>NC_060129.1:62748657-63059262 GCF_021461395.2 Schistocerca americana
AACCAAAATTCCAAAAGTATATAAAAAAAAGATGCCAACCGAAGAAAGAAAATGTATCGTGCTCTGCAGCCTCCTCCCTCCCTGTAGTGCAACAGATGTCCCTTTCTCCAAAAATGTACTCAATGGGACCATAATGTTGCAACCACACACAAGTTGACCTGCTGTGAGGAAAAAACGAGTTAGTACATTTCAAACATGAAAAAGGTCATTTTAAAATCAACATGAAAAACCAAAATTCCAAAAGTATATAAAAAAAAAGATGCTAACCGAAGAAAGAAAGTGTATCGTGCTCTGCAGCCTCCTCCCTCCCTGTAGTGCAACAGATGTCCCTTTCTCCAAAAATGTACTCAATGGGACCGTAATGTTGCAACCACACACAAGTTGACCTGCTGTGAGGAAAAAACGAGTTAGTACATTTCAAACATGAAAAAGGTCATTTTAAAATCAACATGAAAAACCAAAATTCCAAAAGTATATAAAAAAAAGATGCTAACCAAAGAAAGAAAATGTATCGTGCTCTGCAGCCTCCTCCCTCCCTGTAGTGCAACAGATGTCCCTTTCTCCAAAAATGTACTCAATGGGACCATAATGTTGCAACCACACACTAGTTGACCTGCTGTGAGGAAAAAACGAGTTAGTACATTTCAAACATGAAAAAGGTCATTTTAAAATCAACATGAAAAACCGAAATTCCAAAAGTAAAAAAAAAAAAAGATGCTAAGCGAAGAAAGAAAATGTATCGTGCTCTGCAGCCTCCTCCCTCCCTGTAGAGCATCAGATGTCCCTTTCTCCAAAAATGTACTCAATGGGACCGTAATGTTGCAACCACACACAAGTTGACCTGCTGTGAGGAAAAAACGAGTTAGTACATTTCAAACATGAAAAAGGTCATTTTAAAATCAACATGAAAAACCAAAATTCCAAAAGTATATAAAAAAAAGATGCTAACCGAAGAAAGAAAATGTATCGTGCTCTGCAGCCTCCACCCTCCCTGTGGTGCAACAGATGTCCATTTCTCCAAAAATGTACTCAATGGGACCATAACGTTGCAACCACACACAAGTTGACCTGCTGTGAGGAAAAAACGAGTTAGTACATTTCAAACATGAAAAAGGTCATTTTAAAATCAACATGAAAAACCGAAATTCCAAAAGTATATAAACAAAAGATGCTAACCGAAGAAAGAAAATGTATCGTGCTCTGCAGACTCCTCCCTCCCTGTAGTGCAACAGATGTCCCTTTCTCCAAAAATGTACTCAATGGGACCATAATGTTGCAACCACACACAAGTTGACCTGCTGTGAGGAAAAAACGAGTTAGTACATTTCAAACATGAAAAAGGTCATTTTAAAATCAACATAAGAAAACCAAAAATCCAAAAGTATATAAAAAAAAGATGCTAACCGAAGAAAGAAAATGTATCGTGCTCTGCAGCCTCCTCCCTCCCTGTAGTGCAACAGATGTCCCTTTCTCCAAAAATGTACTCAATGGGACTGTAATGTTGCAATCACACACAAGTTGACCTGCTGTGAGGAAAAAACGAGTTAGTACATTTCAAACATGAAAAAGGTCATTTTAAAATCAACATGAAAAACCAAAATTCCAAAAGTATATAAAAAAAAGATGCTAACCGAAGAAAGAAAATGTATCGTGCTCTGCAGCCTCCTCCCTCCCTGTGGTGCAACAGATGTCCCTTTCTCCAAAAATGTAATCAATTGGACCGTAATGTTGCAACCACACACAAGTTGACCTGCTGTGAGGAAAAAACGAGTTAGTACATTTCAAACATGAAAAAGGTCATTTTAAAATCAACATGAAAAACCAAAATTCCAAAAGTATATAAAGAAAAGATGCTAACCGAAGAAAGAAAATGTATCGTGCTCTGCAGCCTCCTCCCTCCCTGTAGTGCAACAGATGTCCCTTTCTCCAAAATGCACTCAATGGGACCATAATGTTGCAACCACACACAAGTTGACCTGCTGTGAGGAAAAAACGAGTTAGTACATTTCAAACATGAAAAAGGTCATTTTCAAATCAACATGAAAAACAAAAATTCCAAAAGTATATAAAAAAAAGATGCTAACCGGAGAAAGAAAATGTATCGTGCTCTGCAGCCTCCTCCCTCCCTGTGGTGCAACAGATGTCCCTTTCTCCAAAAATGTACTCAATGGGACCGTAATGTTGCAACCACACACAAGTTGACCTGCTGTGAGGAAAAAACGAGTTACTACATTTCAAACATGAAAAAGGTCATCTTAAAATCAACATGAAAAACCAAAATTCCAAAAGTATATAAAAAAAAGATGCTAACCGAAGAAAGAAAATGTATCGTGCTCTGCAGCCTCCTCCCTCCCTGTGGTGCAACAGATGTCCCTTTCTCCAAAAATGTACTCAATGGGACCGTAATGTTGCAACCACACACAAGTTGACCTGCTGTGAGGAAAAAACGAGTTAGTACATTTCAAACATGAAAAATGTCATTTTAAAATCCTCATGAAAAACCAAAATTCCAAAAGTATATAAAAAAAAGATGCTAACCGAAGAAAGAAAATGTATCGTGCTCTGCAGCCTCCTCCCTCCCTGTAGTGCAACAGATGTCCCTTTCTCCAAAAATATACTCAATGGGACCGTAATGTTGCAACCACACACAAGTTGACCTGCTGTGAGGAAAAAACGAGTTAGTACATTTCAAACATGAAAAAGGTTATTTTAAAATCAACATGAAAAACCAAAATTCCAAAAGTATATAAAAAAAAGATGCTAACCGAAGAAAGAAAATGTATCGTGCTCAGTAGCCTCCTCCCTCCCTGTAGTGCAACAGATGTCCCTTTCTCCAAAATTGTACTCAATGGGACCATAATGTTGCAACCACACACAAGTTGACCTGCTGTGAGGAAAAAATGAGTTAGTACATTTCAAACATGAAAAAGGTCATTTTAAAATCACCATGAAAATCCAAAATTCCAAATGTATATAAAAAAAAGATCATAACCGAAGAAAGAAAATGTATCGTGTGCTCTGGAGCCTCCTCCCTCCCTGTAGTGCAACAGATGTCCCTTTCTCCAAAAATATACTCAATGGGACCATAATGTTGCAACCACACACAAGTTGACCTGCTGTGAGGAAAAAACGAGTTAGTACATTTCAAACATGAAAAAGGTCATTTTAAAATCAACATGAAAAACCAAAATTCCAAAAGTATATAAAAAAAAAGATGCTAACCGAAGAAAGAAAATGTATCGTGCTCTGCAACCTCCTCCCTCCCTGTAGTGCAACAGATGTCCCTTTCTCCAAAAATGTACTTAATGGGACCATAATGTTGCAACCACACACAAGTTGACCTGCTGTGAGGAAAAAACGAGTTAGTACATTTCAAACATGAAAAAGGTCATTTTAAAATCAACATGAAAAACCAAAATTCCAAATGTATATAAAAAAAAGATGCTAACCGAAGAAAGAAAATGTATCATGCTCTGCAGCCTCCTCCCTCCCTGTAGTGCAACAGATGTCCCTTTCTCCAAAAATGTACTCAATGGGACCATAATGTTGCAACCACACACAAGTTGACCTGCTGTGACGAAAAAACGAGTTAGGACATTTCAAACATGAAAAAGGTCATTTTAAAATCAACATGAAAAACCAAAATTCCAAAAGTATATAAAAAAAAGATGCTAACCGAAGAAAGAAAATGTATCGTGCTCTGCAGCCTCCACCCTCCCTGTGGTGCAACAAATGTCCATTTCTCCAAAAATGTACTCAATGGGACCATAACGTTGCAACCACACACAAGTTGACCTGCTGTGAGGAAAAAACGAGTTAGTACATTTCAAACATGAAAAAGGTCATTTTAAAATCAACATGAAAAACCGAAATTCCAAAAGTATATAAACAAAAGATGCTAACCGAAGAAAGAAAATGTATCGTGCTCTGCAGACTCCTCCCTCCCTGTAGTGCAACAGATGTCCCTTTCTCCAAAAATGTACTCAATGGGACCATAATGTTGCAACCACACACAAGTTGACCTGCTGTGAGGAAAAAACGAGTTAGTACATTTCAAACATGAAAAAGGTCATCTTAAAATCAACATGAAAAACTAAAATTCCAAAAGTATAAAAAAAACAGATGCTAACCGAATAAAGAAAATGTATCGTGCTCTGCACCCTCCTCCCGCCCTGTGGAGCAACAGATATCCCTTTCTCCAAAAATGTACTCAATGGGACCGTAATGTTCCAACCACACGCAAGTTGACCTGCAGTGAGGAAAAAACGAGTTAGTACATTTCAAACATGAAAAAGGTCATATTAAAATCAACATGAAAAACCAAATTTCCAAAAGTATATAAAAAAAAGATGCTAACCGAAGAAAGAGAATGTATCGTGCTCTGCAGCCTCCTCCCTCCCTGTAGTGCAACAGATGTCCCTTTCTCCAAAAATATACTCAATGGGACCATAATGTTGCAACCACACACAAGTTGACCTGCTGTGAGGAAAAAACGAGTTAGTACATTTCAAACATAAAAAAGGTCATTTTAAAATCAACATGAAAAACCAAAATTTCAAAAGTATAAAAAAAACAGATGCTAACCGAAGAAAGAAAATGTATCGTGCTCTGCAGCCTCCTCCCGCCCTGTGGTGCAACAGATGTCCCTTTCTCCGAAAATGTACTCAATGGGACCATAATGTTGCAACCACACACAAGTTGACCTGCAGTGAGGAAAAAACGAGTTAGTACATTTCAAACATGAAAAAGGTCATTTTAAAATCAACATGAAAAACCAAAATTCCAAAAGTATAAAAAAAACAGATGCTAACCGAAGAAAGAAAATGTATCGTGCTCTGCACCCTCCTCCCGCCCTGTGGTGCAACAGATGTCCCTTTCTCCAAAAATGTACTCAATGGGACCGTAATGTTCCAACCACACACAAGTTGACCTGCAGTGAGGAAAAAACGAGTCAGTACATTTCAAACATGAAAAAGGTCATTTTAAAATCAACATGAAAAACCAAAATTCCAAAAGTATATAAAAAAAAGATGCTTACCGAAGAAAGAAAATGTATCGTGCTCTGCAGCCACCTCCCTCCCTGTGGTGCAACAGATGTCCCTTTCTCCAAAAATGTACTCAATGGGACCATAATGTTGCAACCACACACAAGTTGACCTGCTGTCAGGAAAAAACGAGTTAGTACATTTCAAACACGAAAAAGGTCATTTTAAAATCAACATGAAAAACCAAAATTCCAAAAGTATATAAAAAAAAGATGCTAACCGAAGAAAGAAACTGTATCGTGCTCTGCAGCCTCCTCCCTCCCTGTAGTGCAACAGATGTCCCTTTCTCCAAAAATGTACTCAATGGGACCATAATGTTGCAACCACACACAAGTTGACCTGCTGTGAGGAAAAAACGAGTAAGTACATTTCAAACATGAAAAAGGTCATTTTAAAATCAACATGAAAAACCAATATTCCAAAAGTATAAAAAAAAATGATGCTAACCGAAGAAAGAAAATGTATCGTGCTCTGCAGCCTCTTCCCACCCTGTAGTGTTACAGATGTCCCTTTCTCCAAAAATGTACTCAATGGGACCGTAATGTTGCAACCACACACAAGTTGACCTGCTGTGAGGAAAAAACGAGTTAGTACATTTCAAACATGAAAAAGGTCATTTTAAAATCAACATGAAAAACCAAAATCCAAAAGTATATAAAAAAAAGATGCTAACCGAAGAAAGAAAATGTATCGTGTGCTCTGGAGCCTCCTCCCTCCCTGTAGTGCAACAGATGTCCCTTTCTTTAAAAATATACTCAATGGGACCATAATGTTGCAACCACACACAAGTTGACCTGCTGTGAGGAAAAAACGAGTTAGTACATTTCAAACATGAAAAAGGTCATTTTAAAATCAACATGAAAAACCAAAATTCCAAAAGTATATAAAAAAAAAGATGCTAACCGAAGAAAGAAAATGTATCGTGCTCTGCAGCCTCCTCCCTCCCTGTAGTGCAACAGATGTCCCTTTCTCCAAAAATGTACTTAATGGGACCATAATGTTGCAACCACACACAAGTTGACCTGCTGTGAGGAAAAAACGAGTTAGTACATTTCAAACATGAAAAAGGTCATTTTAAAATCAACATGAAAAACCAAAATTCCAAATGTATATAAAAAAAAGATGCTAACCGAAGAAAGAAAATGTATCATGCTCTGCAGCCTCCTCCCTCCCTGTAGTGCAACAGATGTCCCTTTCTCCAAAAATGTACTCAATGGGACCATAATGTTGCAACCACACACAAGTTGACCTGCTGTGACGAAAAAACGAGTTAGGACATTTCAAACATGAAAAAGGTCATTTTAAAATCAACATGAAAAACCAAAATTCCAAAAGTATAAAAAAAACAGATGCTAAGCGAAGAAAGAAAATGTATCGTGCTCTGCACCCTCCTCCCGCCCTGTGGTGCAACAGATGTCCCTTTCTCCAAAAATGTACTCAATGGGACCGTAATGTTCCAACAACACACAAGTTGACCTGCAGTGAGGAAAAAACGAGTTAGTACATTTCAAACATGAAAAAGGTTATTTTAAAATCAACATGAAAAACCAAAATTCCAAAAGTATATAAAAAAAAGATGCTAACCGAAGAAAGAAAATGTATTGTGCTCTGCAGCCTCCTCCCTCCCTGTAGTGCAACATATGTCCCTTTCTCCAAAAATGTACTCAATGGGACCATAATGTTGCAACCACACACAAGTTGACCTGCTGTGAGGAAAAAACGAGTTAGTACATTTCAAACATGAGAAAGGTCATTTTAAAATCAACATGAAAAACTAAAATTCCAAAAGTATAAAAAAAACAGATGCTAACCGAATAAAGAAAATGTATCGTGCTCTGCACCCTCCTCCCGCCCTGTGGAGCAACAGATATCCCTTTCTCCAAAAATGTACTCAATGGGACCGTAATGTTCCAACCACACACAAGTTGACCTGCAGTGAGGAAAAAACGAGTTAGTACATTTCAAACATGAAAAAGGTCATTTTGAAATCAACATGAAAAACCAAATTTCCAAAAGTATATAAAAAAAAGATGCTAACCGAAGAAAGAGAATGTATCGTGCTCTGCAGCCTCCTCCCTCCCTGTAGTGCAACAGATGTCCCTTTCTCCAAAAATATACTCAATGGGACCATAATGTTGCAACCACACACAAGTTGACCTGCTGTGAGGAAACAACGAGTTAGTACATTTCAAACATAAAAAAGGTCATTTTAAAATCAACATGAAAAACCAAAATTTCAAAAGTATAAAAAAAACAGATGCTAACCGAAGAAAGAAAATGTATCGTGCTCTGCAGCCTCCTCCCGCCCTGTGGTGCAACAGATGTCCCTTTCTCCAAAAATGTACTCAATGGGACCATAATGTTGCAACCACACACAAGTTGACCTGCAGTGAGGAAAAAACGAGTTAGTACATTTCAAACATGGAAAAGGTCATTTTAAAATCAACATGAAAAACCAAAATTCCAAAAGTATAAAAAAAACAGATGCTAACCGAAGAAAGAAAATGTATCGTGCTCTGCACCATCCTCCCGCCCTGTGGTGCAACAGATGTCCCTTTCTCCAAAAATGTACTCAATGGGACCGTAATGTTCCAACCACACACAAGTTGACCTGCAGTGAGGAAAAAACGAGTCAGTACATTTCAAACATGAAAAAGGTCATTTTAAAATCAACATGAAAAACCAAAATTCCAAAAGTATATAAAAAAAAGATGCTAACCGAAGAAAGAAAATGTATCGTGCTCAGTAGCCTCCTCCCTCCCTGTAGTGCAACAGATGTCCCTTTCTCCAAAATTGTACTCAATGGGACCATAATGTTGCAACCACACACAAGTTGACCTGCTGTGAGGAAAAAATGAGTTAGTACATTTCAAACATGAAAAAGGTCATTTTAAAATCACCATGAAAAACCAAAATTCCAAATGTATATAAAAAAAAGATCCTAACCGAAGAAAGAAAATGTATCGTGCTCTGGAGCCTCCTCCCTCCCTGTAGTGCAACAGATGTCCCTTTCTCCAAAAATGTACTTAATGGGACCATAATGTTGCAACCACACACAAGTTGACCTGCTGTGAGGAAAAAACGAGTTAGTACATTTCAAACATGAAAAAGGTCATTTTAAAATCAACATGAAAAACCAAAATTCCAAATGTATATAAAAAAAAGATGCTAACCGAAGAACGAAAATGTATCATGCTCTGCAGCCTCCTCCCTCCCTGTAGTGCAACAGATGTCCCTTTCTCCAAAAATGTACTCAATGGGAGCATAATGTTGCAACCACACACAAGTTGACCTGCTGTGACGAAAAAACGAGTTAGGACATTTCAAACATGAAAAAGGTCATTTTAAAATCAACATGAAAAACCAAAATTCCAAAAGTATAAAAAAAACAGATGCTAAGCGAAGAAAGAAAATGTATCGTGCTCTGCACCCTCCTCCCGCCCTGTGGTGCAACAGATGTCCCTTCCTCCAAAAATGTACTCAATGGGACCGTAATGTTCCAACCACACACAAGTTGACCTGCTGTGAGGAAAAAACGAGTTAGTACATTTCAAACATGAAAAAGGTCATTTTAAAATCAACATGAAAAACCAAAATTCCAAAAGTATATAAAAAAAAGATGCTAACCGAAGAAAGAAAATGTATCGTGTGCTCTGGAGCCTCCTCCCTCCCTGTAGTGCAACAGATGTCCCTTTCTCCAAAAATATACTCAATGGGACCATAATGTTGCAACCACACACAAGTTGACCTGCTGTGAGGAAAAAACGAGTTAGTACATTTCAAACATGAAAAAGGTCATTTTAAAATCAACATGAAAAACCAAAATTCCAAAAGTATATAAAAAAAAAGATGCTAACCGAAGAAAGAAAATGTATCGTGCTCTGCAGCCTCCTCCCTCTGTGTAGTGCAACAGATGTCCCTTTCTCCAAAAATGTACTTAATGGGACCATAATGTTGCAACCACACACAAGTTGACCTGCTGTGAGGAAAAAACGAGTTAGTACATTTCAAACATGAAAAAGGTCATTTTAAAATCAACATGAAAAACCAAAATTCCAAATGTATATAAAAAAAAGATGCTAACCGAAGAAAGAAAATGTATCGTGCTCTGCAGCCTCCTCCCTCCCTGTAGTGCAACAGATGTCCCTTTCTCCAAAAATGTACTCAATGGGACCATAATGTTGCAACCACACACAAGTTGACCTGCTGTGACGAAAAAACGAGTTAGGACATTTCAAACATGAAAAAGGTCATTTTAAAATCAACATGAAAAACCAAAATTCCAAAAGTATAAAAAAAACAGATGCTAAGCGAAGAAAGAAAATGTATCGTGCTCTGCACCCTTCTCCCGCCCTGTGGTGCAACAGATGTCCCTTTCTCCAAAAATGTACTCAATGGGACCGTAATGTTCCAACAACACACAAGTTGACCTGCAGTGAGGAAAAAACGAGGTAGTACATTTCAAACATGAAAAAGGTTATTTTAAAATCAACATGAAAAACCAAAATTCCAAAAGTATATAAAAAAGAGATGCTAACCGAAGAAAGAAAATGTATCGTGCTCTGCAGCCTCCTCCCTCCCTGTAGTGCAACAGATGTCCCTTTCTCCAAAAATGTACTCAATGGGACCATCATGTTGCAACCACACTCAAGTTGACCTGTTGTGAGGAAAAAACGAGTTAGTACATTTCAAACATGAAAAAGGTCATTTTAAAATCAACATGAAAAACTAAAATTCCAAAAGTATAAAAAAAACAGATGCTAACCGAATAAAGAAAATGTATCGTGCTCTGCACCCTCCTCCCGCCCTGTGGAGCAACAGATATCCCTTTCTCCAAAAATGTACTTAATGGGACCATAATGTTGCAACCACACACAAGTTGACCTGCTGTGAGGAAAAAACGAGTTAGTACATTTCAAACATGAAAAAGGTCATTTTAAAATCAACATGAAAAACCAAAATTCCAAATGTATATAAAAAAAAGATGCTAACCGAAGAACGAAAATGTATCATGCTCTGCAGCCTCCTCCCTCCCTGTAGTGCAACAGATGTCCCTTTCTCCAAAAATGTACTCAATGGGACCATAATGTTGCAACCACACACAAGTTGACCTGCTGTGACGAAAAAACGAGTTAGGACATTTCAAACATGAAAAAGGTCATTTTAAAATCAACATGAAAAACCAAAATTCCAAAAGTATAAAAAAAACAGATGCTAAGCGAAGAAAGAAAATGAATCGTGCTCTGCACCCTCCTCCCGCCCTTTGGTGCAACAGATGTCCCTTCCTCCAAAAATGTACTCAATGGGACCGTAATGTTCCAACCGTACACAAGTTGACCTGCTGTGAGGAAAAAACGAGTTAGTACATTTCAAACATGAAAAAGGTCATTTTAAAATCAACATGAAAAACCAAAATTCCAAAAGTATATAAAAAAAAGATGCTAACCGAAGAAAGAAAATGTATCGTGTGCTCTGGAGCCTCCTCCCTCCCTGTAGTGCAACAGATGTCCCTTTCTCCAAAAATATACTCAATGGGACCATAATGTTGCAACAACACACAAGTTGACCTGCTGTGAGGAAAAAACGAGTTAGTACATTTCAAACATGAAAAAGGTCATTTTAAAATCAACATGATAAAACCAAAATTCCAAAAGTATATAAAAAAAAAGATGCTAACCGAAGAAAGAAAATGTATCGTGCTCTGCAGCCTCCTCCCTCCCTGTAGTGCAACAGATGTCCCTTTCTCCAAAAATGTACTTAATGGGACCATAATGTTGCAACCACACACAAGTTGACCTGCTGTGAGGAAAAAACGAGTTAGTACATTTCAAACATGAAAAAGGTCATTTTAAAATCAACATGAAAAACCAAAATTCCAAGTGTATATAAAAAAAAGATGCTAACCGAAGAAAGAAAATGTATCATGCTCTGCAGCCTCCTCCCTCCCTGTAGTGCAACAGATGTCCCTTTCTCCAAAAATGTACTCAATGGGACCATAATGTTGCAACCACACACAAGTTGACCTGCTGTGACGAAAAAACGAGTTAGGACATTTCAAACATGAAAAAGGTCATTTTAAAATCAACATGAAAAACCAAAATTCCAAAAGTATAAAAAAAACAGATGCTAAGCGAAGAAAGAAAATGTATCGTGCTCTGCACCCTCCTCCCGCCCTGTGGTGCAACAGATGTCCCTTTCTCCAAAAATGTACTCAATGGGACCGTAATGTTCCAACAACACACAAGTTGACCTGCAGTGAGGAAAAAACGAGTTAGTACATTTCAAACATGAAAAAGGTTATTTTAAAATCAACATGAAAAACCAAAATTCCAAAAGTATATAGAAAAAAGATGCTAACCGAAGAAAGAAAATGTATCGTGCTCTGCAGCCTCCTCCCTCCCTGTAGTGCAACAGATGTCCCTTTCTCCAAAAATGTACTCAATGGGACCATAATGTTGCAACCACACTCAAGTTGACCTGCTGTGAGGAAAAAACGAGTTAGTACATTTCAAACATGAAAAAGGTCATTTTAAAATCAACATGAAAAACTAAAATTCCAAAAGTATAAAAAAAACAGATGCTAACCGAATAAAGAAAATGTATCGTGCTCTGCACCCTCCTCCCGCCCTGTGGAGCAACAGATATCCCTTTCTCCAAAAATGTACTCAATGGGACCGTAATGTTCCAACCACACACAAGTTGACCTGCAGTGAGGAAAAAACGAGTTAGTACATTTCAAACATGAAAAAGGTCATTTTAAAATCAACATGAAAAACCAAATTTCCAAAAGTATATAAAAAAAAGATGCTAACCGAAGAAAGAGAATGTATCGTGCTCTGCAGCCTCCTCCCTCCCTGTAGTGCAACACATGTCCCTTTCTCCAAAAATATACTCAATGGGACCATAATGTTGCAACCACACACAAGTTGACCTGCTGTGAGGAAATAACGAGTTAGTACATTTCAAACATAAAAAAGGTCATTTTAAAATCAACATGAAAAACCAAAATTTCAAAAGTATAAAAAAAACAGATGCTAACCGAAGAAAGAAAATGTATCGTGCTCTGCAGCCTCCTCCCGCCCTGTGGTGCAACAGATGTCCCTTTCTCCAAAAATGTACTCAATGGGACCATAATGTTGCAACCACACACAAGTTGACCTGCAGTGAGGAAAAAACGAGTTAGTACATTTCAAACATGAAAAAGGTCATTTTAAAATCAACATGAAAAACCAAAATTCCAAAAGTATAAAAAAAACAGATGCTAACCGAAGAAAGAAAATGTATCGTGCTCTGCACCCTCCTCCCGCCCTGTGGTGCAACTGATGTCCCTTTCTCCAAAAATGTACTCAATGGGACCGTAATGTTCCAACCACACACAAGTTGACCTGCAGTGAGGAAAAAACGAGTCAGTACATTTCAAACATGAAAAAGGTCATTTTAAAATCAACATGAAAAACCAAAATTCCAAAAGTATATAAAAAAAAGATGCTAACCGAAGAAAGAAAATGTATCGTGCTCAGTAGCCTCCTCCCTCCCTGTGGTGCAACAGATGTCCCTCTCTCCAAAATTGTACTCAATGGGACCATAATGTTGCAACCACACACAAGTTGACCTGCTGTGAGGAAAAAATGAGTTAGTACATTTCAAACATGAAAAAGGTCATTTTAAAATCACCATGAAAAACCAAAATTCCAAATGTATATAAAAAAAAGATCCTAACCGAAGAAAGAAAATGTATCGTGCTCTGGAGCCTCCTCCCTCCCTGTAGTGCAACAGATGTCCCTTTCTCTAAAAATATACTCAATGGGACCATAATGTTGCAACCACACACAAGTTGACCTGCTGTGAGGAAAAAACGAGTTAGTACATTTCAAACATGAAAAAGGTCATTTTAAAATCAACATGAAAAACCAAAATTCCAAAAGTATATAAAAAAAAAGATGCTAACCGAAGAAAGAAAATGTATCGTGCTCTGCAGCCTCCTCCCTCCCTGTAGTGCAACAGATGTCCCTTTCTCCAAAAATGTTCTTAATGGGACCATAATGTTGCAACCACACACAAATGTGACCTGCTGTGAGGAAAAAACGAGTTAGTACATTTCAAACATGAAAAAGGTCATTTTAAAATCAACATGAAAAACCAAAATTGCAAATGTACATAAAAAAAAGATGCTAACCGAAGAACGAAAATGTATCATGCTCTGCAGCCTCCTCCCTCCCTGTAGTGCAACAGATGTCCCTTTCTCCAAAAATGTACTCAATGGGACCATAATGTTGCAACCACACACAAGTTGACCTGCTGTGACGAAAAAACGAGTTAGGACATTTCAAACATGAAAAAGGTCATTTTAAAATCAACATGAAAAACCAAAATTCCAAAAGTATAAAAAAAACAGATGCTAAGCGAAGAAAGAAAATGTATCGTGCTCTGCACCCTCCTCCCGCCCTGTGGTGCAACAGATGTCCCTTCCTCCAAAAATGTACTCAATGGGACCGTAATGTTCCAACCACACACAAGATGACCTGCAGTGAGGAAAAAACGAGTTAGTACATTTCAAACATGAAAAAGGTTATTTTAAAATCAACATGAAAAACCAAAATTCCAAAAGTATATAAAAATAAAATGCTAACCGAAGAAAGAAAATGTATCGTGCTCTGCAGCCTCCTCCCTCCCTGTAGTGCAACAGATGTCCCTTTCTCCAAAAATGTACTCAATGGGACCATAATGTTGCAACCACACACAAGTTGACCTGCTGTGAGGAAAAAATGAGTTAGTACATTTCAAACATGAAAAAGGTCATTTTAAAATCAACATGAAAAACTAAAATTCCAAAAGTATAAAAAAAACAGTGCTAACCGAATAAAGAAAATGTATCGTGCTCTGCACCCTCCTCCCGCCCTGTGGTGCAACAGATATCCCTTTCTCCAAAAATGTACTCAATGGGACCGTAACGTTCCAACCACACACAAGTTGACCTGCTGTGAGGAAAAAACGAGTTAGTACATTTCATACATGAAAAAGGTCATTTTAAAATCAACATGAAAAACCAAAATTCCAAATGTATATAAAAAAAAGATGCTAACCGAAGAACGAAAATGTATCATGCTCTGCAGCCTCCTCCCTCCCTGTAGTGCAACAGATGTCCCTTTCTCCAAAAATGTACTCAATGGGACCATAATGTTGCAACCACACACAAGTTGACCTGCTGTGACGAAAAAACGAGTTAGGACATTTCAAACATGAAAAAGGTCATTTTAAAATCAACATGAAAAACCAAAATTCCAAAAGTATAAAAAAAACAGATGCTAAGCGAAGAAAGAAAATGTATCGTGCTCTGCACCCTCCTCCCGCCCTGTGGTGCAACAGATGTCCCTTCCTCCAAAAATGTACTCAATGGGACCGTAATGTTCCAACCGTACACAAGTTGACCTGCTGTGAGGAAAAAACGAGTTAGTACATTTCAAACATGAAAAAGGTCATTTTAAAATCAACATGAAAAACCAAAATTCCAAAAGTATATAAAAAAAAGATGCTAACCGAAGAAAGAAAATGTATCGTGTGCTCTGGAGCCTCCTCCCTCCCTGTAGTGCAACAGATGTCCCTTTCTCCAAAAATATACTCAATGGGACCATAATGTTGCAACCACACACAAGTTAACCTGCTGTGAGGAAAAAACGAGTTAGTACATTTCAAACATGAAAAAGGTCATTTTAAAATCAACATGATAAAACCAAAATTCCAAAAGTATATAAAAAAAAAGATGCTAACCGAAGAAAGAAAATGTATCGTGCTCTGCAGCCTCCTCCCTCCCTGTAGTGCAACAGATGTCCCTTTCTCCAAAAATGTACTTAATGGGACCATAATGTTGCAACCACACACAAGTTGACCTGCTGTGAGGAAAAAACGAGTTAGTACATTTCAAACATGAAAAAGGTCATTTTAAAATCAACATGAAAAACCAAAATTCCAAATGTATATAAAAAAAAGATGCTAACCGAAGAAAGAAAATGTATCATGCTCTGCAGCCTCCTCCCTCCCTGTAGTGCAACAGATGTCCCTTTCTCCAAAAATGTACTCAATGGGACCATAATGTTGCAACCACACACAAGTTGACCTGCTGTGACGAAAAAACGAGTTAGGACACTTCAAACATGAAAAAGGTCATTTTAAAATCAACATGAAAAACCAAAATTCCAAAAGTATAAAAAAAACAGATGCTAAGCGAAGAAAGAAAATGTATCGTGCTCTGCACCCTCCTCCCGCCCTGTGGTGCAACAGATGTCCCTTTCTCCAAAAATGTACTCAATGGGACCGTAATGTTCCAACAACACACAAGTTGACCTGCAGTGAGGAAAAAACGAGTTAGTACATTTCAAACATGAAAAAGGTTATTTTAAAATCAACATGAAAAACCAAAATTCCAAAAGTATATAAAAAAAAGATGCTAACCGAAGAAAGAAAATGTATCGTGCTCTGCAGCCTCCTCCCTCCCTGTAGTGCAACAGATGTCCCTTTCTCCAAAAATGTACTCAATGGGACCATAATGTTGCAACCACACTCAAGTTGACCTGCTGTGAGGAAAAAACGAGTTAGTACATTTCAAACATGAAAAAGGTCATTTTAAAATCAACATGAAAAACTAAAATTCCAAAAGTATAAAAAAAACAGATGCTAACCGAATAAAGAAAATGTATCGTGCTCTGCACCCTCCTCCCGCCCTGTGGAGCAACAGATATCCCTTTCTCCAAAAATGTACTCAATGGGACCGTAATGTTCCAACCACACACAAGTTGACCTGCAGTGAGGAAAAAACGAGTTAGTACATTTCAAACATGAAAAAGGTCATTTTAAAATCAACATGAAAAACCAAAATTCCAAATGTATATAAAAAAAAGATGCTAACCGAAGAACGAAAATGTATCATGCTCTGCAGCCTCCTCCCTCCCTGTAGTGCAACAGATGTCCCTTTCTCCAAAAATGTACTCAATGGGACCATAATGTTGCAACCACACACAAGTTGACCTGCTGTGACGAAAAAACGAGTTAGGACATTTCAAACATGAAAAAGGTCATTTTAAAATCAACATGAAAAACCAAAATTCCAAAAGTATAAAAAAAACAGATGCTAAGCGAAGAAAGAAAATGTATCGTGCTCTGCACCCTCCTCCCGCCCTGTGGTGCAACAGATGTCCCTTCCTCCAAAAATGTACTCAATGGGACCGTAATGTTCCAACCGTACACAAGTTGACCTGCTGTGAGGAAAAAACGAGTTAGTACATTTCAAACATGAAAAAGGTCATTTTAAAATCAACATGAAAAACCAAAATTCCAAAAGTATATAAAAAAAAGATGCTAACCGAAGAAAGAAAATGTATCGTGTGCTCTGGAGCCTCCTCCCTCCCTGTAGTGCAACAGATGTCCCTTTCTCCAAAAATATACTCAATGGGACCATAATGTTGCAACCACACACAAGTTGACCTGCTGTGAGGAAAAAACGAGTTAGTACATTTCAAACATGAAAAAGGTCATTTTAAAATCAACATGATAAAACCAAAATTCCAAAAGTATATAAAAAAAAAGATGCTAACCGAAGAAAGAAAATGTATCGTGCTCTGCAGCCTCCTCCCTCCCTGTAGTGCAACAGATGTCCCTTTCTCCAAAAATGTACTTAATGGGACCATAATGTTGCAACCACACACAAGTTGACCTGCTGTGAGGAAATAACGAGTTAGTACATTTCAAACATGAAAAAGGTCATTTTAAAATCAACATGAAAAACCAAAATTCCAAATGTATATAAAAAAAAGATGCTAACCGAAGAAAGAAAATGTATCATGCTCTGCAGCCTCCTCCCTCCCTGTAGTGCAACAGATGTCCCTTTCTCCAAAAATGTACTCAATGGGACCATAATGTTGCAACCACACACAAGTTGACCTGCTGTGACGAAAAAACGAGTTAGGACATTTCAAACATGAAAAAGGTCATTTTAAAATCAACATGAAAAACCAAAATTCCAAAAGTATAAAAAAAACAGATGCTAAGCGAAGAAAGAAAATGTATCGTGCTCTGCACCCTCCTCCCGCCCTGTGGTGCAACAGATGTCCCTTTCTCCAAAAATGTACTCAATGGGACCGTAATGTTCCAACAACACACAAGTTGACCTGCAGTGAGGAAAAAACGAGTTAGTACATTTCAAACATGAAAAAGGTTATTTTAAAATCAACATGAAAAACCAAAATTCCAAAAGTATATAAAAAAAAGATGCTAACCGAAGAAAGAAAATGTATCATGCTCTGCAGCCTCCTCCCTCCCTGTAGTGCAACAGAAGTCCCTTTCTCCAAAAATGTACTCAATGGGACCATAATGTTGCAACCACACTCAAGTTGACCTGCTGTGAGGAAAAAACGAGTTAGTACATTTCAAACATGAAAAAGGTCATTTTAAAATCAACATGAAAAACTAAAATTCCAAAAGTATAAAAAAAACAGATGCTAACCGAATAAAGAAAATGTATCGTGCTCTGCACCCTCCTCCCGCCCTGTGGAGCAACAGATATCCCTTTCTCCAAAAATGTACTCAATGGGACCGTAATGTTCCAACCACACACAAGTTGACCTGCAGTGAGGAAAAAACGAGTTAGTACATTTCAAACATGAAAAAGGTCATTTTAAAATCAACATGAAAAACCAAATTTCCAAAAGTATATAAAAAAAAATGCTAACCGAAGAAAGAGAATGTATCGTGCTCTGCAGCCTCCTCCCTCCCTGTAGTGCAACACATGTCCCTTTCTCCAAAAATATACTCAATGGGACCATAATGTTGCAACCACACACAAGTTGACCTGCTGTGAGGAAATAACGAGTTAGTACATTTCAAACATAAAAAAGGTCATTTTAAAATCAACATGAAAAACCAAAATTTCAAAAGTATAAAAAAAACAGATGCTAACCGAAGAAAGAAAATGTATCGTGCTCTGCAGCCTCCTCCCGCCCTGTGGTGCAACAGATGTCCCTTTCTCCAAAAATGTACTCAATGGGACCATAATGTTGCAACCACACACAAGTTGACCTGCAGTGAGGAAAAAACGAGTTAGTACATTTCAAACATGAAAAAGGTCATTTTAAAATCAACATGAAAAACCAAAATTCCAAAAGTATAAAAAAAACAGATGCTAACCGAAGAAAGAAAATGTATCGTGCTCTGCACCCTCCTCCCGCCCTGTGGTGCAACAGATGTCCCTTTCTCCAAAAATGTACTCAATGGGACCGTAATGTTCCAACCACACACAAGTTGACCTGCAGTGAGGAAAAAACGAGTCAGTACATTTCAAACATGAAAAAGGTCATTTTAAAATCAACATGAAAAACCAAAATTCCAAAAGTATATAAAAAAAAGATGCTAACCGAAGAAAGAAAATGTATCGTGCTCAGTAGCCTCCTCCCTCCCTGTGGTGCAACAGATGTCCCTTTCTCCAAAATTGTACTCAATGGGACCATAATGTTGCAACCACACACAAGTTGACCGGCTGTGAGGAAAAAATGAGTTAGTACATTTCAAACATGAAAAAGGTCATTTTAAAATCACCATGAAAAACCAAAATTCCAAATGTATATAAAAAAAAGATCCTAACCGAAGAAAGAAAATGTATCGTGCTCTGGAGCCTCCTCCCTCCCTGTAGTGCAACAGATGTCCCTTTCTCCAAAAATATACTCAATGGGACCATAATGTTGCAACCACACACAAGTTGACCTGCTGTGAGGAAAAAACGAGTTAGTACATTTCAAACATGAAAAAGGTCATTTTAAAATCAACATGAAAAACCAAAATTCCAAAAGTATATAAAAAAAAAGATGCTAACCGAAGAAAGAAAATGTATCGTGCTCTGCAGCCTCCTCCCTCCCTGTAGTGCAACAGATGTCCCTTTCTCCAAAAATGTTCTTAATGGGACCATAATGTTGCAACCACACACAAGTTGACCTGCTGTGAGGAAAAAACGAGTTAGTACATTTCAAACATGAAAAAGGTCATTTTAAAATCAACATGAAAAACCAAAATTGCAAATGTATATAAAAAAAAGATGCTAACCGAAGAACGAAAATGTATCATGCTCTGCAGCCTCCTCCCTCCCTGTAGTGCAACAGATGTCCCTTTCTCCAAAAATGTACTCAATGGGACCATAATGTTGCAACCACACACAAGTTGACCTGCTGTGACGAAAAAACGAGTTAGGACATTTCAAACATGAAAAAGGTCATTTTAAAATCAACATGAAAAACCAAAATTCCAAAAGTATAAAAAAAACAGATGCTAGGCGAAGAAAGAAAATGTATCGTGCTCTGCACCCTCCTCCCGCCCTGTGGTGCAACAGATGTCCCTTCCTCCAAAAATGTACTCAATGGGACCGTAATGTTCCAACCACACACAAGTTGACCTGCTGTGAGGAAAAAACGAGTTAGTACATTTCAAACATGAAAAAGGTCATTTTAAAATCAACATGAAAAACCAAAATTCCAAAAGTATATAAAAAAAAGATGCTAACCGAAGAAAGAAAATGTATCGTGCTCTGCAGCCTCCTCCCTCCCTGTAGTGCAACAGAAGTCCCTTTCTCCAAAAATGTACTCAATGGGACCATAATGTTGCAACCACACTCAAGTTGACCTGCTGTGAGGAAAAAACGAGTTAGTACATTTCAAACATGAAAAAGGTCATTTTAAAATCAACATGAAAAACTAAAATTCCAAAAGTATAAAAAAAACAGATGCTAACCGAATAAAGAAAATGTATCGTGCTCTGCACCCTCCTCCCGCCCTGTGGAGCAACAGATATCCCTTTCTCCAAAAATGTACTCAATGGGACCGTAATGTTCCAACCACACACAAGTTGACCTGCAGTGAGGAAAAAACGAGTTAGTACATTTCAAACATGAAAAAGGTCATTTTAAAATCAACATGAAAAACCAAATTTCCAAAAGTATATAAAAAAAAATGCTAACCGAAGAAAGAGAATGTATCGTGCTCTGCAGCCTCCTCCCTCCCTGTAGTGCAACACATGTCCCTTTCTCCAAAAATATACTCAATGGGACCATAATGTTGCAACCACACACAAGTTGACCTGCTGTGAGGAAATAACGAGTTAGTACATTTCAAACATAAAAAAGGTCATTTTAAAATCAACATGAAAAACCAAAATTTCAAAAGTATAAAAAAAACAGATGCTAACCGAAGAAAGAAAATGTATCGTGCTCTGCAGCCTCCTCCCGCCCTGTGGTGCAACAGATGTCCCTTTCTCCAAAAATGTACTCAATGGGACCATAATGTTGCAACCACACACAAGTTGACCTGCAGTGAGGAAAAAACGAGTTAGTACATTTCAAACATGAAAAAGGTCATTTTAAAATCAACATGAAAAACCAAAATTCCAAAAGTATAAAAAAAACAGATGCTAACCGAAGAAAGAAAATGTATCGTGCTCTGCACCCTCCTCCCGCCCTGTGGTGCAACAGATGTCCCTTTCTCCAAAAATGTACTCAATGGGACCGTAATGTTCCAACCACACACAAGTTGACCTGCAGTGAGGAAAAAACGAGTCAGTACATTTCAAACATGAAAAAGGTCATTTTAAAATCAACATGAAAAACCAAAATTCCAAAAGTATATAAAAAAAAGATGCTAACCGAAGAAAGAAAATGTATCGTGCTCAGTAGCCTCCTCCCTCCCTGTGGTGCAACAGATGTCCCTTTCTCCAAAATTGTACTCAATGGGACCATAATGTTGCAACCACACACAAGTTGACCGGCTGTGAGGAAAAAATGTGTTAGTACATTTCAAACATGAAAAAGGTCATTTTAAAATCACCATGAAAAACCAAAATTCCAAATGTATATAAAAAAAAGATCCTAACCGAAGAAAGAAAATGTATCGTGCTCTGGAGCCTCCTCCCTCCCTGTAGTGCAACAGATGTCCCTTTCTCCAAAAATATACTCAATGGGACCATAATGTTGCAACCACACACAAGTTGACCTGCTGTGAGGAAAAAACGAGTTAGTACATTTCAAACATGAAAAAGGTCATTTTAAAATCAACATGAAAAACCAAAATTCCAAAAGTATATAAAAAAAAAGATGCTAACCGAAGAAAGAAAATGTATCGTGCTCTGCAGCCTCCTCCCTCCCTGTAGTGCAACAGATGTCCCTTTCTCCAAAAATGTTCTTAATGGGACCATAATGTTGCAACCACACACAAGTTGACCTGCTGTGAGGAAAAAACGAGTTAGTACATTTCAAACATGAAAAAGGTCATTTTAAAATCAACATGAAAAACCAAAATTGCAAATGTATATAAAAAAAAGATGCTAACCGAAGAACGAAAATGTATCATGCTCTGCAGCCTCCTCCCTCCCTGTAGTGCAACAGATGTCCCTTTCTCCAAAAATGTACTCAATGGGACCATAATGTTGCAACCACACACAAGTTGACCTGCTGTGACGAAAAAACGAGTTAGGACATTTCAAACATGAAAAAGGTCATTTTAAAATCAACATGAAAAACCAAAATTCCAAAAGTATAAAAAAAACAGATGCTAACCGAAGAAAGAAAATGTATCGTGCTCTGCACCCTCCTCCCGCCCTGTGGTGCAACAGATGTCCCTTTCTCCAAAAATGTACTCAATGGGACCGTAATGTTCCAACCACACACAAGTTGACCTGCAGTGAGGAAAAAACGAGTCAGTACATTTCAAACATGAAAAAGGTCATTTTAAAATCAACATGAAAAACCAAAATTCCAAAAGTATAAAAAAAACAGATGCTAAGCGAAGAAAGAAAATGTATCGTGCTCTGCACCCTCCTCCCGCCCTGTGGTGCAACAGATGTCCCTTTCTCCAAAAACGTGCTCAATGGGACCGTAATGTTCCAACCACACACAAGTTGACCTACAGTGAGGAAAAAACGAGTTAGTACATTTCAAACATGAAATAGGTCATTTTAAAATCAACATGAAAAACCAAAATTCCAAAAGTATAAAAAAAACAGATGCTAACCGAAGAAAGAAAATGTATCGTGCTCTGCACCCTCCTCCCGCCCTGCGGTGCAACAGATGTCCCTTTCTCCAAAAATGTACTCAATGGGACCGTAATGTTCCAACCACACACAAGTTGACCTGCTGTGAGGAAAAAACCAGTTAGTACATTTCAAACATGAAAAAGGTCGTTTTAAAATCAACATGAAAAACAAAAATTCCAAAAGTATAAAAAAAACAGATGCTAACCGAAGAAAGAAAATGTATCGTGCTCTGCACCCTCCTCCCGCCCTGTGGTGCAACAGATGTCGCTTTCTCCAAAAATGTACTCAATGGGACCGTAATGTTTCAACCACACACAAGTTGACCTGCAGTGAGGAAAAAACGAGTTAGTACATTTCAAACATGAAAAAGGTCATTTTAAAATCAACACGAAAAACCAAAATTCCAAAAGTATAAAAAAAAGTGATGCTAACCGAAGAAAGAAAATGTATCGTGCTCTGCACCCTCCTCCCGCCCTGTGGTGCAACAGATGTCCCTTTCTCCAATAATGTACTCAATGGGACCGTAATGTTCCAACCACACACAAGTTGACCTGCTGCGAGGAAAAAACGAGTTAGTACATGTCAAACATGAAAAAGGTCATTTTAAAATCAACATGAAAAACCAAAATTCCAAAAGTATAAAAAGAACAGATTCTAACCGAAGAAAGAAAATGTATCGTGCTCTGCACCCTCCTCCCGCCCTGTGGTGCAACAGATGTGGCTTTCTCCAAAAATGTACTCAATGGGACCGTAATGTTCCAACCACACACAAGTTGACCTGCAGTGAGGAAAAAACGAATTAGTACATTTCAAACATGAAAAAGGTCATTTTAAAATCAACATGAAAAACCAAATTTCCAAAAGTATATAAAAAAAAGCTGCTAACCGAAGAAAGAGAATGTATCGTGCTCTCCAGCCTCCTCCCTCCCTGTAGTGCAACAGATGTCCCTTTCTCCAAAAATATACTCAATGGGACTGTAATGTTCCAACCACACACAAGTTGACCTGCTGTGAGGAAAAAACGAGTTAGTACATTTCAAAAATAAAAAAGGTCATTTTAAAATCAACATGAAAAACCAAAATTTCAAAAGTATAAAAAAAACAGATGCTAACCGAAGAAAGAAAATCTATCGTGCTCTGCAGCCTCCTCCCGCCCTGTGGTGCAACAGATGTCCCTTTCTCCAAAAATGTACTCAATGGGACCATAATGTTGCAACCACACACAAGTTGACCTGCAGTGAGGAAAAAACGAGTTAGTACATTTCAAACATGAAAAAGGTCATTTTAAAATCAACATGAAAAACCAAAATTCCAAAAGTATAAAAAGAACAGATGCTAACCGAAGAAAGAAAATGTATCGTGCTCTGCACCCTCCTCCCGCCCTGTGGTGCAACAGATGTCCCTTTCTCCAAAAATGTACTCAATGGGACCGTAATGTTCCAACCACACACAAGTTGACCTGCAGTGAGGAAAAAACGAGTCAGTACATTTCAAACATGAAAAAGGTCATTTTAAAATCAACATGAAAAACCAAAATTCCAAAAGTATAAAAAAAACAGATGCTAAGCGAAGAAAGAAAATGTATCGTGCTCTGCACCCTCCTCCCGCCCTGTGGTGCAACACATGTCCCATTCTCCAAAAATGTGCTCAATGGGACCGTAATGTTCCAACCACACACAAGTTGACCTGCAGTGAGGAAAAAACGAGTTAGTACATTTCAAACATGAAAAAGGTCATTTTAAAATCAACACGAAAAACCAAAATTCCAAAAGTATAAAAAAAACAGATGCTAACCGAAGAAAGAAAATGTATCGTGCTCTGCACCCTCCTCCCGCCCTGTGGTGCAACAGATGTCCCTTTCTCCAAAAGTGTACTCATTGGGTCCGTAATGTTCCAACCACACACAAGTTGACCTGCCGTGAGGAAAAAACGAGTTAGTACATTTCAAACATGAAAAAGGTCGTTTCAAAATCAACATGAAAAACAAAAATTCCAAAAGTATAAAAAAAGCAGATGCTAACCGAAGAAAGAAAATGTATCGTGCTCTGCACCCTCCTCCCGCCCTGTGGTGCAACAGATGTCCCTTTCTCCAATAATGTACTCAATGGGACCGTAATGTTCCAACCACACACAAGTTGACCTGCTGCGAGGAAAAAACGAGTTAGTACATGTCAAACATGAAAAAGGTCATTTTAAAATCAACATGAAAAACCAAAATTCCAAAAGTATAAAAAGAACAGATGCTAACCGAAGAAAGAAAATGTATCGTGCTCTGCACCCTCCTCCCGCCCTGTGGTGCAACAGATGTGGCTTTCTCCAAAAATGTACTCAATGGGACCGTAATGTTCCAACCACACACAAGTTGACCTGCTGTGAGGAAAAAACGAGTTAGTACAGTTCAAACATGAAAAAGGTCATTTTAAAATCAACATGAAAAACCAAAATTCCAAAAGTATAAAAAAAACAGATGCTAACCGAAGAAAGAAAATGTATCGTGCTCTGCACCCTCCTCCCACCCTGTGGTGCAACAGATGTCCCTTTCTCCAAAAATGTACTCAATGGGACCGTAATGTTCCAAACACACACAAGTTGACCTGCTGTGAGGAAAAAACGAGTTAGTACATTTCAAACATGAAAAAGGTCATTTGAAAATCAACATGAAAAACCAAAATTCCAAAAGTATAAAAAAAACAGATGCTAACCGAAGAAAGAAAATGTATCGTGCTCTGCACCCTCCTCCCGCCCTGTGGTGCAACAGATGTGGCTTTCTCCAAAAATGTACTCAATGGGACCGTAATGTTCCAACCACACACAAGTTGACCTGCTGTGAGGAAAAAACGAGTTAGTACAGTTCAAACATGAAAAAGGTCATTTTAAAATCAACATGAAAAACCAAAATTCCAAAAGTATAAAAACAACAGATGCTAACCGGAGAAAGAAAATGTATCGTGCTCTGCACCCTTCTCCCGCCCTGTGGTGCAACAGATGTCCCTTTCTCCAAAAATGTACTCAATGGGACTGTAATGCTGCAACCACAGACAAGTAGACCTGCTGTGAGGAAAGAACGAGTTAGTACATTTCAAACATGAAAAAGGTCATTTTAAAATGAACATGAAAAACCAAAATTCCAAAGGTATAAAAAAAAATGTTGCTAACCGAAGAAAGAAAATGTATCGTGCTCTGCACCCTCCTCCCGCCCTGTGGTGCAACAGATGTCCCTTTCTCCAAAAATGTACTCAATGGGACCGTAATGTTCCAACCACACACAAGTTGACCTGCTGTGAGGAAAAAAAGAGTTAGTACATTTCAAACATTAAACAGGTCATTTGAAAATCAACATGAAAAACCAAAATTCCAAAAGTATAAAAAAAACAGATGCTAACCGAAGAAAGAAAATGTATCGTGCTCTGCACCCTCCTCCCGCCCTGTGGTGCAACAGATGTCCCTTTCTCCAATAATGTACTCAATGGGACCGTAATGTTCCAACCACACACAAGTTGACCTGCTGCGAGGAAAAAACGAGTTAGTACATGTCAAACATGAAAAAGGTCATTTTAAAATCAACATGAAAAACCAAAATTCCAAAAGTATAAAAAAAGCAGATGCTAACCGAAGAAAGAAAATGTATCGTGCTCTGCACCCTCCTCCCGCCCTGTGGTGCAACAGATGTCCCTTTCTCCAATAAAGTACTCAATGGGACCGTAATGTTCCAACCACACACAAGTTGACCCGCTGCGAGGGAAAAACGAGTTTGTACATGTCAAACATGAAAAAGGTCATTTTAAAATCAACATGAAAAACCAAAATTCCAAAAGTATAAAAAAAACAGATGCTAACCGAAGAGAGAAAATGTATCGTGCTCTGCACCCTCCTCCCGCCCTGTGGTGCAACAGATGTCCCTTTCTCCAAAAATGTACTAAATGGGACCGTAATGTTCCAACCACACACAAGTTGAACTGCTGTGAGGAAAAAACAAGCTAGTACATTTCAAACATGAAAAAGGTCATTTTAAAATCAACATGAAAAACCAAAATTCCAAAGGTATAAAAAAAAATGTTGCTAACCGAAGAAAGAAAATGTATCGTGCTCTTCACCCTCCTCTCGCCCTGTGGTGCAACAGATGTCCCTTTCTCCAAAAATGTACTAAATGGGACCGTAATGTTCCAACCACACACAAGTAGACCTGCTGTGAGGAAAGAACGAGTTAGTACATTTCAAACATAAAAAAGGTCATTTTAAAATCAACATGAAAAACCAAAATTCCAAAAGTATAAAAACAACAGATGCTAACCGAAGAAAGAAAATGTATCGTGCTCTGCACCCTCCTCCCGCCCTGTGGTGCAACAGATGTCCCTTTCTCCAAAAATGTACTAAATGGGACCGTAATGTTCCAACCACACACAAGTTGACCTGCTGTGAGGAAAAAACAAGCTAGTACATTTCAAACATGAAAAAGGTCATTTTAAAATCAACATGAGAAACCAAAATTTCAAAGGTATAAAAAAAAATGTTGCTAACCGAAGAAATAAAATGTATCGTGCTCTGCACCCTCCTCTCGCCCTGTGGTGCAACAGATGTCCCTTTCTCCAAAAATGTACTAAATGGGACCGTAATGTTCCAACCACACACAAGTAGACCTGCTGTGAGGAAAGAACGAGTTAGTACATTTCAAACATAAAAAAGGTCATTTTAAAATCAACATGAAAAACCAAAATTCCAAAAGTATAAAAACAACAGATGCTAACCGAAGAAAGAAAATGTATCGTGCTCTGCACCCTCCTCCCGCCCTGTGGTGCAACAGATGTCCCTTTCTCCAAAAATGTACTAAATGGGACCGTAATGTTCCAACCACACACAAGTAGACCTGCTGTGAGGAAAGAATGAGTTAGTACATTTCAAACATAAAAAAGGTCATTTTAAAATCAACATGAAAAACCAAAATTCCAAAAGTATAAAAACAACAGATGCTAACCGAAGAAAGAAAATGTATCGTGCTCTGCACCCTCCTCCCGCCCTGTGGTGCAACAGATGTCCCTTTCTCCAAAAATGTACTCAATGGGACCGTAATGCTGCAACCACAGACAAGTAGACCTGCTGTGAGGAAAGAACGAGTTAGTACATTTCAAACATGAAAAAGGTCATTTTAAAATCAACATGAAAAACCAAAATTCCAAAGGTATAAAAAAAAATGTTGCTAACCGAAGAAATAAAATGTATCGTGCTCTGCACCCTCCTCTCGCCCTGTGGTGCAACAGATGTCCCTTTCTCCAAAAATGTACTAAATGGGACCGTAATGTTCCAACCACACACAAGTAGACCTGCTGTGAGGAAAGAACGAGTTAGTACATTTCAAACATAAAAAAGGTCATTTTAAAATCAACATGAAAAACCAAAATTCCAAAAGTATAAAAACAACAGATGCTAACCGAAGAAAGAAAATGTATCGTGCTCTGCACCCTCCTCCCGCCCTGTGGTGCAACAGATGTCCCTTTCTGCAAAAATGTACTAAATGGGACCGTAATGTTCCAACCACACACAAGTAGACCTGCTGTGAGGAAAGAATGAGTTAGTACATTTCAAACATAAAAAAGGTCATTTTAAAATCAACATGAAAAACCAAAATTCCAAAAGTATAAAAACAACAGATGCTAACCGAAGAAAGAAAATGTATCGTGCTCTGCACCCTCCTCCCGCCCTGTGGTGCAACAGATGTCCCTTTCTCCAAAAATGTACTCAATGGGACCGTAATGCTGCAACCACAGACAAGTAGACCTGCTGTGAGGAAAGAACGAGTTAGTACATTTCAAACATGAAAAAGGTCATTTTAAAATCAACATGAAAAACCAAAATTCCAAAGGTATAAAAAAAAATGTTGCTAACCGAAGAAAGAAAATGTATCGTGCTCTGCACCCTCCTCCCGCCCTGTGGTGCAACAGATGTCCCTTTCTCCAAAAATGTACTAAATGGGACCGTAATGTTCCAACCACACACAAGTTGACCTGCTGTGAGGAAAAAACGAGCTAGTACATTTCAAACATGAAAAAGGTCATTTTAAAATCAACATGAAAAACCAAAATTCCAAAAGTATAAAAACAACAGATGCTAACCGAAGAAAGAAAATGTATCGTGCTCTGCACCCTCCTCCCGCCCTGTGGTGCAACAGATGTCCCTTTCTCCAAAAATGTACTCAATGGGACCGTAATGCTGCAACCACAGACAAGTAGACCCTCTGTGAGGAAAGAACGAGTTAGTACATTTCAAACATGAAAAAGGTCATTTTAAAATCAACATGAAAAACCAAAATTCCAAAGGTATAAAAAAAAATGTTGCTAACCGAAGAAAGAAAATGTATCGTGCTCTGCACCCTCCTCCCGCCCTGTGGTGCAACAGATGTCCCTTTCTCCAAAAATGTACTAAATGGGACCGTAATGTTCCAACCACACACAAGTAGACCTGCTGTGAGGAAAGAACGAGTTAGTACATTTCAAACATGAAAAAGGTCATTTTAAAATCAACATGAAAAACCAAAATTCCAAAAGTATAAAAAAAGCAGATGCTAACCGAAGAAAGAAAATGTATCGTGCTCTGCACCCTCCTCCCGCCCTGTGGTGCAACAGATGTCCCTTTCTCCAATAAAGTACTCAATGGGACCGTAATGTTCCAACCACACACAAGTTGACCTGCTGCGAGGGAAAAACGAGTTTGTACATGTCAAACATGAAAAAGGTCATTTTAAAATCAACATGAAAAACCAAAATTCCAAAAGTAAAAAAAAACAGATGCTAACCGAAGAGAGAAAATGTATCGTGCTCTGCACCCTCCTCCCGCCCTGTGGTGCAACAGATGTCCCTTTCTCCAAAAATGTACTAAATGGGACCGTAATGTTCCAACCACACACAAGTAGACCTGCTGTGAGGAAAGAACGAGTTAGTACATTTCAAACATAAAAAAGGTCATTTTAAAATCAACATGAAAAACCAAAATTTAAAAAGTATAAAAACAACAGATGCTAACCGAAGAAAGAAAATGTATCGTGCTCTGCACCCTCCTCCCGCCCTGTGGTGCAACAGATGTCCCTTTCTCCAAAAATGTACTAAATGGGACCGTAATGTTCCAACCACACACAAGTAGACCTGCTGTGAGGAAAGAACGAGTTAGTACATTTCAAACATAAAAAAGGTCATTTTAAAATCAACATGAAAAACCAAAATTCCAAAAGTATAAAAACAACAGATGCTAACCGAAGAAAGAAAATGTATCGTGCTCTGCACCCTCCTCCCGACCTGTGGTGCAACAGATGTCCCTTTCTCCAAAAATGTACTAAATGGGACCGTAATGTTCCAACCACACACAAGTTGACCTGCTGTGAGGAAAAAACAAGCTAGTACATTTCAAACATGAAAAAGGTCATTTTAAAATCAACATGAAAAACCAAAATTCCAAAGGTATAAAAAAAAATGTTGCTAACCGAAGAAAGAAAATGTATCGTGCTCTGCACCCTCCTCTCGCCCTGTGGTGCAACAGATGTCCCTTTCTCCAAAAATGTAGTAAATGGGACCGTAATGTTCCAACCACACACAAGTAGACCTGCTGTGAGGAAAGAACGAGTTAGTACATTTCAAACATAAAAAAGGTCATTTTAAAATCAACATGAAAAACCAAAATTCCAAAAGTATAAAAACAACAGATGCTAACCGAAGAAAGAAAATGTATCGTGCTCTGCACCCTCCTCCCGCCCTGTGGTGCAACAGATGTCCCTTTCTCCAAAAATGTACTAAATGGGACCGTAATGTTCCAACCACACACAAGTTGACCTGCTGTGAGGAAAAAACAAGCTAGTACATTTCAAACATGAAAAAGGTCATTTTAAAATCAACATGAAAAACCAAAATTCCAAAGGTAAAAAAAAAAATGTTGCTAACCGAAGAAAGAAAATGTATCGTGCTCTGCACCCTCCTCTCGCCCTGTGGTGCAACAGATGTAACTTTCTCCAAAAATGTACTAAATGGGACCGTAATGTTCCAACCACACACAAGTAGACCTGCTGTGAGGAAAGAACGAGTTAGTACATTTCAAACATAAAAAAGGTCATTTTAAAATCAACATGAAAAACCAAAATTCCAAAAGTATAAAAACAACAGATGCTAACCGAAGAAAGAAAATGTATCGTGCTCTGCACCCTCCTCCCGCCCTGTGGTGCAACAGATGTCCCTTTCTCCAAAAATGTACTAAATGGGACCGTAATGTTCCAACCACACACAAGTAGACCTGCTGTGAGGAAAGAACGAGTTAGTACATTTCAAACATAAAAAAGGTCATTTTAAAATCAACATGAAAAACCAAAATTCCAAAAGTATAAAAACAACAGATGCTAACCGAAGAAAGAAAATGTATCGTGCTCTGCACCCTCCTCCCGACCTGTGGTGCAACAGATGTCCCTTTCTCCAAAAATGTACTAAATGGGACCGTAATGTTCCAACCACACACAAGTTGACCTGCTGTGAGGAAAAAACAAGCTAGTACATTTCAAACATGAAAAAGGTCATTTTAAAATCAACATGAAAAACCAAAATTCCAAAGGTATAAAAAAAAATGTTGCTAACCGAAGAAAGAAAATGTATTGTGCTCTGCACCCCCCTCTCGCCCTGTGGTGCAACAGATGTCCCTTTCTCCAAAAATGTACTAAATGGGACCGTAATGTTCCAACCACACACAAGTAGACCTGCTGTGAGGAAAGAACGAGTTAGTACATTTCAAACATAAAAAAGGTCATTTTAAAATCAACATGAAAAACCAAAATTCCAAAAGTATAAAAACAACAGATGCTAACCGAAGAAAGAAAATGTATCGTGCTCTGCACCCTCCTCCCGCCCTGTGGTGCAACAGATGTCCCTTTCTCCAAAAATGTACTAAATGGGACCGTAATGTTCCAACCACACACAAGTAGACCTGCTGTGAGGAAAGAATGAGTTAGTACATTTCAAACATAAAAAAGGTCATTTTAAAATCAACATGAAAAACCAAAATTCCAAAAGTATAAAAACAACAGATGCTAACCGAAGAAAGAAAATGTATAGTGCTCTGCACCCTCCTCCCGCCCTGTGGTGCAACAGATGTCCCTTTCTCCAAAAATGTACTCAATGGGACCGTAATGCTGCAACCACAGACAAGTAGACCTGCTGTGAGGAAAGAACGAGTTAGTACATTTCAAACATAAAAAAGGTCATTTTAAAATCAACATGAAAAACCAAAATTCCAAAGGTATAAAAAAAAATGTTTCTAACCGAAGAAAGAAAATGTATCGTGCTCTGCACCCTCCTCCCGCCCTGTGGTGCAACAGATGTCCCTTTCTCCAAAAATGTACTAAATGGGACCGTAATGTTCCAACCACACACAAGTTGACCTGCTGTGAGGAAAAAACGAGCTAGTACATTTCAAACATGAAAAAGGTCATTTTAAAATCAACATGAAAAACCAAAATTCCAAAAGTATAAAAACAACAGATGCTAACCGAAGAAAGAAAATGTATCGTGCTCTGCACCCTCCTCCCGCCCTGTGGTGCAACAGATGTCCCTTTCTCCAAAAATGTACTCAATGGGACCGTAATGCTGCAACCACAGACAAGTAGACCCTCTGTGAGGAAAGAACGAGTTAGTACATATCAAACATGAAAAAGGTCATTTTAAAATCAACATGAAAAACCAAAATTCCAAAGGTATAAAAATAAATGTTGCTAACCGAAGAAAGAAAATGTATCGTGCTCTGCACCCTCCTCCCGCCCTGTGGTGCAACAGATGTCCCTTTCTCCAAAAATGTACTAAATGGGACCGTAATGTTCCAACCACACACAAGTAGACCTGCTGTGAGGAAAGAACGAGTTAGTACATTTCAAACATAAAAAAGGTCATTTTAAAATCAACATGAAAAACCAAAATTCCAAAAGTATAAAAACAACAGATGCTAACCGAAGAAAGAAAATGTATCGTGCTCTGCACCCTCCTCCCGCCCTGTGGTGCAACAGATGTCCCTTTCTCCAAAAATGTACTAAATGGGACCGTAATGTTCCAACCACACACAAGTAGACCTGCTGTGAGGAAAGAATGAGTTAGTACATTTCAAACATAAAAAAGGTCATTTTAAAATCAACATGAAAAACCAAAATTCCAAAAGTATAAAAACAACAGATGCTAACCGAAGAAAGAAAATGTATAGTGCTCTGCACCCTCCTCCCGCCCTGTGGTGCAACAGATGTCCCTTTCTCCAAAAATGTACTCAATGGGACCGTAATGCTGCAACCACAGACAAGTAGACCTGCTGTGAGGAAAGAACGAGTTAGTACATTTCAAACATAAAAAAGGTCATTTTAAAATCAACATGAAAAACCAAAATTCCAAAGGTATAAAAAAAAATGTTTCTAACCGAAGAAAGAAAATGTATCGTGCTCTGCACCCTCCTCCCGCCCTGTGGTGCAACAGATGTCCCTTTCTCCAAAAATGTACTAAATGGGACCGTAATGTTCCAACCACACACAAGTTGACCTGCTGTGAGGAAAAAACGAGCTAGTACATTTCAAACATGAAAAAGGTCATTTTAAAATCAACATGAAAAACCAAAATTCCAAAAGTATAAAAACAACAGATGCTAACCGAAGAAAGAAAATGTATCGTGCTCTGCACCCTCCTCCCGCCCTGTGGTGCAACAGATGTCCCTTTCTCCAAAAATGTACTCAATGGGACCGTAATGCTGCAACCACAGACAAGTAGACCCTCTGTGAGGAAAGAACGAGTTAGTACATATCAAACATGAAAAAGGTCATTTTAAAATCAACATGAAAAACCAAAATTCCAAAGGTATAAAAATAAATGTTGCTAACCGAAGAAAGAAAATGTATCGTGCTCTGCACCCTCCTCCCGCCCTGTGGTGCAACAGATGTCCCTTTCTCCAAAAATGTACTAAATGGGACCGTAATGTTCCAACCACACACAAGTAGACCTGCTGTGAGGAAAGAACGAGTTAGTACATTTCAAACATAAAAAAGGTCATTTTAAAATCAACATGAAAAACCAAAATTCCAAAAGTATAAAAACAACAGATGCTAACCGAAGAAAGAAAATGTATCGTGCTCTGCACCCTCCTCCCGCCCTGTGGTGCAACAGATGTCCCTTTCTCCAAAAATGTACTCAATGGGACCGTAATGTTCCAACCACACACAAGTTGACCTGCTGTGAGGAAAAAACGAGCTAGTACATTTCAAACATGAAAAAGGTCATTTTAAAATCAACATGAAAAACCAAAATTCCAAAAGTATAAAAACAACAGATGCTAACCGAAGAAAGAAAATGTATCGTGCTCTGCACCCTCCTCCCGCCCTGTGGTGCAACAGATGTCCCTTTCTCCAAAAATGTACTCAATGGGACCGTAATGCTGCAACCACAGACAAGTAGACCTGCTGTGAGGAAAGAACGAGTTAGTACATTTCAAACATAAAAAAGGTCATTTTAAAATCAACATGAAAAACCAAAATTCCAAAGGTATAAAAAAAAATGTTTCTAACCGAAGAAAGAAAATGTATCGTGCTCTGCACCCTCCTCCCGCCCTGTGGTGCAACAGATGTCCCTTTCTCCAAAAATGTACTAAATGGGACCGTAATGTTCCAACCACACACAAGTTGACCTGCTGTGAGGAAAAAACGAGCTAGTACATTTCAAACATGAAAAAGGTCATTTTAAAATCAACATGAAAAACCAAAATTCCAAAAGTATAAAAACAACAGATGCTAACCGAAGAAAGAAAATGTATCGTGCTCTGCACCCTCCTCCCGCCCTGTGGTGCAACAGATGTCCCTTTCTCCAAAAATGTACTCAATGGGACCGTAATGCTGCAACCACAGACAAGTAGACCCTCTGTGAGGAAAGAACGAGTTAGTACATTTCAAACATGAAAAAGGTCATTTTAAAATCAACATGAAAAACCAAAATTCCAAAGGTATAAAAATAAATGTTGCTAACCGAAGAAAGAAAATGTATCGTGCTCTGCACCCTCCTCCCGCCCTGTGGTGCAACAGATGTCCCTTTCTCCAAAAATGTACTAAATGGGACCGTAATGTTCCAACCACACACAAGTAGACCTGCTGTGAGGAAAGAACGAGTTAGTACATTTCAAACATAAAAAAGGTCATTTTAAAATCAACATGAAAAACCAAAATTCCAAAAGTATAAAAACAACAGATGCTAACCGAAGAAAGAAAATGTATCGTGCTCTGCACCCTCCTCCCGCCCTGTGGTGCAACAGATGTCCCTTTCTCCAAAAATGTACTCAATGGGACCGTAATGCTGCAACCACAGACAAGTAGACCTGCTGTGAGGAAAGAACGAGTTAGTACATTTCAAACATGAAAAAGGTCATTTTAAAATCAACATGAAAAACCAAAATTCCAAAGGTATAAAAAAAAAAGTTGCTAACCGAAGAAAGAAAATGTATCGTGCTCTGCACCCTCCTCCCGCCCTGTGGTGCAACAGATGTCCCTTTCTCCAAAAATGTACTCAATGGGACCGTAATGCTGCAACCACAGACAAGTAGACCCTCTGTGAGGAAAGAACGAGTTAGTACATTTCAAACTTTAAAAAGGTCATTTTAAAATCAACATGAAAAACCAAAATTCCAAAGGTATAAAAAAAAATGTTGCTAACCGAAGAAAGAAAATGTATCGTGCTCTGCACCCTCCTCCCGCCCTGTGGTGCAACAGATGTCCCTTTCTCCAAAAATGTACTAAATGGGACCGTAATGTTCCAACCACACACAAGTTGACCTGCTGTGAGGAAAAAACGAGCTAGTACATTTCAAACATGAAAAAGGTCATTTTAAAATCAACATGAAAAACCAAAATTCCAAAAGTATAAAAACAACAGATGCTAACCGAAGAAAGAAAATGTATCGTGCTCTGCACCCTCCTCCCGCCCTGTGGTGCAACAGATGTCCCTTTCTCCAAAAATGTACTCAATGGGACCGTAATGCTGCAACCACAGACAAGTAGACCCTCTGTGAGGAAAGAACGAGTTAGTACATTTCAAACATGAAAAAGGTCATTTTAAAATCAACATGAAAAACCAAAATTCCAAAAGTATAAAAAAAACAGATGCTAACCGAAGAAAGAAAATGTATCGTGCTCTGCACCCTCCTCCCGCCCTGTGGTGCAACAGATGTCCCTTTCTCCAAAAATGTACTAAATGGGACCGTAATGTTCCAACCACACACAAGTTGACCTGCCGTGAGGAAAAAACGAGCTAGTACATTTCAAACATGAAAAAGGTCATTTTAAAATCAACATGAAAAACCAAAATTCCAAAAGTATAAAAACAACAGATGCTAACCGAAGAAAGAAAATGTATCGTGCTCTGCACCCTCCTCCCGCCCTGTGGTGCAACAGATGTCCCTTTCTCCAAAAATGTACTCAATGGGACCGTAATGCTGCAACCACAGACAAGTAGACCCTCTGTGAGGAAAGAACGAGTTAGTACATTTCAAACATGAAAAAGGTCATTTTAAAATCAACATGAAAAACCAAAATTCCAAAGGTATAAAAAAAAATGTTGCTAACCGAAGAAAGAAAATGTATCGTGCTCTGCACCCTCCTCCCGCCCTGTGGTGCAACAGATGTCCCTTTCTCCAAAAATGTACTAAATGGGACCGTAATGTTCCAACCACACACAAGTTGACCTGCTGTGAGGAAAAAACGAGCTAGTACATTTCAAACATGAAAAAGGTCATTTTAAAATCAACATGAAAAACCAAAATTCCAAAGGTATAAAAAAAAATTTTGCTAACCGAAGAAAGAAAATGTATCGTGCTCTGCACCCTCCTCCCGCCCTGTGGTGCAACAGATGTCCCTTTCTCCAAAAATGTACTAAATGGGACCGTAATGTTCCAACCACACACAAGTTGACCTGCTGTGAGGAAAAAACGAGCTAGTACATTTCAAACATGAAAAAGGTCATTTTAAAATCAACATGAAAAACCAAAATTCCAAAAGTATAAAAACAACAGATGCTAACCGAAGAAAGAAAATGTATCGTGCTCTGCACCCTCCTCCCGCCCTGTGGTGCAACAGATGTCCCTTTCTCCAAAAATGTACTCAATGGGACCGTAATGCTGCAACCACAGACAAGTAGACCCTCTGTGAGGAAAGAACGAGTTAGTACATTTCAAACATGAAAAAGGTCATTTTAAAATCAACATGAAAAACCAAAATTCCAAAGGTATAAAATAAATGTTGCTAACCGAAGAAAGAAAATGTATCGTGCTCTGCACCCTCCTCCCGCCCTGTGGTGCAACAGATGTCCCTTTCTCCAAAAATGTACTAAATGGGACCGTAATGTTCCAACCACACACAAGTAGACCTGCTATGAGGAAAGAACGAGTTAGTACATTTCAAACATGAAAAAGGTCATTTTAAAATCAACATGAGAAACCAAAATTCCAAAGGTATAAAAAAAAAAGTTGCTAACCGAAGAAAGAAAATGTATCGTGCTCTGCACCCTCCTCCCGCCCTGTGGTGCAACAGATGTCCCTTTCTCCAAAAATGTACTAAATGGGACCGTAATGTTCCAATCACACACAAGTAGACCTGCTGTGAGGAAAAAACGAGTTAGTACATTTCAAACATAAAAAAGGTCATTTTAAAATCAACATGAAAAACCAAAATTCCAAAAGTATAAAAACAACAGATGCTAACCGAAGAAAGAAAATGTATCGTGCTCTGCACCCTCCTCCCGCCCTGTGGTGCAACAGATGTCCCTTTCTCCAAAAATGTACTAAATGGGACCGTAATGTTCCAACCACACACAAGTTGACCTGCTGTGAGGAAAAAACGAGCTAGTACATTTCAAACATGAAAAAGGTCATTTTAAAATCAACATGAAAAACCAAAATTCCAAAGGTATAAAAAAAAATTTTGCTAACCGAAGAAAGAAAATGTATCGTGCTCTGCACCCTCCTCCCGCCCTGTGGTGCAACAGATGTCCCTTTCTCCAAAAATGTACTAAATGGGACCGTAATGTTCCAACCACACACAAGTTGACCTGCTGTGAGGAAAAAACGAGCTAGTACATTTCAAACATGAAAAAGGTCATTTTAAAATCAACATGAAAAACCAAAATTCCAAAAGTATAAAAACAACAGATGCTAACCGAAGAAAGAAAATGTATCGTGCTCTGCACCCTCCTCCCGCCCTGTGGTGCAACAGATGTCCCTTTCTCCAAAAATGTACTAAATGGGACCGTAATGTTCCAACCACACACAAGTTGACCTGCTGTGAGGAAAAAACGAGCTAGTACATTTCAAACATGAAAAAGGTCATTTTAAAATCAACATGAAAAACCAAAATTCCAAAGGTATAAAAAAAAATGTTGCTAACCGAAGAAAGAAAATGTATCGTGCTCTGCACCCTCCTCCCGCCCTGTGGTGCAACAGATGTCCCTTTCTCCAAAAATGTACTAAATGGGACCGTAATGTTCCAACCACACACAAGTAGACCTGCTATGAGGAAAGAACGAGTTAGTACATTTCAAACATGAAAAAGGTCATTTTAAAATCAACATGAAAAACCAAAATTCCAAAGGTATAAAAAAAAAAGTTGCTAACCGAAGAAAGAAAATGTATCGTGCTCTGCACCCTCCTCCCGCCCTGTGGTGCAACAGATGTCCCTTTCTCCAAAAATGTACTAAATGGGACCGTAATGTTCCAATCACACACAAGTAGACCTGCTGTGAGGAAAAAACGAGTTAGTACATTTCAAACATAAAAAAGGTCATTTTAAAATCAACATGAAAAACCAAAATTCCAAAAGTATAAAAACAACAGATGCTAACCGAAGAAAGAAAATGTATCGTGCTCTGCACCCTCCTCCCGCCCTGTGGTGCAACAGATGTCCCTTTCTCCAAAAATGTACTAAATGGGACCGTAATGTTCCAACCACACACAAGTTGACCTGCTGTGAGGAAAAAACGAGCTAGTACATTTCAAACATGAAAAAGGTCATTTTAAAATCAACATGAAAAACCAAAATTCCAAAGGTATAAAAAAAAATTTTGCTAACCGAAGAAAGAAAATGTATCGTGCTCTGCACCCTCCTCCCGCCCTGTGGTGCAACAGATGTCCCTTTCTCCAAAAATGTACTAAATGGGACCGTAATGTTCCAACCACACACAAGTTGACCTGCTGTGAGGAAAAAACGAGCTAGTACATTTCAAACATGAAAAAGGTCATTTTAAAATCAACATGAAAAACCAAAATTCCAAAAGTATAAAAACAACAGATGCTAACCGAAGAAAGAAAATGTATCGTGCTCTGCACCCTCCTCCCGCCCTGTGGTGCAACAGATGTCCCTTTCTCCAAAAATGTACTAAATGGGACCGTAATGTTCCAACCACACACAAGTTGACCTGCTGTGAGGAAAAAACGAGCTAGTACATTTCAAACATGAAAAAGGTCATTTTAAAATCAACATGAAAAACCAAAATTCCAAAGGTATAAAAAAAAATGTTGCTAACCGAAGAAAGAAAATGTATCGTGCTCTGCACCCTCCTCCCGCCCTGTGGTGCAACAGATGTCCCTTTCTCCAAAAATGTACTAAATGGGACCGTAATGTTCCAACCACACACAAGTAGACCTGCTATGAGGAAAGAACGAGTTAGTACATTTCAAACATGAAAAAGGTCATTTTAAAATCAACATGAAAAACCAAAATTCCAAAGGTATAAAAAAAAAAGTTGCTAACCGAAGAAAGAAAATGTATCGTGCTCTGCACCCTCCTCCCGCCCTGTGGTGCAACAGATGTCCCTTTCTCCAAAAATGTACTAAATGGGACCGTAATGTTCCAATCACACACAAGTAGACCTGCTGTGAGGAAAAAACGAGTTAGTACATTTCAAACATAAAAAAGGTCATTTTAAAATCAACATGAAAAACCAAAATTCCAAAAGTATAAAAACAACAGATGCTAACCGAAGAAAGAAAATGTATCGTGCTCTGCACCCTCCTCCCGCCCTGTGGTGCAACAGATGTCCCTTTCTCCAAAAATGTACTCAATGGGACCGTAATGTTCCAACCACACACAAGTAGACCTGCTATGAGGAAAGAACGAGTTAGTACATTTCAAACATGAAAAAGGTCATTTTAAAATCAACATGAAAAACCAAAATTCCAAAGGTATAAAAAAAAAAGTTGCTAACCGAAGAAAGAAAATGTGTCGTGCTCTGCACCCTCCTCCCGCCCTGTGGTGCAACAGATGTCCCTTTCTGCAAAAATGTACTCAATGGGACCATAATGTTGCAGCCACACACAAGTTGACCTGCTGTGAGGAAAAAACGAGTTAGTACATTTCAAACATGAATAAGGTCGTTTTAAAATCAACATGAAAAACCAAAATTCCAAAGGTATAAAAAAAAATGTTGCTAACCGAAGAAAGAAAATGTATCGTGCTCTGCACCCTCCTCCCGCCCTGTGGTGCAACAGATGTCCCTTTCTCCAAAAATGTACTAAATGGGACCGTAATGTTCCAACCACACACAAGTAGACCTGCTATGAGGAAAGAACGAGTTAGTACATTTCAAACATGAAAAAGGTCATTTTAAAATCAACATGAAAAACCAAAATTCCAAAGGTATAAAAAAAAAAGTTGCTAACCGAAGAAAGAAAATGTGTCGTGCTCTGCACCCTCCTCCCGCCCTGTGGTGCAACAGATGTCCCTTTCTGCAAAAATGTACTCAATGGGACCATAATGTTGCAGCCACACACAAGTTGACCTGCTGTGAGGAAAAAACGAGTTAGTACATTTCAAACATGAAAAAGGTCATTTTAAAATCAACATGAAAAACCAAAATTCCAAAGGTATAAAAAAAAATGTTGCTAACCGAAGAAAGAAAATGTATCGTGCTCTGCACCCTCCTCCCGCCCTGTGGTGCAACAGATGTCCCTTTCTCCAAAAATGTACTAAATGGGACCGTAATGTTCCAACCACACACAAGTAGACCTGCTATGAGGAAAGAACGAGTTAGTACATTTCAAACATGAAAAAGGTCATTTTAAAATCAACATGAAAAACCAAAATTCCAAAGGTATAAAAAAAAAAGTTGCTAACCGAAGAAAGAAAATGTATCGTGCTCTGCACCCTCCTCCCGCCCTGTGGTGCAACAGATGTCCCTTTCTCCAAAAATGTACTCAATGGGACCGTAATGTTGCAACCACACACAAGTTGACCTGCCGTGAGGAAAAAACGAGCTAGTACATTTCAAACATGAATAAGGTCGTTTTAAAATCAACATGAAAAACCAAAATTCCAAAAGTATAAAAACAACAGATGCTAACCGAAGAAAGAAAATGTATCGTGCTCTGCACCCTCCTCCCGCCCTGTGGTGCAACAGATGTCCCTTTCTCCAAAAATGTACTAAATGGGACCGTAATGTTCCAACCACACACAAGTTGACCTGCTGTGAGGAAAAAACGAAGTAGTACATTTCAAACATGAAAAAGGTCATTTTAAAATCAACATGAAAAACCAAAATTCCAAAAGTATAAAAGCAACAGATGCTAACCGAAGAAAGAAAATGTATCGTGCTCTGCACCCTCCTCCCGCCCTGTGGTGCAACAGATGTCCCTTTCTCCAAAAATGTACTCAATGGGACCGTAATGCTGCAACCACAGACAAGTAGACCCTCTGTGAGGAAAGAACGAGTTAGTACATTTCAAACATGAAAAAGGTCATTTTAAAATCAACATGAAAAACCAAAATTCCAAAGGTATAAAAAAAAATGTTGCTAACCGAAGAAAGAAAATGTATCGTGCTCTGCACCCTCCTCCCGCCCTGTGGTGCAACAGATGTCCCTTTCTCCAAAAATGTACTAAATGGGACCGTAATGTTCCAACCACACACAAGTAGACCTGCTATGAGGAAAGAACGAGTTAGTACATTTCAAACATGAAAAAGGTCATTTTAAAATCAACATGAAAAACCAAAATTCCAAAGGTATAAAAAAAAATGTTGCTAACCGAAGATAGAAAATGTATCGTGCTCTGCACCCTCCTCCCGCCCTGTGGTGCAACAGATGTCCCTTTCTCCAAAAATGTACTAAATGTGACCGTAATGTTCCAATCACACACAAGTAGACCTGCTGTGAGGAAAAAACGAGTTAGTACATTTCAAACATAAAAAAGGTCATTTTAAAATCAACATGAAAAACCAAAATTCCAAAAGTATAAAAACAACAGATGCTAACCGAAGAAAGAAAATGTATCGTGCTCTGCACCCTCCTCCCGCCCTGTGGTGCAACAGATGTCCCTTTCTCCAAAAATGTACTCAATGGGACCGTAATGTTCCAACCACACACAAGTAGACCTGCTGTGAGGAAAGAACGAGTTAGTACATTTCAAACATGAAAAAGGTCATATTAAAATCAACATGAAAAACCAAAATTCCAAAAGTATAAAAACAACAGATGCTAACCGAAGAAAGAAAATGTATCGTGCTCTGCACCCTCCTCCCGCCCTGTGGTGCAACAGATGTCCCTTTCTCCAAAAATGTACTAAATAGGACCGTAATGTTCCAACCACACACAAGTAGACCTGCTATGAGGAAAGAACGAGTTAGTACATTTCAAACATGAAAAAGGTCATTTTAAAATCAACATGAAAAACCAAAATTCCAAAGGTATAAAAAAAAATGTTGCTAACCGAAGAAAGAAAATGTATCGTGCTCTGCACCCTCCTCCCGCCCTGTGGTGCAACAGATGTTCCTTTCTGCAAAAATGTACTCAATGGGACCATAATGTTGCAACCACACACAAGTTGACCTGCTGTGAGGAAAAAACGAGTTAGTACATTTCAAACATGAAAAAGGTCATTTTAAAATCAACATGAAAAACCAAAATTCCAAAAGTATAAAAAAAACAGATGCTAACCGAAGAAAGAAAATGTATCGTGCTCTGCACCCTCCTCCCGCCCTGTGGTGCAACAGATGTCCCTTTCTCCAAAAATGTACTCAATGGGACCATAATGTTGCAACCACACACAAGTTGACCTGCTGTGAGGAAAAAACGAGTTAGTACATTTCAAACATGAAAAAGGTCAATTTAAAATCAACATGAAAAACCAAAATTCCAAAAGTATAAAACACAAAAGGATGCTAACAGAAGAAAGAAAAAGTATCGTGCTCCGCACCCTCCTCCCGCCCTGTGGTGCAACAGATGTCCCTTTCTCCAAAAATGTACTCAATGGGAGCGTATTGTTGCAACCACACACAAGTTGTCCTGCTGTGAGGAAAAAACGAGTTACTACATGTCTAACATGAAAAAGGTCTTTTTAAAATCAACATGAAAAAACAAAATTCCAAAATTATAGAACAGAAAAAAATGCTTATCAAAGAAAGAAAATGTATGGTGCTCTGCACCCTTCTCCCTGGCCTGTGGTGAAACAGTGGTCAAAGTATAAAACTCTCCCCTGACGTTTCGTCTCCGACTACGGGAGACATCCTCGGAGGTACAGCTTGGATGTCAGCGTTGCACCGCAAGCGTGACGATCGATTACTTTCAATCGACAATGCGCCCGCATAATTTTTTCATGTAAATAATGTCTCATACAAATCCAACCAACTTAACACCCTCGAAGAACGGAAACATGACATATTTTTGCAAGTACCTGTAAGCACAGCCGCTAATGATAATACGTCAGTCTCATCCTGGGCTACAAAAGAGGAGTATGTCTTACCTTTATGCCGAGTAGATTTCTGCTGGCCGGTGGAAACAGAAATTAAAATCTTCTGTTACAGAAGTCCTTTATAGAATACTGGAAGTTTCGAATTCGCCTTGTATGTAACTGTCGAAGGCGGAGCAAAAAAGACAAGTCTTGCGAAGTGACAGCTACTTGTATACATACACCATTCAAAGAGCAGTTATTCCTTGCAGGAAAACAGAGAGTAATTAATACGTGGCGGAAAACAATCAAAAAGTAAATATACGTGGCGGGAAAAACAATCTCATAGCAAACATGACTAAAAGCTATGTATCAGTCGTACAGATTTTTGACATGAGCTCAAAATATAATATATGAATTCGTGTAAATAGCACTGTCGATTGCAGTAGCCCTCTGTCGACCTGTATGTTTACAAAAATTTGGCCAAATTCTTCCATCCATTTATAAAGACGAGCTATTTATAAAGACCAAAGATTCGAAATTCGTTTTTGCTTGACTCAGTGCCGTAACTTTAAATTTTTAGCTGACAGTTCGTTACACCGATAGCTAAACATGTACGCAAAAGAGCTGTCAAATTTTACTTTTCCTTTGTTTGTTACAGACTTGCGTAATAAAGAAATAAACTTTTGCAAAACCCTTTGTTTATTTTCATAAAAAGCAACCTTTACACATGATTCATGTGGTTCTGGACTATTAACGATTTATTCCTATTGAGTATGTGGATTTTAAAAGTAGTCTCACGGAAAAAAGTGTTACCAGGAACTAGGATATGTGTCAAAGACAAAATAGGAAACTCAGCATACCACATTATTCATAACCGACATTTGTTTGCCCATTCGTACCTCAACAAGTTTTGATGATAACATATTGAACGGTCTGGTACGAGCTCACATTGATTTCTTGTCTCAGAGTATGTGCTCTATTGTGGTTAGCCGACATCAACAAGAACGAGAAACATCCCACTTGTCTACATCTACATCTATATGAGTACTCTGCACTTCACAATTAAGTTCGTGGCAGAGGATTCATCGAACCACCTTCGAGCTATTTCTGTACGGTTCCACTCTCTAACAGCACACAGGAAAAACGAGCACTGTGCGAGCTCTGATCATGATTATGATTTCTCGCTATGTGGGTGGGTGCCAACAAAATATTTTCGCATTCGGAGGAGAATGTTGGTGATCGAAATTTCACGAGAAGACTCTACCGCAACGGAAAGCGCCTTTTAATGACTGTCACCCTAATTCGGGCATCATGTGTGCTGCACACTCTCCCCTATTTCGCAACAATAAAAAACGAGCTGCCCTTCTTTGAACGTTTTCGATGTCCTGCGTCAGTCCCACCTGATGCGGATCACACACCGCACATCAATACTCCAGAAGAGGGCGCACAAGCAAGGTATACGCAGTCTCTTTAGTTGATCTGTTGCATTTTCTACATTCTCTACCAATAAATCGCAGTCTTCAGTTTGCTTTTCCCACAGCATTATCTATATGACCATTCCAACTGAAGTTATTCGTAACTGTAATCCCCAAGAATTTAGTTGAGTTTACAGCCTTTAGATTCGTGCGATTCATAGCGTAACCGAAATTTAGCGGATTTCTTTTAGTACTCATGCGAATAACTTCACACTTCTCTTTATTCAGGCTCAACTGCCACTTTTTGAACCATACAGATATTTTATCGAATTCCTTTTGGTCATCTTTTGACTTACAAGACGGTAAATGTCAGTATTTTCTGCAAACAATCTAGGAGGGCCTAAACACTTCCTTGGGAAACACCATACATTACTTCTATTTTACTAGATGATTTTACATCAGTTACTATGAACTGTGACTTGCCCAGCAGGAACACACGAATCCAGCCACACAACTGACACGATACTTCATAGGCACGCGAGTTGATTAGAAGACACTTGTGAGGAACGGTGCCGAAAGCCTTCTGGAAATATAAAAATACGGAATCAGTTTAACAACCCCTGTCGACAGCATTCATTACTTCATGAGAACAGAGAGCTAGTTGTGTTTCACAAGAGCGATTTTTCCTGAATCCATGCTATTAGTCAGTAAATCGTTTTCTTCGACATAATTCATTATGTTTGAGCACAGAGTACGTTCCAAAAACCTACTGCAAATGGACGTTAGTGATAGGGGTCTGTTATTCAACGGATTACTCATGTTTCCTTTCTCGATGCGAATTGTACGACTTTCCAGTCTTTAGGTACAGATTTTTCAATGAGCGAGCGTTTGTGTATCATTGTTAGATGCGGAACTGTTGCTGAAAGGAATCCGACTGGTATGCAATTTGGACCGGATACCTTGCCTTTATTAAGTGATTTAAGATGCTTCACTACACTGATGATATCTACTTCTAAGAAACTCATGTTGGCAGGTGTTCTGGATTCGAATTCTGGAAGATTTACTTCGCCCCATTTGGTGAACCAGTTTCTGAAAACCGTGTTTAATAACTCTGATTTAGAGGCACTGTCATCAGTGGCATAGCCATTGTTATTGCGCGGAAAATTATTACACACGCTATGTGATCAAAAGAATCCTGCGCGATGTCTGCGCGCATTGTCACGGTCCGTGCGGCTATCCCCGTCGGTGGTTCGAGTCCGCACGCGGGCCTGTGTTGTCCATAGCGTAAGTTAAAGTAGTATGTAGGCTTAGGGACCGATGACCTAAGTGGTTTGGCACTATAAGACCCTACCACGAATGTTTTTAATAGTATCCTGACACCCCCAAAAACATACTTTTTCATGTTAGGGGCATTGTGCTGCCACCTACTGCCAGGTACTCCACATCAGCGAACTCAGTAGTCGTTAGACATTGTGAGAGAATAAGAAAGCGGAACTCACGAACTTTGATCGCAGTCAGGTGTATGGGTGTAACATGTGTCATACGTCTGTATGCGAGATTTCCACAATACTAAACATCCACAGATCCACTGTTTCCGATATGATAGTGAAGTGGAAACGTGGAGGGACAAGTATAGCACAAAATCGTACAGGCCGACCTCGTCTGTTGACTAACAGAGACCGCCGACAGTTGAAGATGGTCGTAATATGTTATAGGCAGGCATTTATCCAGACCGTCACACAGGAACTTCAAACTGCATCAGGATTCACTGCAAGTGCTATGACAATTAGGTGGGAGGTGAGAAAACTTGCATTTCGTGGCCGAGCGGCTGCTCATAAGTCGCACATCACGCCGGTAAATGCCAAACGTAGTCTCGCTTGGTGTAAGGAGCGTAAACATTGGACGATTGAACAGTGGAAAAACGTTGTGTGTAGTGACGAATCACACTACACAATGTGGCGGTCCGAAGGCAGGGTGTGGGTATGGCGAATGCCCAGTGAACTTGATCTGCCAGCGTGTGTAGTGCAACGTTAAAATTTGAATGTGGTTGTGTAATGGTGTGGTCGTGTGTTTCATGGAGGGGGCTAGCACCCCTTGTTGTTTTGCGTGGCACTACCACAGCACAGGCCTATATTGATGTTTTAAGCAGCTTCTTGCTTCCCACTGTTGAAGAGCAATTTGGGAATGGCGGTTGCATCTTTCAACACCATCGAGCACCTGTTCATAATGCATGGCCTGTGGCGGAGTGGTTACACGACAATAACATCCCTGTAATGGACCGGCCTGCACAGAGTCCTCACCTGAATTCTATAGAACAGCTTTGGGATGTTTTGGAACGCCAACTTCGTACCAGGTCTTACCGACCAACATCGGTACCTCTCCTCAGTGCAGCACTCCGTGAAAAATGGGTTGCCATTCCCCAAGAAGCCTTCCAGCACCTGATTGAACGTATGCCTGTGAGAGTGGAAGCTGTCATCAAGGCTAAGGGTGGGCCAACACCATACTGAATTCCAGCATTACCGATGGAGGGCGCCACAAACTTGTAAGTCATTTTCATCAGGTAGTGTAAGGGCCGCTTAAAAAGTTTCCGTTTGAGGAGCTGCTGCAGCGTATATGCAACATTGCGCGACTCGGATGAGAGTATACAAACACCAACATGTTGGTAAGGGGTTAGTGTGACATTCGTGTCTTCCCGACACTCGTGTTGTAAATGAGGAAACCTGAAATACGACGACGTTATTACCAAATGTGTCCAAAAGCACCAACCTTTTGTTATTCTGTTCGTGACTGCTGAAGGACGAACACCAGTAGACATCCACCAGAGAATGGAGAATGTGCCGTTGTGGAATGGTGCAAGACTTTTTGTGCTGATCGCGATTCTACACGAGGCACACTTCGAACTGGGAATCCAGCCTCATTTCAAAGAACCTGTGGCGTCCACCATGGGGGAACATTAACTGTGCAACGCTGGAGACTGTGTAGGATTTTGCTTCGATGGATGTTCTACAATGGCGGGCAGAGAGAGCGGTGTACAAGCCATTTTAAGACAGAACATTATCGATCCTCACACTTTCTTCGGTCAAGCCACAAACTCAATCTTGTGGCTTGCTGTGTCGTCTGAACAAGACACAGTCAGGGCAAAATCACCACAGGCGCAAAGATGCGAGCCGAGCAGCTCTCGCCCAGTTGGTTATAGATCATCGTCCAGTCTTGACTTAGTCAGGGAACGTCGTTTAGTGAACTCTTAGCGAACAGAGTGTTGTTGCCGGCCGCGGTGGCCATGCGGTTCTAGGCGCTTCAGTCCGGAACCGCGCGACTGCTATGGTCGCAGGTTCGAATCCTTAGATTTAAGTAGTTCTAAGTTTTAGGGGACTGATGACCTCAGCTGTTACGTCCCATAGTGCTCAGAGCCATTTGAACCAAGACTGTTGTTGTAATTGCATTTGCTATGTACTGCGAAGATTACCTACAATTATTTGCATTTAGCCATTGAGGGTCTTTTTGTGTTATATTACAAGCAGTGTTGCAGACTTCATTGTTCAACAAGTCACAAAGATAAATCAACCTTTTCAACTCATTTGTGTCACTTCGTTACTAACTTGTTAGGGTGTTGTAGAACGTATCCTGCTACCTGGCCCTGGAGCATAGCTGTGTAATAGTGGCAGGGAGAAATTGTCTTAGCGTTGTATTGCACCAGAAGCCGTTTCACCAACTCACAAGCTCGATCTCCACAGCAGTAGCGACGAGGCCTTTACAAAATTGGCGACGAGGCTTTACAAAATGGGTTACGATACAAACACAGTGCCGAAAATTAGGAATATTGTTGCCATTGTAAATGACACTATAAACATTTTTAGAGAATCGAGACTACACGCTGTAAATATGATTCGAATTTATCACGAATGTATAAGACGAGATGGCCTGAGAAATATGAAACCATCAGACTATTTTCTCAACATCGTGGGAGCTGGAAAAAAAAATTCTACAGACGGATATTATGCAACGAGAGTATCCGTGTATCAGTTACATTCACCCAAACCAGTGTTGATCTTAGCTTTACAAACAATAACCAAGTGCCCAGCAGTTTTGGAACCAGTAATTCATGTCCAACTATCTAACAAGTCTATAGATATGACCTTGGCGAGGGAAAACATCACAGGAATCCTTGACGTTTTCAGTAACGACCGGAAGGAAGCAGATAGAATAATTACAGCATTACTTGGAAAAACACGAACTACTCTAGGGGATCATACAATGTAAGGTTTCACGGCCAGTATTGTCTTCACTTAAAACTTCCGGGCTGATAGGTCGTGGTGGAAGTATAAAACTCTCCCCTGACGTTTCGTCTCCGACTGCGGGAGATATCCTCGGAGGTACAGCTTGGATGTCAGTGTTGCACCGCAAGCGTGACGATCGATTACTTTCAATCGACAATGTTGGCATTACCAGAGACAATCTCATAGCCGACGCCACGTGATCGACAGTGGCGCCCTCTGTACTTCCTATATAATCAGCGCTTCCTCGAGTTCTCTTAGCAGTTCGCCACTGTACCTCCGAGGATGTCTCCCCCAGTCGAAACGTCAGGGGAGAGTTTTATACTTCGATCACGGCCTATCAGCCCGGAAGTTTTATGTAAATACTGTAGAGGAATTGAAAATAGAAATTAATGTTCTATGTTCTGGATGCTAGCAAAAATTCAGAAGCAATCCGAAAAATGACACCGAATACTGGCGTCGTTGACTGATAATACAATATATTGAATCGCTCATATGACAAACTGTGCGGATGAGATACCGATTTTGTAATATCCAGTAATACTGATAAAGCACTTTGAATGAGATAATTTGCCTCGGAAAGTTTTCACAGTGGTTAGCAGAAAATAATGGACATCCAATATTTCGTTTAAGTAATTATTACACTATCCGACCCAAAGTTTCAAATCAAAGTGTACAATTTTACCCCAAACAGGGCAGCACTATTTGTGATGAACGTATACGCCACTAGAAGGAAAGTGCTTGTTTCTCCCTAGGCTCATGCCTGCCTTACACGTGTGAATATCTGTGGGCTATCGGCAGGTCGGGCAAGGATCATTTAATACCTTTTAAATGCCCGACACTAGGCCAATCACCAAAACCATTTATGCGTGTTGAATTAGATAGTGTTTCAGTATTTATTTCTGTTTCCTTTCTTTTTAATGTCACCACCGTCTACTTTGGATGGTCAAGATCAACCGCTCTTGCTCCACCATTTCCTTCACCATCCGGGTCCATGCAACAGCGCCCCTGTCATCCCAGTCTCGATGCGTTCGGAACTGGGAAACTAAAAGACGGCATCTGAGTCAGACCTGTCACTCCTACGGTTTTATGCAGAGCTGGACTGAGTAACGTCTGCTAAGCTTAGCGATCGCAGACGCCAGGCAGTTGGCTTGGACCACGGTCAACATAACCTCATTCAAACATAAGTCGATTTGTGTCTGCATCATAAAGTCGTTCTTGATTGAAAATGTCAGTTTTCGAGCCTAATTCTCGTCATTTGCGGAGGTGTTACTGTTTTGTTTCAGTATGAAGAAAACAGCCGTTGAGTATCATCGAATGCTCTCAAGTACTTATGGTAAGGACGCTATTAGCGACAGAACGTGTGGTGAGTGGTTTCAACGCTTCAAGAACGGTGGGTTTTAATGTCGTAGACCGGGAGTGGTGGAAGAGAGAATGTTTTCGAGGATGCAGAATTGGAGACATTGCTGAGTGAAGACTCACGTCAAACTCAAGAAGAATTGGCACGATTAGTGGGAGTGACACAGTAAGCCATTTCAAAACGTCTCAAGGCTATGGGAGTGATTCAGAAAGAAGGAACGTGGGTCCCGTGTGAGCTGAAACCGAGAGACGTTGACTGGCGTTTGTGTGTCTGTGAACAGTTGCTTCAGAGGCAAAAATGGAAGGGATTTTTGCATCGTATTGCGACCGGGGACGAAAAATGGGTTCATTATGATAACCCTAAACGCAAATCAATGGGGTATCCCGGCAATGCTTCCACGTCGACGGCCAAACCGAATATTCACGGGTGGAAGATCATGCTCTGCATTTGGTGGGACCAGCTCGGCGTCGTGTACTATGAGGTGTTAGAACCAAGTGACACAATCACAGGTGCTCGTTATAGAACGCAATTAATGCGTTTGAGCAGAGCATTAAAAGACAAACGGCCGCAAAACAGCGAGAGACTCGATAAAGTGATTTTGCAGCACGACAACGATCGACCCCACATTGCAAAAGAGGTCAAAACGTACTTGGAAACGTTAAAATGGGAAGTCCTACCCCACCCGCCGTATTCAACAGACATTGCACTCTCTGACTATCACCTGTTTAGATCAATGGCGCATGGCCTGGCTGACCAACACTTCCGATCTCATGAAGAAATCACAAATTGGATCAATTCATGGATCGCTTCAAAAGATGCACAATTTTTTCGATGCGGGATTCGTTCACTGCCGAAAAGATGGGAGAATGTAGTGACCAGAGATGGAAAATACTTTGAATGGGACATGTGTAACCAATTTGTTTCATTAAAGCCTCAAATGACGGGGAAAAATGGCGGAAGAAAAGTTGTATTTGCCATGCACGTTTAAAATTAATTTTCAGGGTTATAATGGGCTCATGTGCTGCTCAAAGTATTTTAAAGAAGAACTGTCTTACGTGTATGTAATAGTGTACTCCATTGGCAGTTATGGATAATACAAGTATCGAAGGCCACCTAGAATTAGGTTCCATTAGTTTCCGGCCTCGCCTTGAATACGAGCGCGAAGGGGAGCTAGCGACATCTGCCAGTAGATGCTCACACAAACTGCAGTCCGCTGCTAGCCTCAGACGTATGGTGACACTCCTTTCAGTAAGGTGTTGCTTGCTGCGGTGCTGCACTGGATAAAATCGAGTACCGTGCAGGGATAAAGTTCCTCGGGTTTCCACTGGCTGTGTCCACTTGGATGGTATTATGATGACTTTTCCCCATCATACTTCACAGTGAAGGAATGGTCTAAACAGTTTCGCCTAGGCAGAGAGAGCGTTGCTGATCCCCCCCAATCTGCCCGGGTCCTCCCCCCCCCCCCCCCCCTCATGCCCATATGCCATAGTGCAATGTTCAGTGTTGTGCGTCCCCTTTTGAAAGTGCTGCGAACAGAACCAGACTGTCGCCGTGTTTCTTAATTGTGCCTGTCTATTTCCTAAGTGTTTTTAATGAGCATCACTGACCTCTTTGTTTTGTATGTTTTCATCACAACTTTTTCGCCATGTATGGCACCAGTTTTAAACAGTCACCGTTTTATCACCTCTTTTTATTGTAATGTCTCCTCATTATGTTTTTAACTTTATCTGTAGGCTGCGGAGTGGCGTATTACACTGCTGCCAGTCCGCCCCCTCCCTATGAGGGGGGGAGGGGCGACATATAATAAAAAAAAGGTTGGTCGGCCAGCTGAGATGGCGACTGAGAAAACTATAGCTATTTCTGAAAGTGAAGTTCTGAGCGACAGGCGGTTGAAAGTTAAGGACATTGCAGCAAGGTTAGAGTTATCTAAAACAAGCGTTTTCCGGGTCGTGCATGGTCATTTGCACATGAAAAAGGTTAGTGCAAGTCGGATGCCCAGACTTCTCTTTGCAGTGCAGAAGGAACAGTGCGTGACTCGTGCACCGAGTTTTTGGAGCTGTGCCGTGGCAACCAGAAAGAAGTTCTGGAATGTATGTTACAGGGGATGAATCTATGGTTCTTTATTACGATCCTCTGTCCAAAAGAGAATCTCTCGAATGGCATAAACCAGATGATGCTCCTCAAAGAAAGGCGAAGGCTACTCAGTCCACAAAGAAGGTCACGGAACAATCTTCTGTGATTCCAGAGGAATTCTTTTAGTTCATTTCAAAGAAAGGGATACCACTGTGAACGCACAGTACTATGCTTCACTTCTGCACAAATAACGCGAGTCCGTCATACTACAGGGGTGATGAAGGTTGTCTTCTCCACGACACTGCGCCAGAGCGCACAGGGGCAGTTGCGAAGGCTGCAGTAAAGGAATGTGGCTTCTACGAGACTGACCACCCACCTGTAGTCCAGATCTAGCCAACAGTGACTACTCCTCTTCTCCAAACTAAAGAACGTTCTTCGAAGAAGGCCATCTGTTGTGGCCGAGCGGTTCTTCAGTCTGGAATCGCGCGACTGCAACGGTCGTAGGTTAAAATCCTGCCTCGGGCATGGATGTGTGTGATGTCTTTACGTAAGTTAGGTTTAAGTAGTTCTAAGTTCTAGCGGACTGATGGCCTCAGATGTTAAGTCCCATAGTGCTCAGAACCATTTGAGCCATTTATTCGAAGAAGGAAATTTGAGGATGATAAAGTGAAAGCTGCTGTAATGGGACATTTTGCCGATACAGTATAAGATTATTTTTTGAAAGGCATAGAGATGTGAAAAGTATATTGACATAAAGAGTGGTTACGTTGAAAAATAGTACCATTATATGTAGTCAGGCAAGAGAGTTGTGGGACCTACCCCGTATAAGCAAACACCGTCGAATTAGTTGTTGATTCACTACTGCTCATTTGGTAAAGAGTTCCATTCGTAATCCACTCCGTTGGCATCTCTGTTGATGCATAAAGAATACGTTTTTCCGAAACATGAGATACTTTGTCTCAGTTGTGTCTATTCCGAATATGTAAAGATGCGCACGACGTGGAACAATAAGTACAATGCAATATCAAGTACGTTTCCGAGAAAATGTTTCGTGTTGAATGCAGGGTGAAAAACTGGTGAAGGTGAGAAACTTCATATAAATCTGATTAACGTCACCCACAGCAAACTAACAAAACATGATAACATACGTGTACGTAACTTTGTGTTTGTGAGAATGAAGCCACGTTCAAAATTCAGTTTCGACTATCGAACTTTTTTCTTCATAAGTGGCGAAACGACAGTAACTGGATAAAACTGGAGGACAATTTCTCTAAATATGCTGGATAAAGACGTAGTTGTTTTCAAATCGGTAGTCCACTTATTTATTGTCTGTCTTATTTCTGATTATGATATAATCATACGAATTTTTAAAAAAATATAATCCATGTAGACAACTGACAGCAAACATTTAATGGCCTTCGCTACAAGATTATTTTTTCCGCCACGAGTTATTTTCTATTCTCTCATTGTTTTGTTGCAACACAGTAGGTCCACAGTCTGACCAAGATAAACACCCCCTACTTCGAGAAATTAATGTTTGCTTTTGATTATATTTCTGCTTAACTAAGACATGAATTATCGTGAAATAAATGTTAAAAGAGCCAAATCTCGCTGATCCAGTGAACAGCTTATTCAGTGAGGAAATACTTTCGTATACTGAATAACTGTAGCTTACTCCGCTGAAAGCAGTATAACGTAATCACAGTGTTTCATGAATAAGAAGCATGTAGGTACTTATGCAGCTGCCTGTTCTTATTATGATTGCCACTTTCTTGACACGTCTAATGATTAGCACTTTCGTACACGTCACTCGACTTTCTAACACACAGATATTAAGTAAATGTAATTAATTTTTCTTCAAAAGACGACCGTGCTGAAGATTGTCGCTTTTTAGCAAAAACTGCAGCATACGTTTCTTCTGCGTCGGGAAACTGTTTTATAGCTTTTGACGTTTTATTATCACGTCTCTGTGGTGTCCTCTTCAGTCAAAGTTGTCGTGTTGGCTTGTTTGGTACGTTAAAATGGGGCAGATATTGCATTCCATATAAGCTTCCTATGTTCTGCGTTCACTTATATGGCTGGAAGTGTAACGAAAAAACTTCACGTTATTGGGTAGTTAGACGAGATCCATCTGCAAAAGGTCAGGTCTCTTGCTGTTTACCAGTCACTTTTTGTTCTTAAAGGAAAGCGACATTCTTCAGTAAATATCTACAAGTTAAAAAAAATTTAAAATGCGTATGGAAGTACTGGCGGGGATTGGGGATTTTCCGCTGCCTGGTGCAGATCTTTTTAGTTGACGCCACTTCGGCGACTTGCGCGTTGATGATGACGAAATGATGGTGAGGACAACACACACGCCCAGTCCCGAGCGGAGAAATTTTCCTGAGGTGTCTTCCAGACTCTTTTAAGTTACTCATCGCAGTAGAAGACGAGCTTCTTCACGAAGAACTTCGAAATAACTTCTTCATGTACATGAATAAAATAACCTCTCCATTGAAAGAAAAATAAACAAATCTGCTCTAGGAAAATTAAGTAATTTCATTATGGGAAGAAGAGACGTTATGCCAAATTAGTCTGGAAGACACTGAAAAGAAAACGCCTTAAAGAAATAACTGAAACACGTTGGGAAGAAACACAGCGCAAAGACTCTCTATCGGAGATGGTGGAAATTTTTCTTGAGAGAAAACAATAAGGATTTCCTCGAAGAGTAAGAGAAAATCTCTTGTATAAACCCTCAATCTACCTGAAAGAGTTGCAAAAAATTGCAGATAAATTCTTTATGTTTCTGTTGTGACTTCTTTTTTAATAGCTTTGCAGTCGTTTAGCAGTGCCAGTCTGGTTGTAACAAATTTTTATTGGTATTGATAAAGGTGCTGTGCAGGTAATATGGGCCATTCTTTTGCGAACCCACGCCCACATTTTCTTTTGATTGACGCACACGGAACGGTGTTCCAGGATGTGTTATAGAGTACACTTAGTGAAATATGGATCCGGTGCCACTCCAACTCGGAACAGGTTCCCTCGCGTAACCACTTTGTCGACAACATCACACTACCATGACTGATGTTGGAGGGGAGAACACTGGGAGTATCACTGATGTTGGTGAGGAATTTTGTCTTTTCTAGTGACAATTGAAGTCCTACCTTGGCAGCTTGGAGTTTAGGCATATTGAGCTGCTTTACTGCTACTTCCACTCAGCTTGCTATAAGTGCCAGATCATCTGTGAAAGCTAAACAGTCTACTACCAGTCCCTTCCATTTGTGTCCAGGTAAATACCGCTCGGTATATTTTGATCTTCCATTTCTTTTCGCCACTCTATGTTCCATAGGATCTCGGTCAACTTGCTAATTGCTTTGTCTCCAGCCTGCTTCCACAGCTCTGCAACTATAGCGTCTTCTCCTGGTGCTTTGTTATTCTTCAGGCACTGAATGATGCTTTTCACTTCTTCTTCTGTTGGAGGGCGAGAGTTTGGTTGTCTGGGACTGTCTCAATAGATAAAGGAGGTTTTAGGGGACTCACAGTTGAGGAGATTCTCAAAATATATGACAAAATATTTGGCCAATATGTGGCAGTCGTCTTTGTCATTATAGGCTATGTTTCCATCTGGTACTCTGAAGTGTAAGCTGGGTGGGGCATAGCTTCTAATGTTTCGCTTGAAAGTCTGGTAAAAGTTTCTAGTGTTTTCTCCTTGATATCTTCATCTACTTTAGTCAATTGGTCCTGAGTGTACTGATGTTTAACGTGCTTGATGGTTTTGGCAGTTAGCCAGGGCTGTTCTATGAACTTCTCTTTATTTGTTTTGGACTTCTGTGAGCTCCATCTTAGCCAAGCTGCTTGTCTCTTTGTGATCGCTTGGTCGCAGGTAATTGGTCCCATTTGTTGCTTTCATGATCTAGTGTTTGCATTCTCTCTGTAAGCATATTGCAGATTTTCAGTTTTTCAAAGTCAAACTTGGTGAGTTTAGGAGTTTGAGACTTTCTTGTATTCCGAGATAGAAATCGGAGAGGTAGTGGTATGAGACCAAGTTAACCTTTCTTAACACTCTCACATTCTGGACTTCTCTACAGGACTTTCTTGAAATGACCACATGATCTTTTTGAAACTCTCCTAGAAGTTTATTGGGTGAAGTCTATGTCATCTGCTTTCTTGGTAGATGCTTAAAGGCTGTTGATTTCATTACTAGGTTAAATGGTTTACAGAGTCCCACAAGCCATTCTCCATTTCTGTTAGTGCGCATGTGAGCTGGGTATTTCCCCACTATATACTTATACTTCCGCTCTTTCCCCAACTGGGCATTAAAATCATGCAGTAATATGATTGTATTCCTCTCTGGAATCTTGCCAATAGTGTCCTCGAGTTTTTTTATTTATTATTACTATTAAAAACTTTATTTATTTATTTAAAGAGATTTTCAGGAAATCGATCACCACCCCCGCTACCCCATCACTGTCCCCCTCGCCCTCTTCACTCTCTCCCTTCCATCTGCTCCCTGGAAATTAGCAGCTTTGCAGTGGAGAGGAAGGATCTCATGAAGGGAAATTCAAGAGTAAATTGTTTCTTATAAAATAAAAGAGTTTGTGGGGCTTGGATTTCACTTGCTCATCATTCTATGCTGTTTGGAAAGATGCAGGTCTTGTGAGAAGTAATTATATCGATCTCATTTCTTTTTTTATACCGATTGCGCGAGGAATACCATCGTGAAACATCCATCACAAGGAATTACACACAGTTAAAAATCTTTCAATCGCGAAGCACACACCGCCCACTGGACCGCACAGGACGCTACCGCACATGCTCCTAGGAGTCAGGATGCACCGTGAAGTGTTGACGTGGCCATCAGCTGCTGAACCACATGCAGGTGTCAGCTCGGGTCCCGCAAGGATGAGATGGTGGCATCCCTTTGACACATGATAGCTGAGAAATACTTGTCGCAATATGTGCTCACCTAGGCACCGTTGCTGGCGCAATGATGCAGCATCTGTTCCAATGATCTATCTGCGAGATCATTTCCTAGTTACTCGATGGTTTACAGCAAGCTCCCCCTCATTAACGTTTCGAGTTTCCAGAGAAATAGTTTACGGTCTATATCTTGGAAATTATACTGCACAAGCGATACTACTAAGCACGCATTATTGCTATGTACTAGATATCGAGAAGTATCACGAAAATGGTATGATATTCTGGCAAGCCGTGTGAAATTACATATGATCTTGTAACCCCAGAGTCTGGAGACTGATGTAGAAAACAAGCAAAGCAAGCAGGTTGGGACCATTAACAGTGACGCCTTTGTGCCAAGGGGAACCGACGCGGCCTTTGTACAACGATTCTTCACGGTATATGTACGAGTGTCTGGTGGTCGATAGCTGTATGAATGATGCGAAAGGGGCGATTTTGTATGGCGCAAGATACGAATTGTATGTTTACTACATCGACACAGTACGCGGTGACATATTTTTGGGTTGGAGGTCTGTTTCATGCTCTTATGTTCAATCTTCCGTCCTCATTTGTGGAGCAGTGTAATTGAGTAAGAATCTTTCCATATTCGACGATCTGTAGGTCACTTTAGCAGGGTTTAACTGTCAGTGCAATATAGCGATCTGTGCAAAATAGTTTCGGGACTGAAAGTCTTGTCTGCAGAAAGAAAAAGGCGGAAAGTGGTTCTGTACTGACAGCATCAGTAATTTGGCAGGTAAATTCAGTAAGTGCTGATCCTAATGCTCCATTCATTCACAAGATATCCTGTGTGACAGTACATAGGAGCCTCTATACAGGGTGGCCCATTGATAGTGACCGGGCCAAATATTTCACGAAATAAGCATCAAACGAAAAAATCTACAAAGAACGAAACTCGTCTAGCTTGAAGGGGGAAACCAGATGGCGCTATGATTGGCCCTCTAGAGGGCGCTGCCACAGGTCAAACACACATCAACAGCGTTTTTTTTTTAATAGGAATCCCCATTTTTATTACATATTCGTGTAGTACATAAAGAAATATGAACGTTTTAGTTGGACCACTTTTTTCACTTTGTGATAGATGGCACTGTAATAGTCACAAACATATAAGTACTTGGTATCACGTAACATTCCGTCAGTGCAGACAGTATTTGCTTCGTGATGCATTACCCGTGTTGAAATTGACCATTTACCAATTGCAGAAAAGGTCAATATCGTGTTGATGTATGGCTATTGTGATCAAAATGCCCAACAGGGGTGTGCTTTGTATGCTGCTCGGTATCCTGAATGACATCATCCAAGTGTTGGGACCATTCGCCGGATAGTTACATTATTTAAGAAAACAGGAAGTGTTCAGACACATTTGAAACGTCAACCACAACAATTGATGATACCCAAGTAGGTGTTTTACCTGCTGTCATGGCTAATCCGCACATCAGTAGCAGACAAATTGCGCGAGAATCGGGAATCTCAAAAACGTGTGTTGAGAATGCTACATCAACATCGATTGCACCCGTACCATATTTGGTTCAAATAGCTCTGAGCACTATGGGACTTAACATCTGTGGTCATCAGTCCCCTAGAACTTAGAACTACTTAAACCTAACTAACCTAAGGACAGCACACACATCCATGCCCGAGGCAAGATTCGAACCTGCGACTGTAGCAGTCGCGCGGTTCCGGACTGAGCGCCTAGAACCGCTAGATCACCGCGGCCGGCGTACCATGTTTCTACACACCACGAATTGCATGGCGACGACTTTGAACATCGTGTACAGTTCTGCCACTGGGCACAAGAGAAATTACGGGGCGATGACAGATTTTTTGCATGCGTTCTATTTTGTGATGAAGCGTCATTCACCAACAGTGGTAACATAAACTGGCATAATATGCACTATTGGGCAACGGAAAATCCATGATGGCTGCAACAAGTGGAACATTAGCGACCTTGGCGGGTTAACGTATGGTGTGGCATTATGGGAGGAAGGATAATTGGCCCCCATTTTATCTATGGCAATCTAAATGGTGCAATGTATGCTAATTTCCTACGTAATGTTCTACCGATGTTACTACAAGATGTTTCACTGCACAACAGAATGGCGATGTACTTCCAACATGGTGGATGTCCGGCACATAGCTCATGTGCGGTTGAAGTGGTATTGAAAAGCATATTTCATGACAGGTGGATTGGTCATCGAAGCACCCTGCCATGGCCCGCACATTCACTGGATCTGACGTCCCCAGATTTCTTTCTGTGGGGAAAGTTGAAGGATATTTGCTATAGTGATCCACCGACAATGCCTGACCACATGATCAGCGCATTGTCAATGCATGTGCGAACATTACGGAAGGTGAACTACTCGCTCTTGAGAGGAATTGCTGTTACACGTATTGCCGAATGCATTGAGGTTGACGGACATCATTTTGAGCATTTATTGCATTAATGTGGTAATTAGACTGTAAGAGCATGCGTTATCAGAAATGATAAGTTCGCTAAGGTACATGTATCACATTGGAACAACCGAAATAAAATGTTCAAATGTACCCACGTTCTGCATTTTAATTTAAAAAAACCTACCTGTTACCAACTGTTCATCTAAAACTGTGAGCCATATGTTTGGGACTATTACAGCGCCATCTATCACAAAACGAAAAAAGTGGTCCAACTAAAACATTCATATTTCTTTATGTATTACACGAATATGCAATAAAATGTTGGGGTTCCTATTTGAAAAACGCAATTGATACCATTTGAGCGCCATCTAGCGGGCCAACCATAGCGCGATCTGGTTTCCAAAAAAAATGGTTCAAATGGCTCTGAGCACTATGGGACTCAACTGCTGTGGTCATCAGTCCCCTAGAACTTAGAACTACTTAAACCTAACTAACCTAAGGACACCACACACATCCATGCCCGAGGCAGGATTCGAACCTGCGACCGTAGCAGTCGCACGGTTCCGGACTGCGTGCCTTGAACCGCGAGACCACCGCGGCCGGCAGAGGTTAATTAATTGATCAATTTAATTAAGTAGTCAATCGAATTGATAAGAGTGAGAGGGGCTATTACAATAACTCAGACCTGAAAGTATACCTGTAGCAGCGAGGGGGAGCTTTCCTGAGAGGTGGGGGGGAGGTGGAGGAGGCGAGGAACAATAATCAGAAGGAAGGATCCTTTTAGCAGAACAATAGGTTAAGGGTCTGTAAATCAAAGGAGAACAAGAGGTTAAAGACCTGTGAATCAAAGGAGAACAGTAGATTTGCCTCTGAGTGCATACCTGTCCCTTACCTAGGCAACTGGCACTAGCAAAATGCGCTGGTGACTGCTTTGTTCCACTACTCACAAGCTGCTAAGTGAGTGTTACAATAGAATCGTAAATGATCTATCCTATGATGTACCAGTTGACAGCAATTGAAAAGCTGAATCGCAAGTAACTAGTTTTGTTTTAAGGAGATCAGTAACACAAAATTTGAATTTCGTATTTCAGTGTGGACGAGGAAGTTTCCTTGGCATAAACATACGAGTATTACCAGTAAGAGAGTGTGGACAACTGTGATTGTGCCCAGTAGGAACTGCAGGTCTTTGAGATGTGTGTTACTTCCATCCAGATGAGCTACGATACGTGATGAAGTGCTCACATGTAGTCTGTGCAACATGTATGAGTCACACATATACTCGAAATGCTGACATTTCAAGAGTTCTCTCTCTTTCACGGCAGTCGTTATCCATCACGTTAACCCATGGGCAAAACCTATACAGTAAGTGAAATTGCTTTTCTATTTATTGATTGTGCGTCGGAACAGGTAAAAAAGTTAGATGTGTTGTTATTAATGACGTAACAGCATTCCGTTGCAGTCATTTCGAATATTTCTTGTCGCTTCCGTTCTTCCGATGTGAGAATCAGGAAATACATGGCACGAATCTGATGACGTCTATTTTGACACATACGACAATTTTATGTTCATCTTATGGTAAATTGTGTGACACGTTAACGATCTGGATTCGAAAAAGCTATGGTGAACAAAATGACTACTTTGGAAGTCGTGTCGGTGACGCCCACCTGGTGCAATAATACCGTACAGTATTTCCACAGCGTGAACTGATTCCGTCAGGCTGTTGTTTACGTTAGAACTTTACGCTAGAATATATCTGACATACGCAGGTGTGCAATCGAGTGAAATTAATGATCCGTGATCGTTATCATCCTTGTAGTTCCAATTTTTTAGTGTGTTGCATGCACTGGCCTCCTGTTATAAAATCCAAATCTCGTCATTGGAGCGCATGTGTGCATTCGGCCATGTTTCAGCAAACCAGCCGAAATCATGGCAAAATCCTTTTCCCCCCACATATCTCCCGTCCGGTGGAATTTCGTTTAAAATAGCCTGAATAAATTTTGTAGATGATAAAATTTACGATAAAGTTGTGTGTACAATTCTTTTATTCCTTGCGTGTTTCTAGATATCACGACTTAAAAATGCGTATGAGTTTGCCAAAACACGTATTTTGCACTAATACATTTGATTTGTCTTGAGTACTTCGTTCCCAGGGCAATTTTGAGAAAGATTAACTGACAAAAATGTAGCACAGCATAAAAGTTGATATAAGTAGTACCGAGGTAATCCTGCGCCCTTGATAGATCTGCCAAAACTGTTTCCAAAAAAGGTTGCAGGAGGAGGGGTGGGGGTGGGGGGGGGGGGAGGGAGAAGAGTTGGCAACGGGAAGGGGCATCGTGCTCCCTGTACCACTAACAAATTAACGTACTGGCCCCGTGAAGACACAGGATACAGCCTAGGAAAAAGAAGAAGAAGAGCAGAAAATTTAAATCTGAACACCATCTTTGTTGATGTGTTACGGTTTACAACCGGAAAGTCAAAGCTATTATGAAACTGGTGGTTTCCCTATATATTTGATTATCACAAACATCTACTTTTCTCAAAACTTTGTGTATGTTATTTGGGCCCTTATGGTTCTCAATGCCTCAATTATGGTCAGAGTTTACGTGAGTAGTCGTGAAAGAACCATATACGATATTTACAGTTCACTACAATATTACGCATAGTAAACACGTAATGTTATGGAATAGTGGTACTTCTCAGTAATAGGTATTGAATCTAACGAGATTAAAGTGGGAAGGTGGGGGTTTTGGGCGGGGGCAACTAACATCTAACACAACACTTCCAACAGAAAATATACAGAAAACGTAACAAGGACATAAGCAGGAAATAAGGAGAAAAAAATACTGAATTCCATAGAGTAAGGGCACTACACAGCTAACGAAAATACACAAACAAATCTTGGAATCGATAACTAGAATGGAGCTATGTAGGATAGTTCTACTGATCGATTCCAACATTCATTATTTTCAGCGTTGTTTTCGTAGTAGGTGTGTGCAGTTCTTTGCTACAGGATTTCTGTTTTTGGTGTCGCTTTCAGTACTACCGTGATCAATAAAATATCTAGGAACCGATAACTTGATTTCACCTACATAGGTCAATTCCAGTCGTCGATTCCATGGTTTGTTATTTATAGCGTTTTTGCAGTAGTAAAGGAATTAATATCATAAGTTGAATCCTAAAGGAATTAGCAACCTTCGCGTAAAGAAAATGACGTAATAAAGGAACGTAGAATCGGCAATTACAGCGGTACCACATACGAAAACTCTAAAAGAATGCACTGTAGATTATGCTTTCTTGGTGTTGCTCTCTGTAGTGCTGTTGTTACAGTAGGTGTGTATTGTGCATTCTTTGAGAATTGTCATCCATGCTATCACTCTAATTGTTGATTCCACATTCCGTTATTCTTCATTTTTACTGGCTGTTAATTATTTCGTTAAGGATTTGACTTGTTCGTATCGCTCACTAAGCTACTAGTAAAACGCTAAAAATAACAAATGTTGGAATCGACAACTAGACTCGTATAGAGGCACAAAAAAAGTCGCAGCAGAAATAAACACGAACACTCTATGAAAAATCACGACTTGACTCGTATAGACACACAGAAAAAGTCGTAGCAGAAATAAACACTATGAAAAATCACGAAAAATAATGAACCGTGAAATGGAGAACTGAAATTAAGCTATGTAGCAGTCCTCTTAGGTTCCTGCCTAACCACACGCTCGGCGATCGTGCGACATTCTAAAAAAAAGAAAAACAGCCAAATTTTTGTGAGAACCAAGATTATAAATATAGCTTCAAATCGTTTCACATGTAGCAATTTAAGCTTTGCCCTTAGGTTCTTACTTAAAGTCCCCGCCGGAAATCGTGTCATATTCGGAAAAAAGTAGCCATATATATTTAGGAGAACCAAGATTATAATTACGATTGCTACTTGATTCACTCACAGCAATTCGTGCTGTTCACTTAGGTTCCTGACTAGCCACACCCTCGAAAATAGCGACATATTTGCGAAAAACAGCATATTTTACGTCAGTTACTAAGAGAACCACAGATAACATTTAATAACGACGGCAGTACATCATGCAGTACATTCTTCACATCGTGAACTCATGGCGTCACACAGGATGTGACAGGTAAAAGCCGACAGTTGGAATCACAAATAGCACTTAATACCTGAAATTCATCTACAACCCGTTAGAAATTCTTTTAAAAGTATATTATTTCTTACGATAGGACCCTAGAAAACGTGTGTTTCAATACAGCTTGGCAATGTACCAAACTTGTCGAACGTTATTTAAACGAGCGAATACGACAAGCACGTGGCACGGGCAGCTCCATATGAGCATTTACAATTTGTAGCATTCCGATCTCACTCTAATTACAAGATTTATAAAATTAATTTGTCTCCAGTACAAACTGCTTTAGACTAACCGCGATAAACAGTCTGGACGATTGGTTTGCGTAATTAAATCACCCTGAATATAATTGCTGTGTCGAAGGTCTCTATTTCATTAAACATATATGACGTGAGAATTTGTGTTATGCGTCCGCAGAAAGGAACAATTGATCGACGCCTCTAGTTTTGGCTGCTAAGCATTCACAGAAGTAAGATGCTGGTTCGTGACTTACCAGACTCCGCCATTGTTGCCCGTGCCCCTACTGCATTTCACGAACTTTGAAGGTTTTGCTGAATGCGGTCAGGAACACCCGAGTTGCTCACCATTCGAATCGTCTCAGACTGTTGCTAAGATACGGCCCGGGCCGTTGAAGAGACCGCAGTATTGTTGAAAACTGCGTCACATCGCTATTTGTGTTGTTTACTCTAAGAGGGTACGCGGACAATTATCACCGTACAATTAAAGAAACTGCAAGCGATAACGACAGGGGTACGAATGGCTGTGGCGTCTGGGGCAATGCCGCCGAGAACTAGGTCTGCCTAGCGCCCGAACGAAGGAAAGAAAGAAAACATATAATGAAACATTAAAACAGGAGGTAAAGATGGATAAAAATGGTAAAATGAATCAGCCAAAACAAAGTTTTCGCTACGTTAACGTAATCAAAATAGTTTATTGAAACTTCTCGACAGATTAAAAATTGTTTTCGGAATCGAAAATCTAAATCGGAGCCTTTGCATTTCACTGACAAGTACACTACCACCAGAGCTATCCAAGCGCGACTTACAGCCGCTTCTCACAGCTATACTTCCGCCAGTATCTCATCTAATACTTCCCAAACTTCACAGAAGCTCTCCTGCGAAACATACAACACTAACACGCCTGGAAGAAAGAATATTACGGAGACACGGCTTAGCCCCAGGCTATGGCTAATCCGTGCCACCACAATATCCTTTATCCCAGGAGTGCTAATCTTGCCTAATGGGGCACTGAAGAGAGTAAAGCTGTGAGGGCGTGCTCGGGATAGCTGACTAGCGCATTTGGCCCCGGCGGCTGTGGCGAGAGAAGCGGGTTGTGCTTACGTCTCCGCTGCTGGTAGCCGTGTGGTGTTCAAAAATCGTTCAAATGGCTCTGAGCTCTATGGGACTTAACATCTGAGGTCATCAGTCCCCTAGAACTTAGAACTACTTCAACTTAACTAACCTAAGGACATCACAGACATCCATGCCCGAGGCAGGATTCGAACCTGCGACCGTAGAGGTCGCGCGGTTCCAGACTGAAGCGCCTAGAACCGCTCGGCCACACCAGCTGGCCGTGTGGTGTTGTCAGCGAGTTTAACGCCGTTGAACTTTCGTAACTTATTGCCACAGATCAGACAGCATTTTTGATGGCAGAACCTGTAAGGAAGGACACTTTGAAGTTTATGTTTGACAATAACTATGCACGACCTAAGCCGTTTGTGGCAGAGGACTTTATGGAAGAAGCAGTTAACAAATGAGGATATAAGTGGAATCCTTCCTTCGACCAGTAGTAGACTATCTTAAGCTAAAGAATCCCGAAAAATGTGATCTAATTGTGGAATTATACACCAAGTGATCAAAAGTATCCGGACACCTGGCTGAAACTTAACTACACGTTCGTGGCGCACTTCATCGGTAATGCTGGAATTTAGTATGGTGTTGGCCCACCCTTAGCCTTGATGACAGCTTACACTCTCGCAGGTATACGTTCCGTCAGGTGCTGAAAGGTTTCTTGAGGAATGGCAGCCCATTCTTCACAGAGTGCTGCACTGAGGAGAGGTATCGATGTCGGTTGGTGAGGCTTGGCACGAAGTCGGTGTTCCAAAACATCCCAAAGGTGTTCTATAGGATTCAGGTGAGGACTCTGTGCAGGCCAGTCCATTACAGGGGTATTATTGTCGTGTAACCACTCCGCCACAGGCCGTGCATTATGAACAGGTGCTCGATCGTGTTGAAAGATGTAATCGCCATCCCCGAATTGCTCTTCAATAGTGAGAAGCAAGAAGTTGCTTAGAACAACAATGTAGGCCTGTGCTGTGATAGTGCCACGCAAAACAACAAGAGGTACTAGCCCTCTCCATGAAAAATACGACCATACCATAACACTACCGCCTCCGAATTTTACTAATTTCACTACAAACGTTGGCAGATGACGGTCACCGGGCATTCGCCATAACCACAGCCTGCCATCGGATCGCCACATTGTTTACTACACACAACGTTTTTCCACTGTTCAATCGTCCAATGTTTACGCTCCTTGCACCAAGGGAGGCTGTCGTTTGGCATTTACTGGCGTGATGTGTGTCTTATGAGCAGCCGCTCGACCATGAAATTCATGTTTTCTCACCTCCCGCCTAACTATCATAGTGCTTGCAGTGGCTCCTGATGCACTTTGGAACTCCTGTGGATAGATGTCTGCCTATTACACATTACGACCCTCTTCAACTGTTGGCGATCTCTGTCAGTCAACAGACGAGGTCGGCCTGTACGCTTTTGTGCTGTGCGTGCCCCTTCACGTTTCCATATTACTATCACATTGGAAACAGTGACCTAGTGTGGAAATTTCGCGTACAGGCGTACGACTCAAGTGACACCCAATCACCCGACCACGTTCGAAGTCCGTGAGTTCAGCGGAGCGGCCCACTCTCGTCTCTCACGATGTCTAATGGCTACTGAGGTCACTTACATGGAGTACCTGGCAGTAGGTGGCAGCACAATGCACCTAATATGGAAAACGTATGTTTTTGGTGGTGTCAGGATACTTTTGATCACATAGAGTTGCTGAAATTCATCCGTCGACCAGTAGTAATCCGTCTATCTTAAGTTAAAGAATCCCGAAAAATGTGACCTACTTGTGGATTATACTGAACATTCTGTCGGCAATGTCGGTGATGTTACTGTTATGAAAACGAGACTTGGACTGTTCCCTCACGTATAATCGTCTGTGGATATAGGGCTATTAATATTTATGAGGGGCAGCCTACAGCATGCACTGGATGTGGTTCCTCGGGGCATGTACCCTTTCAGTATCCGGAGCGCCGAGTGAGCCAACTACCGACGAGGAAGGCAACTGTCCCACCCATTATGTCGCAACTGCCAACTACTGATAAAGTACGTCCCAGCAGTTTTTGGAACCCTAGCTAAGACATCAGAGGAAGTTACTGATGATCCTGCGGGCCACTTCGAAGAGGACACATGGATGGAAAAGACCAAAGCAGAAAATGCAGATATGCGGCCCCACGACAATAAACGAGGCAGTGGTGAAGATATTGCGCACAACAGCGCAAACGACGACGACATGACCGCAGCTCCAAATGCTCAGCAGAAGTCCGCACATGAGACTGTATCACAGATGACAAACGACGAAACGACAGAAAGCTCCACCACAGAAAACAAAAAACGGAGGATTGCTCATCACGGAATTGAAAAAAGTGCGCCCACCTGAGAGGAAAAGCGAAGCAAGCACTACAGAAACTACATAACACACCATCGGAAAGCCAATAAGATCACCAATAAATGGCAAAGAAATCATGGGTAGCAGAACTGTCAGACCGTGAAATAGGAAAATTAGAGGAATACGAAAACACCACAAAAATTAAAAAAAAAAAATTCAGCAAATACGAACAACCAACCTACAGAGGCACGAAATGAGAAAAAGGGAACACGGAAAGCCAACCATCCACAGGTATCGGAAGACGATAAGGAAGAAGGTGTTCATAACCAGGCAATGGCGGAAACTCTACAAGATGAGGCTCGAAGAATTGGAAAAAATTTCAGGAGAAACCCCAAAGCAAAGAATGCCAAATGGCTGGCGTAGAACACAGGGACGTATTGAAAATCTCATTCCGTACAGCAAGGACGTGTCTGCAACATTACACGACAATACACGTAGGCATGAAGAAATGGAAGAGTGTAATCTGCCAGCAACACACGGTGGCAGACGCAATACAGGAACGCTCGGTGGCATGGGTGCAGACATGGAAGACGACTTCTATTAAAGCGCAGCTGTGAATCGAGGACTGACCAAAATGAGTATTGGCACTGATTTACAATCATATAGAACAGCTTGTGAGACCTGAGTTTCTTCTGGCGTATACAACTTTCAAATAACTTCCGAGAATTCAGCCAGGTAACACTTTCAGCGACCGCCGATATTTCGGTGGGAGAACATCCCGCCATTTTCAAGGCAAACTGCAACGGACAGGCAACGTACATGTAAATTATGTTATATAATAACACAGAGATATTGACTTGTACGTCCAGCTATTGGAGGCAGTTGAGATTAAATTAGCGAGCAACCTCGGTAACAGGGATGGAGGTTTTGGTTTAAGCCCCCTTGTCAAAAAACAGAGGGACAGAGTCAATGCTACCTCACCTGCGAGTTCGTAGTCTCACTATCGACAGCTCCGACTTTGATCATCTTTGGTGGCACTAGTGTTCAGTGTGTGTGTCATCTTTCCTGCATCAGTCCGAGAACCGAGGTTTTAAATTTGCATGTACGTCGCCTGTCCGTTGCAGTTTGCGTTGAATATGGCGGGGTGTTCTCCCGCCGAAATATCGGCGGTCGCTGAAAGTTTTACCTGGCTAAATTCCCGGAAGTTATTTGAAATATAGAACAGCTACCGTTAGCATTAATAGAATCTCTAATCTGACTAAAATAGAGTGCATACGAGATTTTATATATACTTTCGGTAAGACAGTCATGTTGCACGAAGTGTGCGTAAACAGGGTAGAACATATCGCGATATACAATGCTATCCTCAATAGAGGACCTAAAAGCGGTACCCCCACGTTATTCAAGGATGGAACTATACCTAGACGTGTTAAAAAGTTAGGAAGTGGACGAGTAATTTCTACCGAAACAGACACAGCTCGGTTCGAAAGCCACACTGGCTAAAACTATCTTCTTTCAGGAAAGCATAGTTGAATTAATGAATCCCGCGAAACAAAACTCCAACCTTGCTGGTGATTTCAACCGTGTTCTTTCCGCCGCCGACCAATCACCCGATCCCAACATAGGATCAGATCTGGGAGACTTAGTGAAGGGATCGCACCTCGTTGACATCTTGCACAGCTAGCCAAGAGGGTACCCAGGGTTCACCTATATTACTAGCCACTCTATGAACAGAATAGACCAAATCTACGACTCTAGTACCCTGAAAGTGTATTCAGCGCAGAAACTTGTCCTGTCATTTTTTCTGCTCATTTGGCAGTTGTGTCTAATATTAACATGCCAAGGCAAAGGACATTTAGGGGGAGGAGTGTGTGGAAATTCGATATCTCACACCTGATGGGCACAGCTTGAGCACGAGTTAAATTGAGGTCGGTAAATGTGCTTAAGGAACATACGGCGCTGCAGAACTAAGCTGGAATGGTGGGTAACACACACAAAACCTAATATACGAAATTTACTAAAAATGGTGGGAAACACACACAATAGAATTCTACTTCCGGTGTCTAAGAGAATTACATGGAGATGCTGCAAATATGCCACGTCACATAATGAAAATAAAACGGGTCAAAGCCAAAATAACGCTGTGAAGCGTCAACAAATATCGGGAGTTAAAATAAGATCGAGAGACAAAAGCGACGTCGAGCATGAAATGGTGATTGATCACTACTTATCCACCTACAGTACATCAAAAATTTTGTCCAACGAGACTATATTCTGCAGAAGACACTGACGACAACGACAATTTTGAGGGTTTTTTAAACTGCACTGAACCGACTATGACGGGAGCAGAAAATGCAGATCTGGACTCTCAGATTACTGAAGAGAACTGTACGTAGCGTTGAAAGGAACCCCGGGAAACAAACACGCTGAACCTGATGGATTACGGATAGGGTTTACTTAAAGTACTGGAATTTGATCGGCAATATGTTGACCGCAGTGCTCAACGAAAAATGTACGTCTGCCGCCGGCCGGGTGGCCGAGCGGTTCTAGGCGCTACAGTCTGGAACCGCGCGACCGCTACGGTCGCAGGTTCGAATCTTGCCTCGGGCATGGATGTGTGTGATGTCCTTAGGTTAGTTGGGTTTCATTAGTTCTAAGTTCTAGGGGACTGAACCTCAGAATTTAAGTCCCATAATGTTCAGAGCCATTTTGTACGTCTGCCACACTTCCTCGTGAGTTTTTAGAGGAGCTCATAATATTGATCCCTAAAGAGAACTGCGCTAATGATTTGCAAAACACTCGTCCTAAATCGCTTCTAAACGCTGACTACGAAACTAGCTGTTACCGTATTGCTTCATCGACTGAACACCATAGTTGGTCTCCTCATAGATCAGTATCAGACGCGTACCGTCCCAAGGAGGACAATACAGCAAGCGGTGTAGGAATACCGTGATCTAACGGCTGTCGCTTCGGCATCCAACTGCAGAGTGACCATCATGTTGTTAGACATAGACAAAGCGTTTGACAGGGTCCATCACAACTACCTGCTACGTGTCATGTCGGAAATGAGCTTGAAGCCATTTTTTGTAAATATCATCAGGAGATTATACATTCATTTAACTTCAAGAATTCTTGTAAATGGTCAATTAACATAAAGAATTCCCATTCTAGCGTCGATACGACAAGGCTGCCCCCTCTCGATGCTACTGTTCTCAATATCAATCGAGCAAGCTCTACGACCACTATCTGGGAAGCTTAATGGAAATGAAACTGGAGGCAAGAAATATGTTTGTAGATGTTGCAGTGATGACCTGGCCGTGTACATGTCTGATACAACCGATGTTATGAAGATACAAGACGTGATTCAAACACGGAGCTACTATTCTGGAGCTAAAGTCAATGTAAGTAAATCCAGCATTTTGCAGTTAGGTCGAGTGATATGATTAATTGAAACTGGACCAGTAGAAAAGCAGATAGCATCAAACTTTTAGGGATGTGGTTTAGCAAATGTCCTACGATTAGCCGCATCCGGTAGGGGCACAGTCTACAGCGTCTAGTCACGGTCTGCGAGGCTCTCCCCTTCGGAGGTTCGAGTCCTTCCTCAGGCATGGGTGTGTGTTGTCCTTAGTGTAAGTTAGATTAAGTAGTGCGTAAGCTTAGGGACCGATGACCTCAGCAATTTGGTCCCATAAGACCTTACCACAAATTTCCAATTTCCTACCAAGACAACAGCCTTGAATTTTAAAATAAAACTCAGTAACAGCTGAGCGATATTAAGAAAGAATTCCACTCGTCTTCTAGTAATAACAGAAAAAAATCACGCTGATAAATCATGCTATGTTACCTAGGGTGTACTCCCTCGCAAGTATTTTCCCCTTGCCTCCAACAATACAGAAACGCAATGAAACTGTTCCAGCGTGGTTCATATGGACATGGTGTGTCCTTATGGTTAATTATCAAACCATGAATCTACCTGAAACAAATGGTAGCTTAAGGCTAACCAACGTTAGAGATAAATGCAGAGCTCAGTTGATATTTAGGACAGCAAATGTCCTAGTGACAGGTGACGGAAATCCCACAGCAGACGTTGTGAATGTTGCGTCTCCTCCAGATAGTAGGTTTCCAGCTATGGTCGGCCACATTAGTTTTAGGTTGTTGCATATTAAAAACACATATTATAGACAATAGGTATGTCAGATAAAGGGTAAGGAACTGAACAAGCAAGGAAGTCTATAAAGTGTGTAAGCAAATTAGCAAAGAACTTCCCCACAATCACTTGGAGTAAAGTTTGGCAAAATATTCATGTTACAACCTTACTGTCGCATGTATGAGCTACGTGATTCAAATGGTTCTAAGCACTATGGGACTTAACATCTGAAGTCATCAGTCCCATAGACTTAGAACTACTTAAACCATCACACACATCCATGCCCGAGGCATGATTCGAACCTGCAAGCATAGCAGCAGTGTGGTTCCAGGCTGAAGTGCCTAGAACCGCTCGACCACAGTGGCCGGCAGCTACATGGTATTGCGCTTTATACAACACCACAAGCACAAATGAGCGTCTATTCAGGATCGGCTTGTCAAATACTGGACTGTCAGAACACTGATACACTCCTCCACCGTTTTATTTGCAGTGCTGCTAACGAGATATGGAAATGGACATGACATAAACTTGCCATTATGATCTGTACGACTGACAATAATATATGTGCTGGCTTAAGCTGTCGCTAGCGCACCAAGTGGCAAACAGGTTGAGAGAAGATGGATAGTTGGCACAAGCAATGCACCTATGAAGAGAGAGGCCACAAACAGACTCGCAGGCGACGCGCCGTCAACGGCCTCTCGGCCGCCAGTATTTAGATAGCCGCTGTAGACCAGAGGGCCTGGTCAATCCTGGGCAGTCATCCAGCGAGTCAACGAGTCGAGTCATCAGTCGCAGCCCAAAGGGAATTGCATTCGCAGTTAGCTCAGCCTCTAACTCAGAGTCAGTCAGTACCTAGTGACCAGGGTAGTGTGCATAGCGGGACGTGTACTTCACCAGCAGTGAGGCTAACGTGGACTATTACAGAAGAACTGGCACAACAACACCTGGACTGTCTTAAGTGACTTCTTGTTCTTATGAATAAAGAACCTTGTTAATACAAGCGTGCAGTTTCTGTTATAGAAGAAGATACCGGCCACCAAACAACATTGTCTCCTTGCTTCCCAGGGTACAAGCCTACTGTGACAATGAGTCGACACAAAAACTGGCGACGAGTATAATTCAGTGCAGATTTACTTGGTTTTCTTGTGTTTTTACGTGTAGGGGTGCTCGTATTCAAATGTTGCTAATCTCTTATTGTATTCTTATATGTATTCCAGGAGGGGAGCCGCAGAACTAATCAAATTTCTCTTTTCAGAGGCTTTGATTGCTTTTTTGGTATAACATATTTGTGTAAGCCATGGCTACCCCACCCCCTCTACCCCAGCCCCAGCGCCTCAGCCGTAGACGGCCAATGTGAAGGCTCTAACACAAGCTTTTCAGTTTCAGAACCATCAAATTGCTGCTTTGATGACGACAGCACAATAACTTGTGGCTGCACAAGCCACGTCGGCCACACAACAGCAACCGACCGATTGACTAGCACAACAAGTGCCGCTGCCCAGCATACCGGCGTTCCAGCAATTTAACGACACGGAAGAGGAATGGCTCGAATACCTGATACAGTTCCCAGCACATTATCAAGTTCATAGTGTAGAAGGTACTGCATAGCTACAATACTTTCTTCTGATTGAGGGGTCCCCATTGTTCAGGTTAATACAAAAACTATTCCCAATTGTATCTCCCTCTAGCACTACAGAAGAAATTTGATTTAATATGAACATTCTTATGTTAAAAGAAAGATATGAACCCTTAATATTGTATTGTATGTTAACCGGGGATCTAGAAACTGTGGTGTCACCGCCAGACACCACACTTGCTAGGTGGTAGATTAAATCGGCCGCGGTCCATTTAGTACATGTCGGACCCGCGTGTCGCCACTGTGTGATCGCAGACCTAGCGCCACCACAAGGCAGGTCTCGAGATACGAACAAGCACTCGTCCCAGTTGTACGACGACATTGCTAGCGACAAAATGGACGAAGCCTTCCTCTCATTTGCCGAGAGACAGTTAGAATAGCCTTCTGCTAAGTCCATGGCTACGACCTAGCAAGGCGCCAAATGTAACAGTGCATGTATCTTACGAGTCGCATTTGTATAGTCCAGAGAGATGTATCACAAGGATTATTAAAGTTAAGTATAAAGCAGCTACGTACTTTTCTTGCTACCATTCAATAGTTATCCTGTTCCAGACTTGACGCCCGTCGGCGTGTGTGTACGGGTGCCTTTCTTCCGGCTACCTCAAGTGGCGTAACAGTCTTGTTACGTCACTACAGATTGGCGACGAGTCTACAAAGGATCTTGTGTTTTACTTTGCTTACATTTATTTGTGTCATGGCTTCGCCACAATCTCCAGATGTACTGTCCGAATTTTATCGCTTGCAGAATCAGCAGACGCAGGCGTTATTGGATGCCCTTGGACAGCTCGTCCAGGGTCAACGTGCCATTCAAACCGATGCGGCCGCCGCCGCTTCATCGCTACCACAGCCACAACATGCTGTTGCACCTCAATTCCGACCCTTTGATGCAACCCACGAGTCCTGGCAAGAGTGGTCCCGTCAATTCGCCTTCCACCTTGGCGCCTACAGAATTCAAGGTAATGAGCGGCAGCCGTTTTTGCTTTCTTGTGTCGGTGTGTCCACCTACCGTGTGATAGTGAAATTGTTTCCCCGACGCGACATAGCAACTCTGTCCTACGGGGTAATTTTGTCTGCTGTAGATGCCTATTTCAAAGAAACAGTTAATGTGGTTGCAAAACGGTATACGTTTTTTCGTACAAAACGTATGGCCGGTCAAACTAATAGGGAGTGGGTAGCAACATTGCAAGGACTTACTAGGGACTGTGCCTTTGAATGTGACTGTGGTCTTTCTTATTCAGATACAATGGTGCGTGATGCAATTGCACAGAACGTTTCTGATGTTCGCATACGGGAGCAAATTTTGAAACTAGTTAATCCCTCCCTTCAACAAGTGATAGACATATTGGATAGACAGGACACACTTGACTGTGCTCAGGAATCTTTTGAAACTTCGCCAGCTGTGTGTAACATTAACCGGCCCGCTGGACGCGCTGCGCGGCCCGGTAAACGGGCCTCGCGCACTTCGACACAGCTGCCGCCGCGCGCTAAGCCAGGTGTGCCGCGCCAGCACACCAATGCAGTGAAATCATGCACGCGGTGTGCTACTAGACATTCGCGTGAACATTGCCCGTCACGCCAAGCTATTTGCTTTTTCTGCAATAGGAAAGGACATGTTCAAAGTGTTTGCCAGAAAAAGCTCAGATCAGACAATCACAATCATTCCAGGCCCTTTGCTTCGCGCCGGTCTCGAACCAAGGACACTCAGGCTCGTGGACCTTCGCCCATGGACATTCATGTCGTTACTTCCACCCCGTCCAGTGCCACTCTTTCTAACAGTGACTGTGTTCGTCCCGCAAAAAGAGTGCGTCAACGTCGCCGGAAATCACGTCCATTAGCAAGTGATTCTGTACCAGTGTCTGTTCAACTTGCACGAGACAGTCGCTCTTGTCGTCAGCAGGGCAATAAACTTTTTGTAGATTTGGACTTTAATGGCAAGGTCATACCATTCCAGCTCGATACCGGAGCTGCAGTTTCATTGCTCAATCACAACACGTACAAACAACTGGGCATACATCCGAGTCCAGAGCACCTCCGTGCCATACAAGAATTGCCTTCCCCTCAAAATATGAAACAGCTACAGAGTGTGTTGGGTAAAATTAATTATTATCATAAATATGTGCGCAATGCCTTTTCTCTTTCAGCTCCGCTTCCTCGCTTACGCCGTAAAGGTGTTCCGTTCGTCTGGACGACGAAAAGCGAACGCGCCTTTCGCCAGTTGAAATCGGCGTTGCTTTCTAATACTTGCCTTACGCCATTCGATCCCAGAAACCCCTTTTGTTGATGGTAGATGCATCGGATTTCGGGATCGGTGCTGTGCTTGCGCACAAAGTTGGCTCGCGTGATCGCCCTATTGCCTTTGCGTCCAAATTGCTCTCGTCTGCGCAAAGAAATTATTCCCAGATAGAGAAAGAAGCTTTGGCTCTCGTGTTTGGTGTTACTAAGTTCCATGATTTCTTGTATGGTCGTCACTTTACCATCATCACAGACCACAAACCTTTGACATTGCTTTTTCATCCGAACAAGCCTGTACCTCCACGTACAGCGCAGAAATTCATTCGCTGGTCTCTTTTCCTCTCGCAGTACCGCTACGATATCTTGTATCGGTCCACTGCTAAGCACGGAAACGCCGATGCGTTGTCCCGTTTGCCTGTTGCTGAGGATAAAGCATTCGATTCTTCAGAACTTGCTTGCCTGTTCATTGATTCGGAAACGGATGAAGTGGTCGAATCGTTTCCGATTGATTTTCGTCGTGTAGCTACAGCCACAGCTGCTGACCCTGTCCTTGCTACTGTTTTGCGTTTTGTTGCTACGCAATGGCCTTTGTCAAAGTCTCGGATCGAGGATCCGTTGGTTCGCAGATTTTTTGCTCACAAGGAGAGACTTTTTGTTCGACGTGGTGTTTTGTTGTTGCGTTCTGATAGTGATCAGTCCCGAGTCGTGGTCCCACGTTCGTTACAGTCCTCTGTCTTACGGCTTCTTCACCAAGGACATTGGGGTATAGTGCGACCGAAACAACTTGCTCGTCAGCACTGTACTTGGTTCGGAATCGATGCTGCGATTACGAATATGTGTTCTTCTTGCCCGGCGTGTGCCGAACAACAATCCGCACCGCCGCGGAAAGTCTTTGCATGGCCAAAAGCCACTTCCCCTTGGCAACGCTTGCACATTGATTTTGCTGGTCCATTCTGGAATGCTCGATGGTTGGTTCTGGTCGATGCCTTCAGTAATTTTCCTTTTGTTGTCCGGATGTCTTCCACGACGTCCTCCGCCACCATCCAAGCGTTGTCTGCTATCTTTTGCATTGAAGGTCTTCCGCAGCCTATTGTTTCCGACAATGGCCCACAATTCATGTCCGCAGAATTTCAGTCATTCTGCCAGGCCAATGGTATTCAACATCTGACATCCGCGCCGTTTTCGCCTCAGTCACACGGTGCCGCTGAACGATTGGTCCGGACTTTCAAGTCGCAGATGTTGAAATTGAAAGAGTCGCATTCTTGGGAGGACGCATTGTTGCTCTTTTTGTCTTCGTATCGCTCTCAGCCCCGAGATGGTCGCTCGCCGGCTGAGTTGCTCCATGGTCGTCCTCATCGCACCTTGACGTCTTTGCTGCATCCGCCGCATCAGGTTCCTATGCAGCGGCAGAGCCATGATTTTGCTCCAGGCGACGTTGTATTTTATCGCACCTATCGAGGTTCACGGCGTTGGCTCGCAGGGCGCATTCTTCGCTGCCTCGGCCGCGCGATGTATTTGGTTTTGGGGGCCTCTGGTGAGGTGCGTCGGCATCTCAATCAGCTGCGCCTCTGTCGTCGCACGGGTTCTGCCGCTCCCCGTCTGCTTTCAGCGACGGTGCCGTCCGGTCAGCGCCCTGGAGACCCATCTACTGGCTCGCCTCATCCCCAGGTGTTACTGACGATGCCTTCCATTTTGCCCCATGGCGACGCGCCACCGCAGCAGCCGCCGCCGCTGCCGCCGCCGCCGCCCGCATTCGCCGCTTCGCTGCAGCCGCCAAGCGCCTCCCAGGGTCACGCGCCGCCGATCGCTTCCCGTGACCAGCTGTCCTCCGCCATGGAACTCTTGCCCGCTCCGGACCACATGACGGCATCGCGCGTCGGGTACCCCGACGCAATGGAGGTCGACCCTTCGGCCCCTCCTGTCTCATTACGGGCGCATACACCGCATGTTGACGTGCACCCTGGACTAGGTTTTCAGGCGTTTCCTAGCTCCCCTCGGACCGATTGGCCGGGTGCGGGTGGCACAGCCTCGCCTGTTGTTAGGCTCCCCACCTCATCGCATACGTCAACATGGGGTCCTCCCCACGGCGGGCGGAAGCCTTATCACACGACCGTTCGCCGATTTGTGGGGGAGGAATGTGGTGTCACCGCCAGACACCACACTTGCTAGGTGGTAGATTAAATCAGCCGCGGTCCATTTAGTACATGTCGGACCCGCGTGTCGCCACTGTGCGATCACAGACCTAGCGCCACCACAAGGCAGGTCTCGTGATACGAACAAGCACTCGTCCCAGTTGTACGACGACATTGCTAGCGACAATACGGACGAAGCCTTCCTCTCATTTGCCGAGAGACAGTTAGAATAGCCTCCTGCTAAGTCCATGGCTACGACCTAGCAAGGCGCCAAATGTAACAGAGTCGCATTTGTATAGTCCAGAGAGATGTATCACAAGGATTATTAAAGTTAAGTATAAAGCAGCTACGTACTTTTCTTGCTACCATTCAATAGTTATCCTGTTCCAGACTTGACGCCCGTCGGCGTGTGTGTACGGGTGCCTTTCTTCCGGCTACCTCAAGTGGCGTAACAGTCTTGTTACGTCACTACAGAAACGACGGAGGGGCTCCGTCCCCGTCGCAGCCGCAGTGGTCCACAACCCCACAAAGACCACTGCAGTCCACTTCACCCCTCCGCCGCCCCACACCGAACCACTCTTTCAGGGTTACTGTGCTGTGCGGCTCGGCCCCCGGTGGACCCCCCCCCCCTCCACCCCTTGAACGTCTCACATCAGACGAGTGTGTAACCCCTATGTTTGCGTGGTAGAGTAATGGTGGTGTATGCGTATGTGGAGAACTTGTTTGCACAGCGATCGCAGACATAGTGTAGCTGAGGTGGAATAAGGGGAACCAGCCTGCATTCACCGAGGCAGATGGGAATCCGCCTAAAAACCATCCACAGACTGGCCGGCTCACTGGACCTCGACACAAGTCTGCCAGGCGGATTTGTGACGGGGACCAGACACTCTTTCCCAGTCCGGAAAGCCGTGGGGTCTACCGACGCACGGCTAACCGGGTGGGCATCCTCAGCATTCTTTTATATACACATAGGGAATATGTTTAAATTTTCAGGAAGTCTGTTCATTTATGGGTGCTTAACTCACTGTAAGTGTACTTAGAACATGTTTTATTTTTCGAGGAATGTAAGAATGCATTTCAGCTCTCAGGCAACAGAGATACCTGAAACCACCATTTCTGTTTGATTGGTGTAGTATCATCTGAGTTTATTTCTCTGTTGAAGACGACATATGATAAAAAAGAAAAAAGTTCTAGCAGAGACCTTCGTCATTATCAGCGCCAACGAAGATGGAAATGTGCACCTCCTGGCGAGTGGCGCACTCCAAGTTAGGAGAAGTGGAATTAGTAAACAAAGAAAGAATAGTCCTTCACGCATGTCAATTAATTGTACTTGAAAACAAGTGCATTGAAGCCAGGTGTGTGTGTGTGTGTGTGTGTTGTGTGTGTGTGTGTGTGTTGTGTGTGTGTGTGTGTGTGCGTGCTTGTGTGTGTGTATAAAGTATGGTATAATGGTTAGCACTCTGAATCCAAAGGAAACAAAAGTCGGTAGAGCACATGCCTGCAAAAGGCAACGGTTGCGATTCGATTATCAGTCCGGCATACAGTTTTAACCTGCCAAGAAGTTTCATATCAGGGTACACTCCGATTCTGTATGAAAATTTCATCTTGGAAACATCCTACAGGCTGTGGTTAAGCCATAACTCCGCAGTATTCTTTTTTCCACGATGCTAGTCATGCATGTTTCGCAGCAGAGCTTCTATGAACTTTGGAAAGTAGGAAGTGAGGTATCTCCACAAGCAAAGCTGTGAGAAGGGGTCGTGAGTCGTGCTTGGGTAGCTCAACTCCAAGAAAACAAGACTAGATCCCTCAACTGCTTCCAAAGAGTGCAGTTTATAAATATGTATGCTCTTAGTAGAAAGTGTTACCGAAACCCACTGACACTGCTCAAAAGCTTCTTGTTGCTATATATATGGTTTTTTTTTTTTTTTTTTTTTTTTTTTTTTGGAGACAAAATATATTCAAAACTCCAGTTCAGATAACACTGGCTCGCCATGCAGGCAGGTTAGGTACACTACTGGCCATTAAAATTGCTACACCAAGAAGAAATCCAGATGATAAACGGGTATTCATTGGACAAATATATTATACTAGAACTGACATGTGATTCCATTTTTACGCAGTTTGGGTGCATAGATCCTGAGAAATCATTATCCAGAACGACCACCTCTGGCCATAATAACGGCCTCGATACGCCTGGGCATTGAGTCAAACAGAGCTTGGATGGCGTGTACAGGTGCAGCTGCCCATGCAGTTTCAACACGATACCACAGTTCATCAAGAGTAGTGACTGATGTATTGTAACAAGCCAGTTGCTCGGCCACCATTGACCAGCCGTTTTCAATTGGTGAGAAATCTGGAGAATGTGCTGGCCAGGGCAGCAGTCAAACATTTTCTGTATCCAGCAAGGCCCGTACAGGACCTGCAACATACGGTCGTGCATTATCCTGCTGAAATGTAGGGTTTCGTAGGGATCGAATGAAGGGTAGAGCCACGGATCGTAACACATCTGAAATGTAACGTCCACTGTTCAAAGTGCCGTCAATGCGAACAAGAGGTGACCGAGACGTGTAACCAATGGCAACCCATACCATCACGCCGGGTGACACGCCAGTATGGCGATGACGAATACACGCTTCCAATGTGCGTTCACCGCGATATCGCCAAACACAGACGCGACCATCATGATGCTGTAAAAGCAACCTGGATTCATCCGAAAAAATGATGTTTTGCCATTCGTGCACCCAGGTTCGTCATTGAGTACACAATCGCAGGCGCTCCTGTCTACGATGCAGCGTCAGGGGTAACCGCAGCTACGGTCTCCAAACCGATAGTCCATGCTGCTGCAAACATCGTCGAACTGTTCGTGCAGATAGTTGTTGTCTTGCATACGTCCCCATCTGTTGACTCAGGGATCGAGACGTGGCTGCACGATCCATTACAGCCATATGGATAAGATGCCTGTCATCTCGACTGCTAGTGATACAAGGCCGTTGGGATCCAGCACAGCGTTCCGTATTACCCTCCTGAACCCACCGATTCTATATTCTGCTAACGGTCATTAGATCTCGACCAACGCGTGCAGCAGTGTCGCGATACGATAAACCGCAATCGCGATAGGCTACAATCCGTCCTGCATCAAAGTCGGAAACGTGATGGTACGCGTTTCTCCTCCTTACACGAGGCATGACAACAACGTTTCACCAGGCATCGCCGGTCAGCTGCTGTTTGTGTATGAGAAATCTGTTGGAAACATTCCTCATCTCATCATGTTGTAGGCGTCAACCTTGTGTGAATGCTCTGAAAAGCTAATCATTTGCATATCACAGCATCTTCTTCCTGTCGGTTAAATTTCGCGTCTGTAGCACGTCGTCTTCGTGCTGTAGCAATTTTAATGGCCAGTAGTGTATAAGGATGTACGCACTCAGCGTCTTGCGGTCTTCATACATAGAACATCCAAAATAATCGGCAGCAACCAGCCTGGGATATACGAGAGACTATTCACCTCCTTAATACCTCAGGATGTGACGCCACCAATCAACGTTGGGCACACCAACCAAAGGCTGGGATACGTCAGCGTCTACTTCACGGAAACCAACTGCTGGCACCTGTCACCTCATCGTTTTAGTACATCTACACTTTACTTTGAACTGACAAAGAGACAACAACGAAATCCGATCGAAAAGAAAAACCCGGGTAAAACACAGAAACGTATATAGGCGAACATCACCAACCCCGTTCTTGTGTCGGTCATAGGTGCTGTATGGTATGACATTGTAACTAAAAAGATCTCCACAGGTGAAAAGATGCATAAAATTAAACTACGCCCTACACCATACTGTAACCAATGTCACTTCATAGATACAATGGCTCACACCTTCGTCTGTGGAGAGAACATCGTGATATGGAACTGGACGAGGGAAAAGTTATCGATTATTAACAGGACGACAGAGAATGCGATCACTGTGGACGACGTGTTACACCCGGACTAGCACTTGTTCCCTGCCGTGAAGAACAATAGTTATACCTGGCCCTAGGAAAACGTGCGTACTGCATTGTCACCCAACAGCATGCACTCCTCAAAGCATTCATTTTGTATGTTCAGGAGCAACATCGTAATTTGAAAAAACATCCTAAGTATAAACAGTTGTTCCAAAACTTTTTTATTTGCGTTTTATCTCAAAACTGAGAGTCATTCCACATCGTACAGGGTGTCCGAAAAGTCTTTCCCTGATTACAAAAATTGATAACTCAGGCTAGAAGTAAGATAGACATATGAAACTGGTGTCTAATTGTTTACAAACTATCAAAGTTTTTTTCACACATCAGTAAACTTCCACATGAGCACCCTTGGTAGCACGTAGCACATCTAGGCGATATTTAATTTCCGTGTGAATGCTCTGAAAAGCTGATCATTTGCATATCACAGCATCATTAGCCAACATCACTGGAGGGATTCAATGACTGTGGTTATCCGTTACCACAGGGTTTCAAGATCTGGTACACGTGTTCAGTAGACCTTGTCCTTGACATAACCCCATAAAAAGAAGTCTGATGGGGTTAACCCCATAAAAAGAAGTCTAATGGGGTTAACCCCATAAAAAGAAGTCTAATGGGTTTATGTGAGGAGAGCGTGGAGGCCAAACCATTGGCCCATCACGACCAATCCATCGCCCAGGAAAGGTCATATCGAGATAGGCATGGACGTACAAACTCCGATGAGGCGGTGCACCGTCTTGCTGAAACAAGACATCGGGGTGATACTGAAGCAGCTGGAGAACAGCATACAGTTGCAACATGTCCAGATACACTGCAGAAGTGACGGTTGCCTCGGCGAAGAAGAATGGCCCGATAATTCGATCGTGAAATAGCGCGCACCAAACATTCACCTTTGCACTGCCTCTGGTGCACTCCATGATGTAGCCAGGGGGTTGTGAACCACAAATGCGCACATTCTGGCGATTCACTACTCCACTGACAAAAAACGTTGCTTCATCGGAAAAGGCAATTGGTCTGAGATAACCATCATCGTCCTCAATATGTGATAGCATTTCGACCGCAAAGTCATATCGACGTGTACTGTCATTGGGCAACAAGGCCTGAACGATTTGCACTTTGTATGCATGAAACAATAAACGTTTGTGTAAAATGTCATGGAGAGAGCTTTTTGGCATCTGTAATTCACGTGAGGCCCTGGGCACCGATTTCTTCGGACTTCGCAGAAAAGACTGCCTTATAGCTTCCACCCTGTCTGCTGAGGTTCTTGGTCGACCACACCTCGGAAGGTCAGTAACCGATCCTGTGTTCTTGAACTTCTCATTGTTGTTGTTGTTGTGGTCTTCAGTCCTGAGACTGGTTTGATGCAGCTCTCCATGCTACTGTATCCTGTGCAAGCTTCTTCATCTCCCAGTACCTACTGCAACCTACATCCTTCTGAATCTGCTTAGTGTATTCATCTCTTGGTCTCCCTCTATGATTTTTACCCTCCACGCTGCCCTCCAATGCTAAATTTGTGATCCCTTGATGCCTCAAAACATGTCCTACCAAACGATCTCTTCTTCTAGTCAAGTTGTGCCACAAACTTCTCTACTCCCCATTAGTTACGTGATCTACCCACCTTATCTTCAGCATTCTTCTGTAGCACCACATTTCGAAAGCTTCTAGTCTCTTCTTGTCCAAACTAGTTATCGTCCATGTTTCACTTCCATACATAGCTACACTTCATACAAATACTTTCAGAAACGACTTCCTGACACTAAAAATTTATACTCGATGTTAACAAATTTCTCTTCTTCAGAAACGATTTCCTTGCCATTGCCAATCTACATTTTATATCCTCTCTACGTTGACCATCATCAGTTATTTTACTCCCTAACTACTTTAAGTGTCTCATTTCCTAATCTAATTCCCTCAGCATCACCCGATATAATTTGACTACATTCCATTAGCCTCGTTTTGCTTTTGTTGATGTTCATCTTATATCCTCCTTTCAAGACATTGTCCATTCCGTTCAACTGTTCTTCCAAGTCCTTTGCTGTCTCTGACAGTATTACAATGTCATCAGCAAACCTCAAAGTTTTTACTTCTTCTCCATGAATTTTAGTACCTACCCCAAATTTTTCTTTTGTTTCCTTTGCTTGCTCAATATACAGATTGAATAACATCGGGGAGAGGCTACAACCCTGTCTTACTCCCTTCCCAACCACTGCTTCCCTATCATGCCCCTCCACTCTTATAACTGCCATCTGGTTTCTGTACAAATTGTAAATAGCTTTTCGCTCCCTGTATTTTACCCCTGCCACCTTCAGAATTTGAAAGAGAGTATTCCAGTTAACAGTGTCAAAAGCTTTCTCTAAGTCTACAAATGCTAGAAACGTAGGTTTGCCTTTTCTTAATCTTTCTTCTACAATGAGTCGTAAGGTTAGTATTGCCTCACGTGTTCCAACATTTCTACGGAATCCAAACTGATCTTCCCCGAGGTCCGCTTCTACCAGTTTTTCCATTCATCTGTAAAGAATTCGTGTTAGTATTTTGCAGCTGTGACTTATTAAACTGATAGTTCGGTAATTTTCACATCTGTCAACACCTGCTTTCTTTGGGATTGGAATTATTATATTCTTCTTGAAGTCTGAGGGTATTTCGCCTGTCTCATACATCTTGCTCACCAGATGGTAGAGTTTTGTCATGACTGGCTCTCCCAAGGCCATCAGTAGTTCTAATGGAATGTCATCTACTCCCGGGGCCTTGTTTCGACTAAGGTCTTTCAGTGCTCTGTCAAACTCTTCACGCAGTATCTTATCTCCCATTTCGTCTTCGTCTACATCCTCTTCCATTTCCATAATATTGTCCTCAAGTACATCGCCCTTGTATAAACCCTCTATATACTCCTTCCATCTTTCTGCCTTCCCTTCTTTGGTTAGAACTGCGTTGCCATCTGAGTTCTTGATATTCATATAAGTGGTTCTCTTCTCTCCAAAGGTCTCTCTAATTTTCCTGTAGGCAGTATCTATCTTACCCCGAGTGAGACAAGCCTCTACATCCTTATATTTGTCCTCTAGCCATCCCTGCTTAGCCATTTTGCACTTCCTGTCGATCTCATTTTTGAGACGTTTGTATTCCTTTTTGCCTGCTTCATTCACTGCATTTTTATATTTTCTCTTTTCAGCAATTAGATTCAATATTTCTTCTGTTACCGAAGGATTTCTATTAGCCCTCGTCTTTTTGCCTACTTGATCGTCTGCTGCCTTCACTACTTCATCCCTCAGAGCTACCCGTTCTTCTTCTACTGTATTTCTTTCCCCCATTCCTGTCAATTGTTCCCTTATGCTCTCCCTTAAACTCTCTAAAACGTCTGGTTCTTTCAGTTTATCCAGGTCCCATCTCCTTAAATTCCCACCTTTTTGCAGTTTCTTCAGTTTCAATCTGCAGTTCATAACCAATAGATTGTGGTCAGAATCCACATCTGCCCCTGCAAATGTCTTACAATTTAAAACCTGGTTCCTAAATCTCTGTCTTACCATTATATAATCTATCTGATACCTTTTAGTATCTCCAGGATTCTTCCAGGTATACAACCTTCTTTTATGATTCTTGAACCAAGTGTTAGTTATGATTAAGTTATGCTCTGTGCAAAATTCTACAAGGCGGCTTCCTCTTTCATTTCTTCCTCCCAATCCATATTCACCTACTATGTTTCCTTCTCTCCCTTTTCCTACTGACGAATTCCAGTCACCCATGACTATTAAATTTTCGTCTCCCTTCGCTACCTGAATTATTTCTTTTATCTCGTAATACATTTCATCAATTTCTTCATCATCTGCAGAGCTAGTTGGCATATAAACTTGTACTACTGTAGTAGGCATGGGCTTTGTGTCTATCTTGGCCACAATAATGCGTTCACTATGCTGTTTGTAGTAGCTAACCCGCACTCCAATTTTTTTATTCATTATTAAATCTACTCCTGCATTACCCCTATTTGATTTTGTATTTATAACCCTGTATTCACCTGACCAAAAGTCTTGTTCCTCCTGCCACCGAACTTCACTAATACCCACTATATCTAACTTTAACCTATCCATTTCCCTTTTTAAATTTTCTAAACTACCTGCCCGATTAAGGGATCTGACATTCCACGCTCCGATCCATAGAACACCAGTTTTCTTTCTCCTGATAATGACGTCCCCTTGAGTAGTCCCTGCCCGGAGATCCGATTGGGGGACTATTTTACCTCCGGAATATTTTACCCAAGAGGACGCCATCATCATTTAATCATACATAAAGCTGCATGTCCTGGGGAAAAATTACGGCTGTAGTTTCCCCTTGCTTTCAGCCATTGGCAGTACCAGCACAGCAAGGCCGTTTTGGTTAATGTTACAAGGCCAGATCAGTCAATCATCCAGACTGTTGCCCCTGCAACTACTGAAAAGGCTGCTGCCCCTCTTCAGGAACCACATGTTTGTCTGGCCTCTCAACAGATACCCCTCCGGTGTGGTTGCACCTACGGTACAGCCATCTGTATCGCTGAGGCACGCAAGCCTCCCCACCGACGGCAAGGTCCATGGTTCATGGGAGGGGGGGGGGGGGGGGGGACTTCTCATACCAGGCTTTAATGCTCTTGACAATAGGTGGATTCCTTCCAAATGTTGTCTGGAAGTGTCTCTGCACTGTGGTTGGTGATCGTGTCTCATGGTACCACAGGACACACTGTGCCTTCTCCTGATTGGTTAACATGGCTTCTTGGGCACTGCACCTCATCCACTACTTACGTACTGTGAACCTAAAACAGAAAAAAAACTTTGATAGTTGTAAACAATCTGACACACGTTTCATATTTGTATCTTACTTCCAGCCTGAGTTATCAATTTTGGCAATCAGGGAAAGTCTTTACGGACACCCCGTATTACTTCATGTTCGGAAAAGCATCTTACACATAGCTGACGAGCGCAAGCACAACATAGTCACATGTACACACGCCAGTCGAGAAAACTGTAAATAGTCAAACGAGAAATGTTATGTAATTTGTTGGAGAAATCTTTTTTTTTCTTTTTTTTCTTTATTTTAAACTGATGCTTACATATTGCTGCAAAGTAAATTTCATTTCCAAATGGTGAGAAGTTACCACCACAGGAGAAGCAACTTTCCTTCCATTTCTTTACGTTTATTTGTTGAGAATAGCATTCATCCACAACATTCATTTGGATATTAAAGGAAGAAACCCATTACATAAACATGATACCCTCCTCATATTCTGATGCGCCCAAGCTGGGAGAAAGGATCTTTCAGAGTGTGACGCTGAGAGTTCAGAGAAGATAAACAGAGAAATCCAAACTTGGGAATCCAGAGTGTGGATGCATACTTGCCACGAAATGGAAAACCAAGAAACTACCCTTCGAGAAGACCAACTTGGAGCACTCACTGAGCTGGGATTTCTCGTGCAGCGGAGGCGGGCATAGACAGCTGCGGCTACACTTCATGCAGATACAACATTCACCTGTCCGCCACCGGTAGCTGAGTGGTACACTGGCACGGTGGCTCAGTGTGTTCGGTCAGAGGGTTAGCTACACTCTGTAATTAAAAAAAAAAAAAAAAACTGAGTGGACGGATCAACGAACAACCTGAACGGGTTCATGAGAAGTCTGCCCCGAACATATACAACGAACAAAACAGAACAAAATGGGATCAACAAAGGAAAAAACAGTGGTCACCGTGACACAATGTCAATCCTAAGGGCCTGGGTTCGATTCCTGGCTGGGTCGGTGATTTTCTCCGTTTAGGGACTGGGTATTGTGTTGTCCCAATTATAATAATTTCATCCCCATCGACGCGCAAGTCGCCGAAGTGGCGTCAACTCGAAAGACTTGCACCCGGTGAATGGTCTACCTGACGGGAGGCCCTAGTCACACGACATATATTTAACACCCACCTGATCGATGGCTGTCCTTGGTAAGAAGAAACCTGAAGCTGTACGTCTCCTGCAGCGATTGCGATCTTGCAATGAAATAATGAAATGAATACTGAATGTCTTGTACATCTTTAAAAGTGTAGTCAGTCTGCTGTTGGCCACTCTTGAAGTACTTTCACTTTCAGGGGAGTTGGAACGCCCTATCCCAATAATGTTAAATTTATTGACTTGGTTTCCTGTATTTAAGGAACTACTGTAGCCATTGACATGAAGCTTTTACAGGGCATTAAACTGTATGTTCTGTGTCTACTGATCTACAATAATTGCATTTCAGCAACTGGTTTCGGAAATACAATTATTTAATTACACGGTTAGAATTTTCTGTACCTTTTTGTACGTTATCCTAAATAATTTTAATTATACATAACATTATGTTGTTCTTTTAGTTCAGTGGACTCAGGATATGTATCTTATTAGTCCATGAAAATTTGAATACTCTACTCGAAGTGGTATCTGAGATTTAGGGAAAATGCAACAGAAAATGTAAATTTTCAGGAACGGCATCTAAAGTTTCAAAAGACTGTAACTCACTTAATATATGCCTGATTTTTTATTTTTAGTCACTCGGAAGCGCCCTACACCATACTGTATATCATCCTCTTGATCTTTTTCCAAGTTTTTTCGTCTTTTAATTATACATAACATTATGTTCTTCTTTTAGTTCAGTGGACTTTTGTTTCCTTTATTGCTTGCTCAATATACAGATTGAATAACACCGGGGAGAGGCTACAACCCTGTCTCACTCCCTTCCCAACCACTGCTTCCCTTTCATGCCCCTCCACTCTTATAATTGCCATCTGGTTTCTGTACAAATTGTAAATAGCCTTTCGCTCCCTGTATTTTACCCCTGCCACCTTCAGAATTTGAAAGAGAGTATTCCAGTCAACATTGTCAAAAGCTTTCTTTAAGTCTACAAATGCTAGAAACATAGGTTTGCCTTTCCTTAATCTTTCTTCTAAGATAAGTTGTAGGGTCAGTATTGCCTCACATGTTCCAACATTTCTACGGAATCCAAACTGATCTTCCCCGAGGTCAGCTTCTACCAGTTTTTCCATTCATCTGTAAAGAATTCGCGTTAGCATTTTGCAGCTATGGCTTATTGAACTGATAGTTCGGTAATTTTCACATCTGTCAACACCTGCTTTCTTTGGGGTTGGAATTACTATATTCTTCTTGAAGTCTGAGGGAATTTCACCTGTCTCATACATCTTGCTCACCAGATGGTAGAGTTTTGTTAGGCCTGACTCTCCCAAGACTGTCAGTAGTTCTAATTGAATGTTGTTTACTCCCGGGGCCTTGTTTTGACTTAGGTCTTTCAGTGCTCTGTCAAACTCTTCATGCAGTATCGTATCTCCCATTTCATCTTCGTCTACCTTCTCTTCCATTTCCATAATATTGTCCTCAAGAACATGGCCCCTGTATAGAGCCTCTATATACCCCTTCCACCTTTCTGCTTTCCCTTCTTTGCTTAGAACTGTGTTTCCATCTGCTTGATATTCGTGCAAGTGGTTCTCTTTTCTCCAAAGGTCTCTTTAATTTTCCTGTAGGCAGTAGCTATCTTACCCTCGTGAGATAAGCCTCTACATCCTTACATTTGTCCTCTAGCCATCCCTGCTTAGCCATTTTGCACTTTCTGTCAATCTCATTTTTGAGGCGTTTATATTCCATATTGCCTGCTTCATTTACTGTATTTTTATATTTTCTCCTTTCATCAATTAAATTCAGTATCTCTTCTGTTACCCAAGGATTTCTACTAGCCCTCGTCTTTTTACCTACTTGATCCTCTGCTGCCTTCACTATTTTATCCCTCAAAGTTACCCATTCTTCTTCTACTGTATTTCTCTCCCCCATTCCTGTCAATTGTTCCCTTATGCTCTCCCTGAAACTCTGTGCAACCTCTGGTTCTTTCAGTTTATCCAGGTCCCATCTCCTTAAATTACCACCTTTTTGCAATTTCTTCAGTTTTAATCTACAGTTCATAACCAATAGATTGTGGTCAGAGTCCACATCTGCCCCTGGAAATGTCTTACAATTTAAAACCTGGTTCCTAAATCTCTGTCTTAGCACTATACAGGGTGATTAAAAAAGAATACCACAACTTTAGGAATTTAAAACTCTGCAACGACAAAAGGCAGAGCTAAGCACTATCTGTCGGCAAATTAAGGGAGCTATAAAGTTTCATTTAGTTGTACATTTGTTCGCTTGAGGGACTGCTGACTAGGCGTCAGCGTCAGTTGATGCTAAGATGGCGACCGCTCAACAGAAAGCTTTTTGTGTTATTGAGTACGGCAGAAGTGAATCGACGACAGTTGTTCAGCGTGCATTTCGAACGAAGTATGGTGTTAAACCTCCTGATAGGTGGTGTATTAAATGTTGGTATAAACAGTTTACAGAGAATGGGTGTTTGTGCAAAGGGAAAAGTTCTGGACGGCCAAGAATGAGTGATGAAAATGTAGCACGCATCCAGCAAGCATTTGTTCGCAGCCCAGGAAAATCAACTCGCAGAGCTAGCAGAGAGCTGCAAATTCCACAATCAACTGTATGGAGAGTCCTACAAAAAAGTTAGTTATGAAACGTCAACTACCCGAGGCGATGGATCGGCCGCCAGGCACCCCCTGACAGAGCACTTCATCACTGGCCTCCAGGATGCCCTCATCTTACCCCCTGCGATTTTTTCTTATGGGGGTATGTTAAGGATATGGTGTTTCGGCCACCTCTCCCAGCCACCATTGATGATTTGAAACGAGAAATAACAGCAGCTATCCAAACTGTTACGCCTGATATGCTACAGAGAGTGTGGAACTAGTTGGAGTATCGGGTTGATATTGCTCGAGTGTCTGGAGGGGGCCATATTGAACATCTCTGAACTTGTTTTTGAGTGAAAAACAACCTTTTTAAATACTCTTTGTAATGATGTATAACAGAAGGTTATATTATGTTTCTTTCATTAAATAAACATTTTTAAAGTTGTGGTATTCTTTTTGAATCACCCTGTATAATCTATGTGAAACCTTTAAGTATCTCCAGGGTGTCTGTACCATAAAGACTTATTAATATAAATGTTACTAGCTATTAAGTACCTTAATGATCTTCAATTCTGATGTTACTGTAATACAAATATCAATTTATCTGTACAATAAATGCCCTTTCAGTACCTACTTGTACAATACATTCTCTGTATGTTACAACTTAAAGCAACTTTAATGTAAAATTAGTGTACAAATTAATGTAAATTTAAATCATGTAATATTATATTTTGTTCTACACTGAGTTGCCCTACATCAGGATGTACCATTTGTGTACTAAATTTACAGCTATACTCTGCAGAGCATTGTGAAGTGCATGGCAGAGGGTACGTCCCATTGTACCAGTTATTAGGGTTTCTTCCAATTTCGTTCACATATGAAGTGCAGGGAGAATGATTGTTTGAATGCGTCTGTGGTTGCTGAAACTAACGCAATCTTATCCCACAATCCCTGTGCGAGCAATATGTTGGGGGTTGCAGTGTATTCATAGAATGATCATTCTGTCTATTTTCTAGAGTCTGCCAGTTCAGTTCTTTCAAAATGTTAGTGACACTCTCCTGTGGGTCAAACAAACCTGTAACTATTTGTGCTGCCCTTCTTTATAAATAGTCTGTGCCAGCATACATCTTCAGCAGCATGCGGTCGGCACTAGGAAACATTGTACCGGGTAATCAAAAAGTCAGTATAAATTTGAAAACTTAATAAACCACAGAATAATGTAGCTAGAGAGATAAAAATTGGCACACATGCTTGGAATGACATGGGGTTTTATTAGAACAAAAAAAAATAAAAAAAAGTTCACAAAATCTCCGACAGATGGCGCTGGACAGCAAAACGTCAGTGACTGCCTGCGCATGACAATCGTGTATAAAAGGAGCTGTAATGAGAGAGATAATCAGTTGCAGCATGTTGACATTTCCTAAACAGGCACTTTTAGTGAAGCTGTGTTATCAGAATGGGGAATGTGCTAGTTCAGCGTTACGATCCTATCGCCATAGGAAGGGGATTCGATTTGTCCATTGACAAATGCAACTGTGGCCAGAATGATTTTGATGTTCGAAGCCACAGGTTGTTTAGACAATAGACCCCGTAGTGGCCGACCGAGCACAAGGCATAATGCTGCTGAGACAGTTCAGGAACAAATGGAGACTGTATTGGGTTCATCTATGCCTGGGGAAGTCAGCGCTCGTGCAGTCGCATGGCGCACCGGCATTCCATACACTACTGTTTGGTTGGCACTTAGGAGTACCCTCCGATGCTATCCGTACAAAATCCATCGGCATCGTGAACTGTTACCTGGCGATCTAGTGAAGCGGAGGGCATTTGCGGTGTGGGCATTTCAAAAGATGGCAGAAGATGACGTTTGGTTGAGTAACATGCTGTGGACCGACGAAGCTCATTTCACACTCTTGAGGGTCTGTGAACGCCCACAACTGCAGAATTTGGGCTACCGAAAATCCTAGAACTGTCGTGGAAACTCCATTGCATGATGAGAAAGTCACCGTATGGGTTGAATTTACCACATCTACCGTTATTGGGCCTTTTTTCTTCGAGGAAATGTGTGATTCTGGTTTTGTAACTGCTACCGTGACTGGTGAGAGGTACACCGATATGTTACAGAATCGCATCATCCCCAGGCTGGCTGATAAACACCTGCTGGAACGTACGATGTTTATGCAGGATGGCGCTCCACCCTATATTGCTAGACGCGTGAAAGATCTCTTGTGCATGTCGTTTTGTGATGATCATGTGCTCAGTCACCACTTTTGTCACGCTTGGCCTCCCAGGTCCCCAGACCTCAGTCCATGCGATTATTGGCTTTGGGGTTACCTGAAGTCACAAGAGTATCATCATCGACCGACATCTATAGGGATGCTGAAAGACAACATCTGACGCCAATGCCTCACCATACAGTGTTGTTCACAACATTATTCCTCAACTACAGCTATTGTTGAGGAATGATGGTGGACATATTGAGAATTTCCTGTAAAGAACATCATCTTTGCTTTGTCTTACTTTGTTATGCTAATTACTGCTATTCTGATCAGATGAAGCTCCATCTGTCAGACGTTTTTTGAACTTTTGTATTTTTTTGGTCCTAATAAGACCCCATGTCATTCCAAGCATGTGTGTCAATTTGTACCTTTCTACCTACATTATTCCATGATTTATTCAGTTTTTAAATTTATACTGACTTTTTGATCACCCAGTATATCAGGCACTGAACTGGGTGCACCTATAACACGAGAAGACAGATGTGCCCCCAGTATATGCACCGATAATGCCCCATGGGTAGCGTGCATGTAGGCTGCTGCCCCCAACCGAGTGGGCCCATTCTCTCAATCTCAGTACCTCACATCAGGACTCAGTTTGCATTGCACCTCAATTCATCACACTGTGCTCTAGTCTTCCACAGTGACAGTCATTGCCTCGCACCTGAGCTAGCTGTGAGGGAACGTTAGTCATCGTATATAGTTGTGATATGGACACGGACAAGATTCAAGAATTAGTACATGTTATTTTATTGCCATGAACAACAGAACTTCAGACTGGATATCATTGAAGTTAGTTACTCAATTGGTTCCTGCAATAAAGTGTATTGTAACCACATGTTGCAGTGAGAGTAAACTGGCCACTCAACTATCATATGACCCTCTCCTCATCTAGCAAGGAACCACAAAACATTACAAGAGGGCACAGGCACAACAAGTGGCGATGAATCTCATCAACAAATTTTGTTTACTTTTCACGTGTCCTACGTCGCTGTATGGGAGCTGTCATTACAGTGATTCTATTTGCTCATTTGTTGCATGTATTAGAGGAGGAGAGCTGCAGAACTAATCTATTTCTCTTTCCAGAGGCTTTACACATTGCTTTTCTGTTTATTTTTTCATACTTTGCTGCATTTTGTTAGTGTTTGAATTGCTACCCTGCCCCCTCCACCCCTGGCCCCTGCAACTCACCCACAGACTGCTCCTGCTCTGGACGTCCTGACTGCTTATCACATCACCTAATTACTGTAGTTCTGTCTGAAAAAAGTCACGCTTTTTGAGATGACACGAATCCTGCATCTGACAACACGAAAAAGAGTACACAAGTTGGCAATGTGTTCCTCTGGTGTATGACCTTAGATGACAATATTGTCAAGATAGTTTGAACAGAATGGCATTGAGCAGTCAGCTGTTCCAAGTGACATTGAAAAATGGTGGGAGCAGAGGCACTGCCAAAGGGCAAATGCAAATACTTTAACAGGACTAAGTGTGTATTAACAACAAAAACTTTCTTTGATTCTTCATCTAGTGGTATTTGCAAATAAGCATCACGCAAATCTATCTTAGAAAAGTAATGGCCTGCACCGAGCTTGTCCATAAGTTCCTCAGGGTGGGGCAATGGATATGTGTCAATTATTGTCTGTGAATTGACTGTAATTTTGCAGTCAGCACAAATGCGAATGTGACCAGAAGTCTTGGACATCAAAACCAATGGATTTGCCCACTGAGTAGCTTATATTGGAGCAATCACACCATTGTCTTGCAATTCTTTATATTCACTTGCTACTTTGTCTCATAAAGCAATGGGAATGGGCCAAGCCCAGAAAAACTGTGCGTTGTCTTTCAGAGTAATGCGTGCTGCAAAATTATTAGCTTTTCTGAGTGCATCAGAAAAGAGTCTTTTGGATTAAAAGCAGTCACTGAAAGTACGTTGTCCTGGATGGTGTGGCCAAACAACTAAAACGAATCTAAGGAAAAGTATTTTCATTGTCTCTTGATTGCAACATAGTAAATTTTACTGTACAGTAGAACCCCTCTAATCCATCACCTTCGGGACCGGGACCATGGTCAGAATGAAAAAAAGGTCAGATTATACGAAAAATTCTAATATTTATTGCCAAAAATATAGAAAGACATTTAGTACAAAAAATTACACAATTTAAGAACTAAAAGACTTCTACAGTGATATAAAAAGATGTTTTTTACACAGTGTTGAACAATTTATTAACTAAAAAACGTCTACACACACTATAATGTGTATTGGTTTTAAAAGGAAAAACAGCAAACAAATTACAGTACTGTACTGTACTTAATAATGTATAAACGACATATACTGTAAACTAAAAAATGTTTATAGCATTGCTGCAGTGTCCCTCCATTTTTTTATCCAAAAATCGTCCATTGGAGTTGAAGTTGGATTCTGCTCAATATATTTAAGGGCGATGTCAAAAGAGTTTTTAGCATCGTTGTGTGAAATCAGGGTGGGGGGTTCATCTTCACCGTCCGAGTCCTCATTCACAGTTTCCTGGCTAACAGCGGCAACAATCTGGTCCTCATTGAATTCTTCAAAAGTGTCACAGTCTTTGTCACATTCATTGATCCACTCTTCAACTTCATTGACAGGGACATTCGGCTCCAGAGTTTGTAGGTCTTTAACGATTTCCAGTGTGTCATTATTTTGCTCTTCTTCGGTGTGCTCATTTTCGTAGCATCTTTGATGTTCAGGGGTTTCATTGCCTCAAATAAGTTATGACCTCCTTCAGATTTTTCCAAGATTGAGCTGATATACTTTCTGCGATATCGCCTTTTTAACCATTCGATAATGCCCTGATCCATTGGTTGGATGAGTGAGGTCACATTAGGAGGAAGAAAGAGAGCTTTTATGTCCCCTTTCACCAAATCTGCCTCAGATGCATGTGATGGTGTGTTATCCAACAGCAGTAGAGCAAGAACAAGCAGATTTTTTTGCTTCAAGTCTTATTCGACTGATGGCAAAAACTCGTCGAAAAACCAGGATTTAAAAAGGTTGCAGTCCATCCAGGCAGATTTTTGATTGCAGTAATAAACCGGCAAGGAAGATAAGTTTACATTTTTGAATGCCCTTGGCTTCTTAGATTTGCCAATGACAAACAATTGGAGCTTGTGGGTACCATCTGCATTGCTACAAGGAATGACTGTTATTCTATCTCTTATAAGTTTCATTCCTACCACAGATTCATTTGAAGCTGCGAGCGTTTTTGTTGGCAACATTTTAAAGTTCAGTCCTTTCTCATCGATGTTATACACTAGGCAGGGTAACAGTTCCATTTTCTTCAACAATTTCTTGAAACTTAACAGAAAACTCCTTAGCAGCTGTGGCATCGGCATTTAGTTTTTCATTGGAAATAGAAACAAATTGGACACTATGACCAGTTTTCCAACGATCAATCCAGCCTTCACTGGTAGTAAATTTACTTTTGCCTTCCAGTTTTTTGTGCAATACTATTCCTTTTTCTTTGAGAATTGGCCCAGATATTGGAGTTCGTTTCCTTCTTTCTTGACAAAACCACATCCATAATGCATTATCAAACTGTTCAAGTTTAGGCTTTTTTAATGTTTTGTGATTCTCCAGTGTTTTCACTATCAATTGTAACTGTATAGGATTCAATATCTTTTCGATTCTTCCTCTGATACCTAACTGTCGTAGCACCTACATTCAGTTTCTTTGCAATTTTTTCGAGCGATTCTTCTTTGTCCAGTCTTTGTAGTACTGCTAATTTTTCATTTTGTGAAAGAGTTACATGTTTATGTTTGAATCCAGACATGAAAAACAGACAACTGAACACAAAATGAGCCTACAGTAATAAGTACCATAGAGAACACGGAATAAAGCAAACAACTACATTTTTTAAGGGGAGCCGGAGGTGGTCAAATCCAAAAAATTACATTTTTTTTTCTACCAAAAATTAATTGGAACATTCCTCTTTAATGTAAACTTTGAACTATTGTTCTACTCGCCCTAGAAGTGGAGTTATTACCATTTTCCCCCCACGCCTGCAGAGGAAATGGGCAGCCGCTGAATGCATCTAACACCCTCTCGTGACTTCCTGGCGAACTGCTTGGGATTTTCTCAGCCTGTTACACATACAGTGCCTTATGTTATGCATACAGCGAGTGTGCAAGGGTTGGCTACATTGTTTTCTGTGACAAATGAAGCGCTAAGAGCGTGGAACATCGTCTCTTTGCTGTTTACCGTTTTGAATTAGTTCAGTGTTGCCCCTGTTGTTGGTAGTATTATAGTTCTTGTGTAAAGAGTTGTTCTGGTTACGATGCCGCGTTTTAGTAACCATGTATATAAGAAGAGGAAGAATGTAGGGAAAATAAAATTAACACTAATACCAAGTTGCGATACTACAATTACTGAAACAGTGCGTTCTTGTGCTAAGCAACACATGGCCGGCCATAACCCTGTGACATCTTCTAGCAAGAAGCTGACTGGTGGAAGTGTCAGATTTCGTGAATATGTTAGTGACAGTGATGATATTAACGAAGTACTGAATATTGGATAATTATCTTCTGTGCTGAAATAAAGCGTTCTGTGCAAAATGTGTTCAAGTGTAGGAGTGGGACTAGAGATAACAAAGCACTTTGGTTTAGCTTGTGTGATGAAGATAATCTGTGCATGTTGCAAGTATCAAGTGACTTTCTACAATTCACATGCCAGTCTCTTTGGTGAAAATGGATGATCTAGAGTGTTTGATGTGAATGTTCGACTTGTGTATGGTCTTCGATCCATTGGGAAAGGGTCTGCTGCTGATAAACTGTTTTGTGGTATTATGAACTTGCCATCGCCTCCAAGCAAATTTGGGTACTACTGTGAACTGGTAGGATCCTCTGTTGAAGATGTGGCTTTGAAAACCATGAAGGAAGCAGTGGAGGAATCTGTAGAAGTGAACAGTGGTTCAAGGGATTTGGTAGTGGCATTAGATGGTTCCTGGAAAAAGGGGGGGCCATAAATCCCTGAATGGGGTTGTAACTGCTACTTGTGGTGATAGTGCAAAAGTGATAGATGTTGCAATATTATCAAAACATTGTAGGTGCAAAAATAAAATCAAAGGAGAGCACAGTTGAACCTGTGAGGCACATTTTAGTGGAGCAATGGAAGTGGATGGAGTGAAACAAATTTTTGAATGTTCAGTTCCCAGATACAACGTTAGGTACAAATACTACCTTGGGGATGGTGACTCCAAAGGTTTCAAGACTATAGAGGAACTTAAATCATATGGAAATGAATTTGTAGTTGAAAAGTTGCAATGCATTGGGCATGTGCAAAAGCGTACGGGTGCACGGCTTCAAAGGCTCAAAAAAACTTTGGGTTCGAGTAAGCTCAGTGATGGAAAGACAATAGGAGGGAGAGGCAGGCTTACTGATGAGGTGATTGAATGTCTACAGAGATACTATGGGTATGCTATAAGGCAAAATACTAGCAATGTTAGTGACATGCGAAAAGCAGTGTGGGCATTGTTCCTTCATACTGCCTCTTCCAATGAATACCCTCAACACAGCCTGTGCCCAAAAGATTCCTGGTGCAAATATAATGGAAAAAAGGACTATGATCACAAACATGGTTTGCCAGCAGCTGTGATAAATGCAATAAAACAAATTTTTCATGACTTAGCACAGCCAGAATTGTTAGACAAATGTCTACGCGGAAAGACGCAGAATCCTAATGAGAGTGTAAACAATTTGATTTGGAAAATGATTCCTAAAAGGGTGTTTGTAAGTACTTTGGCAACCTACAACCAAGGGAACAGTGTGAAGTGTGAAGTTCTGAAGGCATTAGGATTTACAGCTGGGGTGAACACTGTACGAGCACTAAGAAATATTGACAGAGAAAGGATAAGAGGAGCAGAAAGAAGAGAAAGGCGTATGAAGTATGATGGGACAACAGACCAGAAAAGAAGACAGAAGAGGAAGCTTTTGGAGGATGAAGAAGAAGACCCTGATAATCCATCCTACAGTGCAGGAATGTATTGAGAAACTTTGATAGCCATTTCCCGTAAATTAGAATTTTTCGAATATAAGGAACATTTTCTCAAAATCCACTCAAGCTAGAGAGATGAAATTTTTATACAGTACTCCTAGTGGTCAAACTTACATCGTAACACAGCTATTTGGCAATATGTTCAGTAGTTTCATTTCAGTTTAATTATAAAGCAATTATTTGTAAAAAAAATTTGGGTCATTAATAAAAAAAAATAGTTGGAAGGAAACTAGAAAAGATACTCCAAAATCCCTCTGTCATAACTGCAATACTAAACCAATCTATATATAAAAAAATTCAAATTTTTCTATTTGGTAGTTTATTCATAAATGTTCCTCAAACTTAGAGATTTTAACATGGGCAGCATAGGCACCTCCGGCTCCCCTTAATCCCAACAAAGGATATAACTGCACAATAACGTACAGTATAACAGTATGCACATTGATGGACACCGCAACGGTGACCTGACAGGCGTCCAGTCAGTGACAAGTCAGCACAGGCTCGCGAGCCTGAGCGTGGTCAGACTAACCGGAGTGACGGACCGTCCGAGGTCAGATTAGAGGGGTTCTGCTGTATTAGTGTGAGAGTTGTAAGTGGCAGGCAAACTACACTGTCCAAGTACTGGGATTTCCTGTCCATTGTATGCAGTGAGGTTTTTGCTAGATTTTGATAAGTGTTGTGAGCCTAACTGTTTAAGCAAAGTTACAGAAGCATCTGTGTCCATTTGAAAGCCAACATGACAGCCAGCGATTAGTTGTGTTACTAATAGTCTGTTGGAATGGTGTCACACTGCACTGGGGCGAGATGAGGGCACAAACTTATTTGAATTACTGCTAGAATCTGTTAGTCAGTTTTGAAAACACTGCATTTACAGGATGTGCATGAGACCTGTCATGGCAAGAGCCAGCAGAATTGGCATTCTTTTGCCGTTGCAAGCAAACTGCCTGGAAATGGCCTTTCTTTCCACCCGAGTAACGTGCCGCATTGTGCAATGGGCTATTGTGCCACTTATGGTGACCAATAGAGTGAGAGCAAGACTTCACTAGATTTATAGTCCCGGCTTCTTGTTTACTAGGCTCTCTGTGTGCTTGTTGTGGTGGCGGAGTGGGGTGGTCCTGACAAGAGGCAACTCGCCCTGACAAATCGGGACCTGATCAAATTTTTCAGTGGCTATGGCAACAGGATCGAATTGTTCTAATATTGCAAGCACTTGTTGGAGTGAAGGATCTGAGTACTCGAGTATCTGTTCTCTAATTCTGCTGTCAGGGACATTGTATGTGATTGTGTCACAGATCATCATGTCACTATAAAAGTTGCCACAGCTATACTTCATTGTACACTTCATAGTGAGGCCCTGTAAGTCAGTAAACCACTGTTCTGGGTTTTTCTTAAGGCAAAAGTACCGAAATATGGCTGCTGTGAGCTGGATCTGCTGTTTGTAATACTGACTTAATGCTCCTACTACTTCATCGTAGGAGAGTGCATCAGGAGACGATGTAGGGAAGAGGTTTTGGATTAAGGAAAAACAGGAATTCCCACAATGGACAGGAAATAATGAGATTTCAAAGTACCTGGAATTCAATGGACTTGGCAATGGTCCTGGAACTGGGTGAAATATTTGAACCATTTCTCTTTTCTTTCATCAAAGTGCCAAAATAGGCGAAAGTTGTGTGGTGGCGCTTGTCTGATCAGTTGGTCAGTAGGTTGATTGGTTGGGCAGTCAATGCAGCTAGTACAGCAAGCAATTGCTGTACAGTAGACAGCAATGTGGTAATCTTCTGGGTCAGAAACTGAGAAATCTGATTTAGTTCCCCCCCCCCCTCCCCCCATGAACCATGGACCTTGCTGTTGGTGGGGAGGCTTGTGTGCCTCAACGATACAGATAGCCATACCGTAGGTGCAACCACAATGGAGGGGTATCTGTTGAGAGGCCAGACAAACGTGTGGTTCCCGAAGAGGGGCAGCAGCCTTTTCAGTAGTTGCAGGGCCAACAGTGGATGATTGACTGATCTGGCCCTGTAACACTAACCAAAACAGCCTTGCTGTTGTGGTACTGCGAACGGCTGAAAGCAAGGGGAAAATACAGCCGTAATTTTTCCCGGGGGCATGCAGCTTTACTGTATGATTAAATGATGATGGCGTCCTCTTGCATAAAATATTCCGGAAGTAAAATAGTCCCCCATTTGGATCTCCGGGTGGGGACTACTCAAGGGGATGTCATTATCAAGAGAAAGAAAACTGGCATTCTACGGATTGGAGCGTGCAATGTCATATCCCTTAATCGGGCAGGTAGGTTAGAAAATTTAAAATGGGAAATGTATAGGTTAAAGTTAGATATAGTGGGAATTAGTGAAGTTTGGTTGCAGGAGGAACACAACTTTTGGTCAGGTGAATACAGGGTTATAAACACAAAATCAAATAGGGGTAATGCGGGAGTGGGTTTAATAATGAATAAAAAAATAGGAGTGTGGGTAAGCTACTACAAACAGCATAGTTAACGCATTATTGTGGCCAAGATAGACCCAAAGCCCTTGCCTACCACAGTAGTACAAGTTTATATGTCAACTAGCTCTGCAGATGATGAAGATATTGATGAAATGTATGATGAGATAAAAGAAATTATTCAGGTAGTGACGGGAGACAAAAATTTAATATTCACGGGTGACTGGAATTCGACAGTAGGAAAAGGAAGAGAAGGAAATGTAGTAGGTGAATATGGATTGGGGCTAAGAAATGAAAGAGGAAGCCACCTCATAGAATTCTGCATGGAGCATAACTTAATTATAGCTAACACTTGGTTCAAGAATCACGAAAGAAGGTTGTATACATGGAAGAAACCTGGAGATACTAAAAGGTATCAAATAGATTATATAATGGTAAGACAGTGATTTAGGAACCAGATTTTGAACTGTAGATTATAACTGAAGAAACTGCAAAAAGTGGGAATTTAAGGAGATGGGACCTGGATAAACTGAAAGAACCAGAGGTTGTACAGAGTTTCAGGGAGAGCATAAGGGAACAATTGACAGGAAAGGGGGAAAGAAATACAGTAGAAGGAGAATGGGTAACTTTGAGGGGTGAAATAGTGAAGGCAGCAGAGGATCAAGTAGGTAGAAAGACGAGGGCTAGTAGAAATCCTTGGGTAACAGAAGAGATACTGAATTTAATTGATGAAAGATGTGCTGGCCATGCACCAAGGCAGGGTGATCCTCATTACCAACAAACACTGTCTGCCTGTGTCCATTCATGCGAATGGACAGTTTGTTGCTGGTCATTCCCACATAGAAAGCTTCACAGTGTAGGCAGGTCAGTTGGTAAATCACATGGGTGCTTTCACACGTGGCTCTGCCTTTGATTGTGTACACCTTCCGGGTTAGAGGGCTGGAGTAGGTGGTGGTGAGAGGGTGCATAGGACAGGTTTTACATTGGGGGTAGTTACAAGGGTAGGAGCCGGAGTGTAGGGAAGGTGGTTTGGGGATTTCATAGGGACGAACCAAGAGGCTATGAAGGTTAGGTGGATGGCGGAAAGACACTCTTGGCGGAGTGAGGAGGATTTCATGAAGGATGGATCTCATTTCAGGGCAGGATTTGAGGAAGTCATATCCCAGCTGGAGAGCCACATTCAGAGTCTAATCCAGTCCCAGAAAGTATCCTGTCACAAGTGGGACACTTTTGGGGTTCTTCTGTGGGAGGTTCTGGGTTTGAGGGGATGAGGAAGTGGCTCTGGTAATTTGCTTCTGTACCAGGTCCGGAGGGTAGTTGCGGGATGCGAAAGTTGTTTTCAGGTTGTTGGTGTAATGGTTCAGGGATTCCGGACTGGCCCCACTTGTGACAGCATACTTTCCGGGACTGGATCAGACTCTGAATGTGGCTCTCCAGCAGGGATACAACTTCCTCAAATCCTGCCCTGAAATGAGATCCATCCTTCACGAAATCCTCCCCATTGCACCAAGAGTGTCTTTCCGCCATCCACCTAACCTTTGTAACCTCTCAGTTCATCCCTATGAAATCCCCAAACCACCTTCCCTACTCTCTGGCTCCTACCCTTGTAACCACCCCCGGCATAAAACCTGTCCCATGCACCCTCCCACCACCACCTACTCGAGTCCTGTAACCCGGAAGGTGTACACGATCAAAGGCAGAGCCACGTGTGAAAGCACCCACGTGATTTACCAACTGACCTGCCTACACTGTGAAGCTTTCTATGTAGGAATGACCAGCAACAAACTGTCCATTTGCATGAATGGACACAGGCAGACAGTGTTTGTTGGTAATGAGGATCACCCCGTGGCTAAACATGCCTCGGTGCACGGCCAGCACGTCTTGGCACAGTGTTACACCGTCCGGGTTATCTGGATACTTCCCACTAACACCATCCTGCCAGAACTCCGGAGATGGGAACTTGCCCTTCAGTATATCTTCTCTTCCCGTTACCCACCAGGCCTCAACCTCTGCTAATTTCAAGTTGCCGCCACTCATACCTCACCTGTCATTCAACAACATCTTTGCCTCTGTACTTCGCCTCGACTGACATCTCTGCCCAAACTCTTTGCCTTTACAAATGTCTGCTTGTGTCTGTGTACGTCGGATGGATATGTGTGTGTGTGCGAGTGTATACCTGTCCTTTTTTCCCTCTAAGGTTAGTCTTTCTGCTCCCGGGGTTGGAATGACTCCTTACCCTCTCCCTTAAAACCCACATCCTTTTGTCTTTCCCTCTACTTCCCTCTGTCCTGATGAAGCAATCGTTGGAAAGAAGCAACCGTTGGTTGCGAAAGCTTGAATTTTGTGTGTATGTTTGTGTTTGTTTGTGTGTCTATCAACATGCCAGCACTTTTGTTTGGTAAGTTACATCATCTTTGTTTTTGGATATATTTTTCCCACATGGAATGTTTCCCTCTATTATATTCATTAGATACTATAGGAGACTTGGAGATCTTGTATGACTATCACTTTTCAGAATACAACTTTCTTACATCTGTTGTCAGCCTGCAATTTTTTCTGTTAAGCCTGCAAGATTCCATAGACTGATTACATTTTCCTAATATTCCCCCAATGAATAGGTGTCTGCACCCCTGAGCACATAAATTTGTTTAATTTCATATACCTACAAATTATTACACCCCAATTTATACGAACTGACTGTGACGGATTTCTATTTTGACTCGTAATAATGTACTACACAGAAACACATGAAACAAGCAATACAACAGAGTTGCCACACCTTCTGGAAATCAGGGAATATCAGGGATTTTCAAACATGTCAGGGAAATATCAGGGAAATTTGAAAAAAAAAACCTCATTTTTTTCTCAGTCGACAAAATGGTTCATTTACTGAGATGTACCAAGCGAGGTGGCACAGTGGTTAGCACACTGGACTTGCATTCAGGAGGACGATGGTTCAATACCGTCTCCAGCCATCCTGATTTAGGTTTTCTGTGATTTCCCTAAATCATTTCAGGCAAATGCCGGAATGGTTCCTTTGTAAGGGCACGGCCGATTTCCTTCCCAATCCTTCCTTAACCCGAGCTTGCGCTCCGTCTCTAATGACCTCGCTGTCGACAGGACGTTAAACACTAACCACCACCACCACCACCTACTGAGATGTCATGCATTGCTGCTTCCCTACTCCCTCGTTCTTACTGCTTCTCCCCTTCCCACCACTCACCTCAGGTTTCAGTCAGTGCTGCCTCCACTTCTTCCCACTAGCCTAGCAGATGCTGATAAGAGAGAGGGAGGTGTGAGGAGTGGTTTGGTTAGATTAGATTAGATTTACTTTCATTCCAATTGATCTGTAGTGAGGAGGTCCTCCAGGCTGTAGAACAGGTCAGAAAGACAACAATATATGACAAATATCTACAGCTCAAACAAATAAGCTAATGTACCATTCCACTGGTCCCTAGTGGAATGATCGTCATTTTTAATGAACACTATATGAAACAATCATTTTACAAATACTAATGCACTGAATTTAAAAGAAAAAAAAGTTTTATTTATTTATTTAAAAGGTAATAAACGTGTAATACAACTACTATAATACTTATTTATGATGAACACATTACTGCACTGAAATGGTACACACACAAATCAGTTGGTTCTACTGAGTAATTCATCAATGGAGTAGAAGGAGTTGGCCACCAATAAATCCTTTAGGCTTCTCTTAAACTGGATTTCATTGGTTGTTAAGCTTTTTACGGCTGCTGGCAAGTTATTGAAAATGTGTGTTCCTGAATAATGCACACGTTTTTGTACAAGACTAAGTTACTTTAAATCCTTGTGAAGATTATTCTTATTTCTAGTATTGATTCCATGAATTGAGCTGTTGGTTTGAAAAAGTGATATATTTTAATGACAAATTTCATTAAAGAATAAATATATTGGGAAGCAGTAGTTAGTATCCCTAGTTCCCAAAACAGGCTTCTGCAAGATGTTCTTCAGTTCACACCACATATAACTCTTACTGCACGCTTTTGTGCCCAGAAAACTTTAGCTTGACTTGATGAATTACCCCAAAAAATAATCCCATATGACATTATGGAATGAAAGTAAGCATAGTATGCCAGCTTTTTCATTTTTATATCCCCTATGTCTGACACAATTCGCATTGCAAATAGAGATTTGTTAAGACGCTTCAGCAGTTCTGTGGTGTGCTCCTCCCAGTTGAATTTATTATCAAGCTGTAATCCCAAGAATTTAACACTGCCCACTTCTTCTATCTGCTTGTCATCATATGTTAGGCATAAACTCGTGGGACACCCCTTACGAGTTCTGAACTGCATGTAGTGTGTTTTTTCAAAGTTTAGTGACAAGGAATTGGCTAGGAACCAGTGATTAATGTCCACAAATATTTTATTAGCTGATCTTTCTAAGACAACACTTGATTTGCTATTTATTGCAATGTTTGTATCATCAGCAAACAGAACGAACTTGGCATCTGGTAATGTTACTGATGAAAGGTTATTTATATACACAAGAAAAAGTAAGGGCCCTAAAATGGAACCTCATGGGACCCCACATGTAATTAGTTCCCAGTTGGATGATGCCTGATAGCTTGATACATGTCTCTTTCCTAGTAACACCCTTTGTCTCCTGCCAGAGATAGAAGATTTGAACCATTTTGCAGCATTTCCTGTTACACTATAATATTCTAATTTACTTAAAAGGATATTATGATTTACACAGTCAAATGCCTTTGACAGATCACAAAATATACCAGTTGTCTGCAATTTTTTATCTAATGAATGAAGCACATTTTCACTGTAAGTGTAGATAGCCTTCTCAATATCAGAACCCTTTAGAAATCCGAACTGTGACTTTGACAGTATGTTATTTGAGATAAGATGGTTATAAAGCCAATTGTACATTACTTTTTCTAAAATTTTTGAGAATGCTGGCAAAAGTGAAATTGGATGGAAATTTGATGCTGTTTGTTTATCTCCCTTCTTAAACTGTGCTTAACTTCAGCATATTTTAAACATTCAGGAAATATTCCACTGATAAACGACTGGTTACACAGATAGCTTAATATGTTACTTAACTCAGAATCACATGCTTTAATTAGTTTTGTTGATATATCATCATAACCACTAGATGTTTTTGATTTTAAAGATTTTATGGTGGACATTATTTCTGCTGGGGTAGTGAGGGTCAAATTCATATTATGGAAGTTACTTGAAATGTCTGGTCTGAGGTATTCCATTGTAGCATCTACAGAACCTGACAACTCCATCTTTTCAGTAACAGTTATGAAATGTTTGTTAAAAAGTTCTGCAACACTATACACATCTGTCACCAATGTATCATTTACTCTTAATGCTTTTTGTCCCTCATCATGTCTGGTTCTGCCAGTCTCCTCCTTCACTATATCCCATATTGTCTCTATTTTGTTATCTGATATGACTATCTTTTCCTTGTAATATACTTGCTTTGATCTCCATATTACAATCTTTAATATTTTGCATTATTTCTTGTAATGTGCTATAGCATTAACATCAGAACGGTTTCGGATTGACAGATGCAGTTTTCTTTTTGTTTTACAAGGTACCCCTATACCTTGAGTAATCCATGGCTTCTTTGTAGACTTTGCTCTAACCTCGGTAAGTTTTAGGGTAAAACAGTGTTCGAATAAGGTAAGCACTTTATTATTTCCAGAATGAGATTTTCACTCTGCAGCAGAGTGTGCGCCGATATGAAACTTCATGGCAGATTAAAACTGTGTGCCCGACGGAGACTCGAACTCGGGACCTTTGCCTTTCGCGGGCAAGTGCTCTACCAACTGAGCTACCGAAGCACGACTCACGCCCGGTACTCACAGCTTTACTTCTGCCAGTACCTCGTCTCCTACCTTCCAAACTTTACAGAAGCTCTCCTGCGAACTGGCAGAAGTAAAGCTGTGAGTACCGGGCACGAGTCGTGCTTCGGTAGCTCAGTTGGTAGAGCACTTGCCCACAAAAGGCAAAGGTCCCGAGTTCGAGTCTCGGTCGGGCACACAGTTTTAATCTGCCAGGAAGTTTCACTTTATTATTTGTTTGGATCTGAGTCTCAGAGATTGTTGACACAGCAGCTGGAGACAGCAGTCACATGTGCACAAGTTGTGTCTGAGTGATTGTGTGTGTGCTCTAATTTTCTGACACAGGCTACAGCAAAAGATTTAGTTGTGAGAACGTTATTGTCTTACCTGTGTGCCTGTCTGCAGCTCATCGATCATATTTACTGTGAGTTGCTACCTATCCTCATCAGTACTGATTCTCAGAGTATTTGTGCAATTTATCTGTTGCATGGTTTGATCAGTGTGGTCTCACTTCATTAATATGCTGTCTGCGACACGTGAATAGCTGCCACATGAGTGGATTCCCACGACGGTCCAAACCTGTAGGCCATTTCTACGAGTATGTCTAACAGATTGGGCCTGCCAATCTCGAGCCCATTGTTTCCCACTAAACTGCAAGCCCTGCCTGTCAGATCTAGTCTCAATGATCTGCCGGCAGGCTGGCACTGTTTGTGTGTGGCATAAGGTGGCAGATATTCTCAGTTTATCCACAGATCTGGGACTGAGGTGCTCCTCGTAGGTAAGAGGTCGTAGGTAATGGGTATCAGGAATTCTGACTATCTCACTACAAGTACATTGTACAGTTCAGTGTTTTATAGACATTTTATTTATTGTAGTACATCTTGGCATTTTCAAAGTACTTTATATGTTAGAAAGTATGGACAATAAGTAGAAGAAAATTGTGGCAGTCACTGGCGGTTTGTACACTATATACTCATATATTTCTTGAAAGAAAAATCACACAATACCTGTAAAATAATAGACATAACACAGTGGGTAATAAAATACAATAATGAACATGGTAGAACCAACATTTTATTGGTGGTCATCTATAGTGTTGATTTACACAATTCTTCCCTCCCTTATACTTCTCTTTCAAGGGACCTTTTTTCTGAGGTTATCAAATCAGTGTCGATATTTTAAATCTGTCTTGCAACACCATGAAAATGCATATTTTTGTAACCAGATGTGTTTTGTGGTATTGAAATAAAATAACAACAGTGGTCTTAATGAAACACATATACTATCTCCATCTAAAAACAGTTCATTACGAAAGATGTTGATGTTAGATCCTTACTCACACAGGGAGGGGGGGGGGGGGGTTGTTTAGGAGTCCTTACTTTTTTTCCAACTTATGTCTCTGCTTGCCATTGAGATCTTAAAATTTGTCAGGGAAAAATGCTATAACATGTCTGGAAATCAGGGAAATATCAGGGAATTTCACTTGGGGAAACTTGAGGCAATCCTGTATTACTTGTGACAAGAGAAGTGACAGAACAAGTGGAGTGATGAAATGAGAGAGGAAGATAATGGCAATGACAAAATGCTATGTGGGATGATGAAAAATAGAAAATGAGCTAAGGAACATTCCAAGCTCCTTATAGATGATAATCAAAATCTCATCGTGGCTGACGTTAAGATTAAAGAAACATGGAAGTTATATACAAGAAAACACTGCTCTATCACATCCATTAGGCTCAGACAATGGAACAAAAATTTCTTGGAATGATGTGGAGTATGCCTGGAAATACACCAAAACTGGAAGAATCAGCTGGTGATGATGAAATGAGAGGAGAAATGATGAAAGCTGTGGGAATTACTGGAAAACAATGGATCTACAGACTCTTTTGTCAGACATGGAAAGAAGAGAAGGTACCTGCTTATAGGAAAATGGCTTTCATAGTTCAAATTTTTTAAAAATATGGTACAAAGAAATAATATAACTGTAGGGGTTGCTTTCTTCTGTTGAAAAACTTTTTATTTACCAAGATTGCATGGACGGATATGACAATTACTAGCTTCAATCAGTTAAATGGCAGTCATCAGTTCACATAACAGAAAGCAGTGTCTACATCTGTTATTAAAGTGAGACACTTTGTCACAAAGTTGTTTAAAATTCCAAACTTAAAAACAGTAGTTACAATATACACTGTGTGATAACAAGTATCCGGACACCTGGCTGAAAATGACTTACAAGTCTGTGGTGCCCTCCATCGGTAATGCTGGAATTCAATATGGTGTTGGCCTGCCCTTAGTCTCAATGACAGCTTCCACTCTCACAGGCATATGTTCAGTCAGGTGCTGGAAGGTTTCTTGGGGAATGGCAGCCCATTCTTCACGGAGTGCTGCACTGAAGAGAGGTATTGATGTCGGTCGGTTAGGCCTGGCACGAAGTTGACGTTCCAAAACATCCCAAAGGTGTCCTATAGGATTCATGTCAGGACACTGTGCAGGCCAGTCTGTTACAGGGATGTTATTGTCATGTAACCACTCCACCATAAGCCTTGCATTATCAACAGGTGCTCGATCATGTTGAACGATGCAATTATACCAAACGAGGTGTCATTTGGCATTTGCTGGCACGATGTGTGGCTTATGAGCAGCTGCTCGACCATGAAATCCAAGTTTTCTTACCTCCTGCCTAACTGTCACAGAACTTGCAGTGGATGCTGATGTAGTTTGGAACTCCTGCACGACGGTGTGGACAGATATCTGCCTATTACACATTATGACCCTCTTCAACTGTCAGCAGTCTCTGTCAGCCTGTACACTTTTCTGCTAAATGTTGCCCTTCCCATTTCCACTTCACAATCACATCATAAACAGTGGACCTAGGGAGGTTTAGGAGTGTGTAAATCTCACATTCAGATGTATGACACAACTGACACCCTATCACCTGACCACATTTGAAGTCCTGCTCCCTCACGATGCCTAATGACTACTGAGGTCGCTGATATGGAGTTCCTGATAGTAGGTGGCAGCACAATGCACCTAATATGAAAAAAATTATGTTTTTGGGGGTGTCTGGATACTTTTCATCACATAGTGTATGTACACTATGCACCGTTGCACTGTGTGGTGGAAGAGATATATCATAATGAGGCAACATAAGAAGCCATCTTGTCTGTAGACAATATCACAAGAAGCTACCCAACTAACAGTAGTGGACAGACCATTATATGATTTGAAGGTGACTGTTTCAGTGGTTGAAACTATAGAGGAGTGTAGGTAATATTTACATCTACATACATACTCCGCAATCCACCATACAGTGCATGGCGGAGGGTAACTAGTACCACAACTAGCATCTTCTCTCCCTGTTCCACTCTCAAACAGAACGAGGGAAAAATAACTGCCTATATGCCTCTTTACGACCCCTAATCTCTCTTATCTTATCTTTGTGGTCTTTGAAATATTACTGTATCTCATTGATACTGATCAGAACCCCTCCGAGAGCATTAAAGATAAACACCAGTCCTAACTGCCTGATTGTAAAGTGACGTGTTTCCAAATTACATACAAAAATAACCACTATTTCAGTATACATATAATTCGAAAATGATGCTTTGCTGATTAACATTGTTCTTATGTGAAAAACACAATATAAATGTGAAATTAATACTGTAGCTAATCGAAAGAAATGTAGCACATGGTCAGGATGTACCAGTAAACCTATCATTATAAAATTACTACAGCAAATTAAATAGAACATATAAATAAAGCATGTTAATTGAATCTCCGATATATGTTAGCACTAAAATTCAGGCACTAGTTGATTTGTTATAAACAAATTTAGAAATGTAATTGTTACCTGTAACATAATTAGTCATAAAATGTTATCTTAACTCATTACTAAGTTGAAAATGGGGTCACCTTGTTCAGCACTGTGATTGTAAATTTTTAGCAATGTGTATCTCATATTCGGTTTAACTTTTAATTGTGATTTTACGTAAAATTGTAATTTTCATTGTCTGTAATTGTTAACAAAAGTATAAATAGAGGTCACGCAGGCACCTTGGGCACTCGTTTTTTGGCTAGGGTTGCGAGCAAATGTATTGTAGGCTCGCTCGTTTGTTGATTGTTGTGAACTCTGTGTTGTTTGATGTCAACTTTGGGTACATGTGATGTAACTGGTGCAGTTCACCAGGCTCGGACACCAGAGTGCTGGAAATATATTGGTGTTAAAACTGCACTGTACTTTGGAATTTATTTGTGAGTCTTCCGCAATCCTTTTCATAGGCTGCACAGCGACGAGACGAATCCAGGAATTTTACAACACCTCGAGAACTAAACAACTTTCACTGTTGGTAGAATTGACATGAAAACAACAGCACATCGACTGGGCATTTCACTCAAAAGTCAAAAGATTTGCAACGTGGAGGTGGGAAAATTATAAACATCTCATCTTTCTGTCAAATATAAGTTGGCGGCGGTAAAATTGTACTGCAGTCAGCCTCAAATGCTGGTTCTCTAAATTTCCTCAGTAGTGATTCATGAAAAGAACGCCTTCTTTTCTCTAGAGACTCCCACCCGAGTTCCTGAAGCATTTCCGTAACACTCGCGTGATGATCAAACCTACCAGTAACAAATCTAGCAGCCCGCCTCAGAAGTGCTTCTATGTCCTCCCTCAATCTGACCTGATAGGGATCCCAAACACTCAAGCAGTACTCAAGAATAGGTTGTATTAGTGTTTTATACGTGGTCTCCTTTACAGATGAACCACATCTTCTCAAAATTCTACCAATGAACTGAAGACGACTACCCGCCTTCCCCACAACTGCCATTACATGCTTGTCCCACTTCATATCACTCTGCAATGTTACGCCAAAATATTTAATTGACTTGACTGTGTCAAGTGCTACACTACTAACGGAGTATTCAAACATTATGGGATTCTTTTTCCTATTCATCTGCATTAATTTACATTTATCTATATTTAGAGTTAGCTGCCATTCTTTACATCAGTCACAAATCCTGTCCAAGTCATCTTGTATCCTCCTACAGTCACTCAACGACGACACCTTCCCGTACACCACAGCATCATCAGCAAACAGCCACGCATTGCTATCCACCCTATCCAAAAAAGAGTGAATCATTTTGTGGGGGGAGAGAGGGAGAATGCTTGTGGAGTCATCATATTGCCCCTCCAGTGCCGTCAGCACTGCACTGTCACACATCAGCTGAGTGGGCTGCTAAGTGGTTACATGGCTAGCAGTGTTGTTATTCATAAGAGTTTCACCATCCCAACGGATATGTTATGCACCTAGTAGAGTATATTCTACCAATATTTTAATTCCACATTTCAGTCATCCTTTCTCAGTAGTTTTGTCTTGCTATTTTCATGGATTCCAGTCTGTTTTTGATGTACTAATTTTGATGCAGTCTATAAAATGCCAAAAGTAATGAATTTTTCATCGTTATACATGATTCTTTTTATTGAGACAAAATGAAGATAGTGATGACACTTCCTAAGTGAAGAAGCACTCTTAACAACTTGCGGCTCAGACCTGTTGGAAATGTTTGACAAAGTATCCTTAAATTTTTCATGAATTGCCATGAATATGCAGTTGCTGCACAGATTACTGTATATAGCAAGCAATGTTGTAGCCATGTAAATGAACAATATACTGCTAATTTTGTAGACAATGCAATTGTCAGCCACTATTTTAGAATGAACACAGACAGCAAGGAAACGAACATGCGCTGAAATGACCTTTAACGGTAGAAGCGATAATACTGTGCTCGACCAAAAACGACAGCAATGAGAATGAATTTCAATAGCTACTTGGTGCTACAGAAATTACAAATGACACATTTTAGCAAAGTACACCTGGATCAGCCATGACAGGCAGTCATGTAAAAACATATGTAGAATTATACAAGAAAAGCAACATTGGTCAGTTTGTAATATGACTGAAATATGTCTGAATGTAAATATAAACACTGTACTGTGTTATTCCACATTGACATGAATGTAACATATTTCAAAATAATGCTAACTGTTGATCATAAACTTGTGCTTTATATATTCAAGTCAACCTAATGAATTACTTTTGTAACTACTTTTGCACGTGTCCAGTTTGTCAAATCATGTTGTTGTTGTGGTCTTCAGTCCTGAGACTGGTTTGATGCAGCTCTCCATGCTACTCTATCCTGTGCAAGCTTTTTCATCTCCCAGTACCTACTGCAACCTACATCCTTCTGAATCTGCTTAGTGTATTCATCTCTTGGTCTCCCTCTACGATTTTTACCCTCCACGCTGCCCTCCAATACTAAATTGGTGATCCCTTGATGCCTCAGAACATGTCCTACCAACCGATCCCTTCTTCTGGTCAAGTTGTGCCACAAACTTCTCTTCTCCCCAATCCTATTCAATACTTCCTCATTAGTTTTGTGATCTACCCATCTAATCTTCAGCATTCTTCTGTAGCACCACATTTCGAAAGCTTCTATTCTCTTCTTGTCCAAACTATTTATTGTCCATGTTTCACTTCCATACGTGGCTACACTCCATACGAATACTTTCAGAAATGACTTCCTGACACTTAAATCAATACTGGATGTTAACAAATTTCTCTTCTTCAGAAACGCTTTCCTTGCCATTGCCAGCCTACATTTTATATCCTCTCTACTTTGACCATCATCAGTTATTTTGCTCCCCAAATAGCAAAACTCCTTTACTACTTTAAGTGCCTCATTTCCTAATCTAATTCCCTCAGCATCACCCGACTTAATTAGACTACATTCCATTATCCTTGTTTTGCTTTTGTTGATGTTCATCTTATATCCTCCTTTCAAGACACTGTCCATTCCATTCAACTGCTCTTCCAAGTCCTTTGCTGTCTCTGACAGAATTACAATGTCATCGGCGAACCTCAAAGTTTTTATTTCTTCTCCATGAATTTTAATACCAACTCCGAATTTTTCTTTTGTTTCCTTTACTGCTTGCTCAATATACAGATTGAACAACATTGGGGAGAGGCTACAACCCTGTCTTACTCCCTTCCCAACCACTGCTTCCCTTTCATGTCCCTCGACCCTTATAACTGCCATCTGGTTTCTGTACAAGTTGTAAATAGCCTTTTGCTCCCTGTATTTTACCCCTGCCACCTTTAGAATTTGAAAGAGAGTATTACAGTCAACATTGTCAAAAGCTTTCTCTAAGTCTACAAATGCTAGAAACGTAGGTTTGCCTTTCCTTAATCTTTCTTCTAAGATAAGTTGTAAGGTCAGTATTGGCTCATGTGTTCCAGTGTTTCTACGGAATCCAAACTGATCTTCCCTGAGGTTGGCTTCTACTAGTTTTTCCATTCGTCTGTAAAGAATTCGTGTTAGTATTTTGCAGCTGTGACTTATTGAACTGATAGTTCGGTAATTTTCACATCTGTCAACACTTGCTTTCTTTGGGATTGGAATTATTATATTCTTCTTGAAGTCTGAGGGTATTTCGCCTGTTTCATACATCTTGCTCACCAGATGGTAGAGTTCTGTCAGGACTGGCTCTCCCAAGGCCGTCAGTAGTTCCAATGGAATGTTGTTTACTCTGGGGGCCTTGTTTCGACTCAGGTCTTTCAGTGCTCTGTCAAACTCTTAACGCAGTATCATATCTCCCATTTCATCTTCATCTACATCCTCTTCCATTTCCATAATATTGTCCTCAAGTACATTGCCCTTGTATAGACCCTCTATATACTCCTTCCACCTTTCTGCCTTCCCCCTTACCCCTAGTGAGATAGGCCTCTATATCTTTACATTTGTCCTCTAGCCATCCCTGCTTAGCCATTTTGCACTTCCTGTCGATCTCATTTTTGAGACGTTTGTATTCCTTTTTGGCTGCTACATTTACTGCATTTTTATATTTTCTCCTTTCATCAATTAAATTCAATATTTCTTCTGTTACCCAAGGATTTCTACTAGCCCTCGTCTTTTTACCTACTTGATCCTCTGCTGCCTTCGCTACCTCATCCCTCAAAGCTACCCATTCTTCTTCTACTGTATTTATTTCCCCCATTCCTGTCAATTGTTCCCTTATGCTCTCCCTGAAACTCTGTATAACCTCTGGTTCTTTCAGTTTATCCAGTTTCCATCTCCTTAAATTCCCACCTTTTTGTAGTTTCTTCAGTTTTAATCTACAGGTCATAACCAATAGATTCTGGTCAGAGTCCACATCTGTCCCTGGAAATGTCTTACAATTTAAAACCTGGTTCCTAAATCTCTGTCTTACCATTATATAATCTATCTGATACCTTTTAGTATCTCCAGGGTTCTTCCATGTATACAACCTTCTTTCATGATTCTTAAACCAAGTGTTAGTTATGATTATGTTGTGCTCTGTGCAAAATTCTACCAGGCGGCTTCCTCTTTCATTTCTTAGCCCCAATCCATATTCACCTGCTATGTTTCCTTCTCTCCCTTTTCCTACACTCGAATTCCAGTCACCCATGACTATTAAATTTTCATCTCCCTTCACAATCTGAATAATTTCTTTTATTTTATCATACATTTCTTCAATTTCTTCGTCATCTGCAGAGCCAGTTGGCATATAAACTTGTACTACTGTAGTAGGTGTGGGCTTCGTATCTATCTTGGCCACAATAATGCATTCACTATGCTGTTTGTAGTAGCTTACCCGCATTCCTATTTTCCTATTCATTATTAAACCTACTCCTGCATTACCCCTATTTGATTTTGTGTTTATAACCCTGTATTCACCTGACCAGAAGTTTTGTGCCTCCTGCCACCGAACTTCACTAATTCCCACTATATCTAACTTCAACCTATCCATTTCCCTTTTTAAATTTTCTAACCTACCTGCCCGATTAAGGGATCTGACATTCCACGCTCCGATCCGTAGAACGCCAGATTTCTTTCTACTGATAACAACGTCCTCTTGAGTAGTCCCCGCCCGGAGATCCGAATGGGGGACTATTTTACCTCCGGAATATTTTACCCAAGAGGACGCCATCATCATTTAATTACGGCTGTAGTTTCCCCTTGCTTTCAACCGTTCATAGTACCAGCACAGCAAGGCCGTTTTGTTTATTGTTACAAGGCCAGATCAGTCAATCATCCAGACTGTTGCCCTTGCAACTACTGAAAAGGCTGCTGCCCCTCTTCAGGAACCACACGTTTGTCTGGCCTCTCAACAGATACCCCTCCGTTGTGGTTGCACCTACGGTACGGCTATCTGTATCGCTGAGGCACGCAAGCCTCCCCACCAACGGCAAGGTCCATGGTTCGTGGGGGGGGTGTCATAAGAAGATAAAAAAAATGACTGATTTTGTGAAATGCAAGAAATTACTTCCATGTACACCTATGATAGCTCTATTTGTTTCTACACAAATAAAACATAAAACTGCATAATCATTGTTTCAAAGATGGATTCATAGCTGCTAATAACACGTAATGCAACCACGGACACAGCTGCCACACAGTCAACGTGCTGATGAATTTAGTACTGACCAACTACAAGCGAATAAATCAACACCGTCTTCTTCTCTGTCAGACTGTAATGAATCTGATTTATTAATGAATGAGGTTTATTACAAAAGGCTCTGTCATACAGTCTGCATTAATTTCTTGTTGATAGTCCTCAGACTGTAATTTTTCTACATGTCGTACTCAGTCTGCCCATGCAAAAATTGTGATGCTCTCGATTACTGCTTGCATAAGACCCTCAACATCTGCAGTTTTAAAGGTATTCTTTTCTGTAACATAAGCTTTCAACTGCACCCATAATATCTTGATGGGATTGTAATGGCACTGGTATGGTAGTAATCTAATTGCTTGTTGTTGAGTGATCTCATCTATCTCATATTTATGGTAAGCTGGCTTATTTGGATTGACAAGCAGCATCAGTTCCACTTTGGTTCATGACAGGTTGTGAAGGGTGTTATTACTCAGTAACCGAGTGATAATATCTGTCCGCTTGGTATGGGTAGTAGGGATTTTGTTGAGTTGCACTGAATAGACACTGGTGTTGTCCATCACAATAACTGAATTTGGTCAGAGATATTGCTATAATTGTTTTATAAACTGTAGTTTAAATACACTGCACATCATCTTGCTATGGTAACCCTCAGAGTTCTTTGACTATGAAGCCTTAAATATTAGTTTGCTCTAAGGAATAAATCCTGCATTCACTGACCCTGCACGTATGGTAATAAGTCGATTACCTTTAACTACTGGAACTTTAAAACCAGAAAATCCATTGCTCATTTTCCAGCACATTGACCTGGCATGGTTTTGATTCACATACATTTCTTTGATGTAAAATAAAGATTGCATCAAAAAATGTATACACACTTTGAACTGTCATAGACAATTTATTTCCTGTTCTACAAGGTCAAATATCTATGAGAAAGTAATGTTATGTTTCTTCAACAGGTGGCAGCAGTGGCAAGGAAGTAACTGCAACATGGCAGTTGTGTGTTTGAGGTTTGAAGCACGGAAGCAGATAATTAAGTGGTACTGAAAGCTTGAGAATGTAGCTGCAGTTTGAAGACAATGGAGAAGTGAGTATGGTACAGAACCACCTTCAAGGTTAACAATTACATGTCTATGAGACAAATTCGAAATTCATGGAACAGTGTGTGATGTGCATAAAGGTCTATCAGGGCAACCTCTTACAGCTACAAGTAATGATTCCACAACTGCAGTCTCGGAACTGTTTCAGCGTTCGCCTAAAAAATCTTCAAGGCAAGTGGCACGTGAGAATAATGTAAATGCTAGTAGTGTGCTACACATTCTGAAGAAAGGCAAGTTTCGTGTGTACATTCCAAGGCTGGTTCAACAGCTAAGTGATGACGATTCAGATCGAAGGTTAGAATTTTGTGAATGGGTTCAGGAGATGGTGAGACATGAACCGGGATTTATGGGTAGCGTAATTTGGCAAGATGAGGACCAATTCAAACTCAATGGAACAGTCAATAGCCACAATTGTGTGTACTGGGCTGAAGATAATCCTCACATTGCAGTTGAAAAGGGTGTGAATTTGCCTGGTGTAAATGTGTGGTGTGGTTTGTCTGCAAGGGGACTCATTGGGTCTTTCCGCTTTGAAGGTACTGTTACTGGAGAAACGTACCTAACAATGCTTGCTGACTCCATATTCCTTGCCATTCATGCATTATATGGTAATGATGAGTTTTATTTCCAACAAGATGGCGCCCCGCCACAGTATCGCAGGAACGTATGAGCATACCAGGATCACAATGTGCCAGGCCAGTGGATAGGACGCAGGGGACCAATCGAGTTTCCTGCACGCTCTCCAGATCTCACGCCGCCAGATTTCTTCTTATGGGGCACAGTAAAAGATGAGGTGTACAAACATAAACCACGTAACCTGGACACACTTTGGAATGAGATTCAGGGGGTGTGCGCAGAAATCTCATTGGACACTTTGGTACGATGTACGGAATCAGTGGTGACTCGTACTCAGAATTGTATTGATGCTGAAGGCCACCAGTTTGAACATTAATCACATTTGCAGAGTACATTAATTTTTCCAATTAGACCTTAAGCTTTCCATTTCCAGAAATTTAACATTGTAGAACGGGAAATAAATTTTCTATGACACTTCAAAGTGAGTATACCTTTTTTTGACGCACCCTGTATGTGAGATGTCCCATTGTCTTGAATCTCCTGCATTCTTCTTAAAAATATAATTCTTGCAGCTACAATATAACTTCTCTACTTAAGAAATTTTCTCCCCTCATCAATCTTACAATATCAAAAGCCCATTTCCTTTAATATTTATAGCACTGTCCATTGACTGCTATTAAAATACAATTTCTCTTTCATTCAGGAAAGTAAATTGTCTGCAGTCACATATTCGCCTCTTGAATACGTATTAAGCATAGTGTGATGCAAAACATTCTTAGAGAAATTGTCCCGATTGCTTACTTCAGTTTTACGATTTCACCACTTCACTATGATTAAAAGGCGCTGACCCACTGGACCTGATAGACATGTTCACCTCTCTGGAGACACGCAGTAAAGTTTACAGTGCCACTCTGCATGCCTCAGCCTTTCTTGCCTGTCTGTTGGCAACAGTAATACCACATACAGAAATCTGGCTGAAACCTGAAATTAATAGCAGTGATATTTTTGGGAGAAATTTAAGTGTATATAAAAAGGATAGGTTAATGGAACATGTATGTGGTGTATTTGTCACAGTAGAGCATGACTCTGTATCAAAGGTGGGCATAAAATGATAATCGGATCCTTCTATCACCCACCATACTCATCTCCTGATGTAAATTAAAACTTCAGAGAAAATGTCAGTTCACTTTTACATAAGTTCCCCGATCATACTGTAATCATTGTTGGAGACTTTAATCATCCAATAATTAATTGGGAAAATTACAATTTTGTTAATGGTGAACGTGACAAGACAACCTGCAGAACTTTATTGAATGCCTTCTCTAAAAACTGCCTAGAACAGATATTTAGGAACCCCACTGATGATGGAAATATATTGGATCTAATGGCAACAAACAGACCTGACCTCTTTGAGAAAGTCGACATTAAAACTCATATCAGTGAACAGCAGTTGTGGCAACAATGATTACCAAAGTACAAAGGACAAATAAAACAAGCAGAAAGATATATATGTACAGCAAACTAGATAAAGAATCAGTAATGTCATATCACAATGAGGAACCTGAAACTTTTGGCACAGGTCAGGAGCATGTAGAGGATACTTGGCTCAAGTTTAAAAGAATCACTGGACAGATATGTACTTACTAGAACAATTCATAATGGGAGTGAACCCCATGGTATACAGTCACTGTAAATAAACTTCTAAGGAAACAGAGATTACTGCATAATATGTGTAAAATGAAGCGTAGGGCTATAGATAGAGAGATGCTAAATAAAATGTGTTTGCCTGTCAAGAGAGCAATGATATTTCACAAAAACCAAAGAAATTCTGGTTGTATGTAAAAGATGTTAGTGGCACAAAAGTTAGTGCCCAGTTCATAGTGTATGAGAAAGGAATTAAAATTGATGGTAACAAAGCAAAAGCTGAAATGCTTAACTCCATTTTCAAGAAACAGAGATTACCGCATAAGACGTGTAAAATGAAGCCTAGGGCTATAGATAGAGAGACGCTAAATCAACTGTGTTTGGCTGTCAAGAGAGCAATTATGTTTCACAAAACCCAAAGAAATTCTTGTCATATGTAAAGGCTGCTAGTGGCATCAAAGTTAGTGTCCAGTTCCTAATGAATGAGACAGGAACTAAAATTGACAGTAGTAAAGCAAAAGCTGAAATGCTTAACTCCATTTTTCAAATGTTTCTTTTCAAATAAAAATCCAGGAGAACTGCCCCAATTTAATCTTCGTACCACTGAAAAGATGACCTAAATAAGCACTAGTGTCGATGATGTTGAGGAACAGCTGAAATTGTTAAAATTGAACGAAACTCCAGGTCCCAATGGAATCCCTGTGAGATTCTGTCCTGAATATGTGGCTGGGTTAGCTGCTCTTCTCACTATAATCTATCATAGATCCCTCAAATAAAAACCTGTGTTCAGTTCTTGGAGAAAGGCACAGGTCACACCTGTCTGCAAGAAGGATAGTAGATTTGTTGCAGAATCTCAGAACATGTCCTGACCTCAAACATAATAGGGTATCTTGAACAGAATGGCTTCCTCAATGTCAACCAGCATGGTTTTCAAAAATATTGATCATGTAATTTGTAATTGATTTGCGTGAAACATGTAATTACATGCATAGTAATTGGTAGTACAATACAATAGTATACAATCTAATTTTACTTTATAATAGGAACTTAAGAATGTAGTCCAAATTATTTGACATAATAATACTTCAGATATTAGTTTCTACAGTAGGCTATAGAAGCACTCCTCAATGAGCCACGATTTTAGATGTTTTTTGAATGTCTCTCCAGTTATTACCTTCAGTTCATTTGTCAGTGCACTGAAATATTTTGCTCCATTAATATATGGACCGTTTGCAGTTTTTTTCAGTCTTCTGTGTATCATATGGTAATTTTGTACTTGTCTAGTATTGTGATCATGAATTTCTGCATTACGACAAGTATATTTCTTATCTTCTACAGTTAATACTATTGTTTCAAACATATACATTGAATAGATAGTCAGAATTTTAAATTCTATGAACAATTCCTTACATGATGTTCGAACATCTTTTTTGCCTAATATTCTCAAAGCTCTTTTCTGGAGTTTAAATACTCAGTCTACTCACACTTTTCTCACGTGACATACTGAAAGCTTTGGATCAAGGCAACGAGGTAGATGCAGTGTTTCTCAATTTCTGAAAAGCATTTGACTCAGTACTGCACCTACACTTATTGTCAAAAGTATGATCATATAGGGAGGGCATCAAGTGACATTTGTGACTATATTGAGGACCTTTTGGTAGGGAGGACACAGTATGTTATCTTGGATGGAGAGTCATCATCAGATGTAGAAGTAACTTTGGGTATGCCTCAGGGAACTTTGTTGGGACCCTTACTATTCATGTTGTATATTAATGACCTTGCAGGCAATGTTAATAATAAACTCAGGCTTTTTGCAGATGATGCAGTTATCTATAATGAAGTACTATCTGAGGGAACCTGCATAAAGATTCAGTCAGATCTTGATAAGATTTCAACATGGTGCAGATACTGGCAACTTGCTCTTTATGTTCAGAAATGTAAAATGGCACACTTCATGAAATGATAAAACATAATGTCTTATGACTATAATATCAGTGAGTTGCTGTTGGAATTGGCCAACTCATACAAATATGTGGGTGTTACACTTTATAGGGATAAGGAATGGAATGATTACATAGGTTCAGGCATGGGTAAAGTGGATTGTAGACTTTGGTTTGTTGGTAGAATACTGGGGAAGTGTAATCAGTCTACAAAACAGATTGCTTGTAAATCACTTGTGCGATCAGCTCTAGAATATTGCTCAAGTGTGTGGGACCCATACCAGATAGGACTGAAGAGGGTATTGAATATGTATGGAGAAGGACAGCATGAATGGTCATAGCTTTGCTTAATCCACACAAGGCTACTGAAGGAACTGAAATGGCAGGCCCTTTAAGACAGATGTAAACTATCCTGAGAAAGTTATTAACAAAGTTTCAAGAACAGGCTTTAAATGATTATGCTATGGATATGTTTATATAGATCTCCAGATACCCACTTAAAAAAATTCAATACTCGGCTTGATACTTTACTAAATAAAGCAGTAACAAATCAAAAAACAGTTCTTATATGTGGAGACCGAAATGTAGAGTTAAGTAAGTGAAGAAATTCAAAATCTGAGCTGAACGTATTAACAGCCAATAATTTGGAGATTACAATCCACTACCATAGATCAAATAATAATAAGCTCCAAAACAAAATATAAATCAGTTGTAATAAAAGCTGGACTGGCAGACCATCACGCACAGGCTATAAGCTTTAGTGTAAACACTAATCCATCCTATAATTATATGAGGAAGACTAAACACACGGGTAGAACTTTCAGTAATACTGCAGTACAAACATCCCAGAATTATCTCCAACAAGAATCGTGGGACATAGTGTATAGTACAGAAAATATTTCTGATAAGTTTCAGACATTCATGAATATTTTTAAACATTATTTTGATCTTGCTTTTCCATTGAAAGCCAAAACAACCCAATCCACTAAAAGCAACAAGTGGATTACTAGTGGTATAAGGAAATCTTGTGCTAGAAAATGGGACCTTCACAATATTGCAAGAAGCTACAACACAACTCAGGAGTTTGATAGTTACTTTAAAAAATATAAATCTATCTTAAATAAAATAGTAAAGGAGGCAAAGAAATGAGACAATGACAAATGCATAGAAGATGCTTCAAACAGAACCAAAGCAATCTGGCAAGTTGTAAAAAAAGAAACCAAATCTTACAAAAGTAGAGTTAATAGTATGGTATTAAAGGCTGGCTTGGAAAACATTAATCGCCCACAGGAAGTAGCTAATATGTTTAATAACTATTTTACAAATGTAACAGAGAAACTACTACAACAGACTGCTAATAGAAAACAGCATACAGAAACAGGGAAAAAAGTCTCAAGCAGATCAATGTTTCTGTACCCAACAAAAGTAGAAGAAGTACAGGTTACAATAAAAAGTCTCAAAATGAAACACTCTGCAGGTGCAGATGATATACCTGATATCATTATAAAGAAGTGTGGGGACTTGATTACTGAGCCCTTAACCCACCTATGTAACCTATCTTTTGCTACAGGAACTTTTCCTTCATGTTTGAAAATAGCAAAAGTAAAGCCATTACACAAGAAAGGAAACAAAGATGATGTTTCCAACTACATACCACTGGCACTTCTGTCTGTTTTCTCAAAAATATTAGAAAGACTTTTCAATAAGAGGCTAATAGACTTCTTAGAGGTAAATGGCATTCTGTCAGAATCTCAACAAGGATTTAGAGCAAACCACTCAACCGAATCTGCAGTTCACTCCTTTCTATTAGAGGCACTGATAGCATTAGACAACAAAAAACTTAACATGGGCATATTTTTAGATTTGTTAAAGGCATTTGACAACATAAATCATGATAAATTGCTATACAAGCTAGAAAATCTTGGCATTAGGGGAACAGCTAACAACTGGCTCAGCTCTTATCTTAAAAACAGGGAACAATATGCGGAAACGGATCAAGAAAGGAACAATGTCATCAGGAGATATAATTCCAAGCTACTGACTGTTAAATATGGAGTGCCACAAGGATCAGTAATGGGTCCTGTTCTGTTCTTAGTCTATGTAAATGACCTAAGCATAAGCAATGACAGCAGTAAAATATTTCAAACAAAAAATCTGATATCACCCAATCTAGAGCTATACGGACAGACAATTGCCAAAACAGCCTGTACCAAATTTCTTGGACTTCATCTACAAGACAACTTGAAATGGGAAGCACATATTGAGCAAATGAACAAAAAATTAAGTAATCCTTGTTTTGTGCTGCGTACATTGAAAAATTGTACCAGCTACAACACTCTTCAGTGTGTGTATTATGCAATTGTACACTCTCACCTCCAGTATGGGATTATGTTCTGGGGAAATTCTGGAGATGCCATCAAAACATCCAAAATTATAAGAATAATGGAAGGGGTAGATAATCGCAAATTGTGTAGACCATTGTTTCAAAAAAGGATGATCCTGCCACTTCCTTGCATATATATACTTGAAAATATAATGTATTGAAAGTAAAATGTACATACAAAAAGACCATTCATCACTCAAAATCACACAATACACAGCTACGATACCAGACAAAAACTGGATGGACATGTTCAAAGTGCCAACACAAAGTTTTTTCAAAACAGCCTTATCCATCCTAGTATCAAACTACACATTGCCTTATCAGATACCATTAAACACATACAAAACATTGGTCACCAAATCTAAACTGAAGTCGTACTTGGTTGATCACTACTTTTACACAGTAAATGAATACCTACAAAACTAAATTTTTGTGTGTTTATCCAATGTCGTCTCATTCAGAAGAATATTTGTATTTTATCTCTCTGTATATAACGTAACAACATTTATTTAAGTATTCATCATTAATTGATATATTAACGTGTGTTATTATGTACAAAGGTATATTATGTGTAAAACTGTTAACATTAACAAAAAAATCCAAATATCTCTTGCACATTGTGCAGCTGTAGATTAAAATGGATCAATAAATCAATACTACAACCCCCTATGTATCACTCGTGCAGGGATTGTGAGTGTAAGATTGGAATAATTACTGCATGCACAGAGGCATTCAAACAATGTAAACTTTGGAACCTGTTGGATGAATTTATGATGCTGCAGCACAATTTCACGGCACAGCTGGCAAGAATAGTAAACAAGAGATACATCGATAGCAGGGCTCCATGTGTGAATGGAACAGGAAGAAACCCTAATAGCACAAACAATGGGACATACCCTCCGCCATCCACCTCACGGTGGTTTGCAGAGTGTAGATGTAGATGTAGATGTAGAACACTGGGGTGAGCACCACGTGGTGGTGGGTTGTCTGCTTCGGATTCTCTTTTGAATAAGTTGTACCCTCAGAATACTGTAGTTCTTGCTTGCTTGTGTAGCACTCGGTGCTTTTTGATCCATCAGCCATACCAAACATTTCACAGATAGTATAATCGTCCAGACACATCCACTAAAGAAGAAATCACCACTACAGCTGCACACACAGCAACAAGCGAAACAGACTGAAGTGTCGGAATGACACTATTGGCTGGAGTGTCACGGGGTACACTGTCTCTTGCTACTGCACATCACCCCACCACCCACAGTCTTAACTGCACACAGCTATAGTAACTGTTGCATCCTTCCTTCATCCGCAGCTCGTGATCTTGCGGTCACATTCTCACTTCCCGCGCACGGGGTCCTGGGTTCGATTCCCGGCAGGGTCAGGGATTTTCACCTGACTCGAGATGACTGGGTGTTTGTGTTGTCCTCATCATTTCATCATCATTCCTGAAAGTGGCGAGATTGGGCTGAGCAAAGGTAGGGAATTTGTACGGGCACTGATAACTGTGCAGTTGAGCGCCCCACAAACAAAACAACATCATCATTGTCAGCCTTCCTTGCAATCTTGGAAAATAAAGTTTTCTGAAAGGAGACTGTAATACTGTATTTAAAGGTCACCTCCTGCAACACTGAGAGTGTCAGGTAATCATAACATAGATATCACTTCAACATCTCAAGTGAGCAACATTTCTAAATGAATTATAAAGGGTAACATTGGAGCCTGTAATGGTACTTGAATTCCATAACCATTACGGCACCTCATCTGAACCTCTCGATACCAGTAATATTCTACTGTGTTTCTGTAAAGTAGTTGACATATTTCTCAGACAACATTCAAATTTGATTTCATAAATGTAGAGATACTTTGATACATCGATATGTTTATGTTGCAATGATATTATTCTTATGTGTATTCTTTCTTTTGTCACTATGATCTTTCGCGTACTTGTAACTTTGATTTTTGGGCGCGTAAGTAGTTAGTTAGAGTCGGACCTTGAAAAAGTCAAGTCTTGGACGTCATGTTGGAAAGACGCATAACATAGTCAGCTTATAAAATGTGAACTTTAAAAGTGAGGAAGATGTTTTCAAGTATGTTTTGTATTGTGAAGTGATGTTTTGTGTGTTATGTGATATTGCAATAAAAGCAATTAAAAGGAAGTGTAATTTAAATTCGGAGTGCTGATTATTTTTTTTACATCACTATTGTGCTAACTTTGAAAGGTTTAATCTTCAAGATTGGTTTGTGAAGTGCATCTACAAAACTTTTGAATATAGCAGAATAAAACCTAGGCCTTTTTGCATCTGAGCTTGGAATCATCACCACCTAGATTTTCGATGATTGAGCCATGATTTTAAAATGAGACCAGCGTGGGAAACACAAAAAGATGAGTGCCTAGTTTATTCATTATTACATGAAATGACTTTATTAACTGTGCTCTAATGACACCTGCCACATAATAACATTGTTGATGCCCAAAAATGCAGTATTTAGCAGCTTGAGCAACACCACAATCATTATTAAATTTTGACCTTTGTTGTGGTATGGTTGTTAGAAGCCCACCGAAAAAAAGCTCTTGGAGGAACTGTATGGATGCAGGAATGGCAGATCAACAAGTGATTTAATTTCTGCTCTCTGTCATTTGATTGAAAAATACACTCTTAAGAATAAATAAAAGACATGCAATGAAGGAGTTATGCAAACTGGTTACAAATTGATATTCAAACAGGTATTGTCGGAAAATGGTAAACTTTGGGAGCTGATGGATAAATTCGTGATGTTGCAGCGCAGTTTCACTGCACAGCTGGCAGGAGTAGCAAACAGGGGACACATCAATAGCAGGGCATAAAATCTTTGCAAATTTTATTCTGTGTACCCATCTGGACAGAAATTATGTCTTGCAGAGAGGACATGAGCAGTGTACGCATGTCTCAACATTTGAGAGAGGATGTGTCAGGCTCAAAGAAGCTGGTTGGAGTAATAGGCAAATTGCTCAATAGGAGTGATGATGGTATTCAATGACATAAGCAGCAAAAGGTAAACCACGGCCAAACACAGCGTCAAGAAGGAAGCGATCATCCTAGTGAGATGACAGAACAAGAGGACTGATCAATTGTCACATAGGCATGGAATAGAAAAAAGTACCTACATCACTGAAACATTTTTATATTTTTGAATGTAATCTCCTTGAGATTAATGCATTTGGTCCAACAATGTTCCAGTTCGTCAATTGCATCTCAAAAATGAGTTTCCTCCAGGCCTGCAAAATAGTTGTTAACTCCGGCTATCAATTCTTTGTTTGCAGTGTATCTTCGCCCACCGAGAAAAATTTTAAGTTTTGGGAAGAGATGAAAATCTGAAAGGGCCGCATCAGATGAATAAGGTGGGTGTGGCAACAATTTGTACCTTACTTCATGTGATTTTGCCACGGCGATGGCAGATGTGTGCGAGCGTGGATTGTCTTGATGGAAGATGACTTTCTTCCTTGCTAAACGTGGCCTTTTTTCGCATATTTTTTGTTGCAATTTGTCCTGGAGGTTAGCACAGTATTCTCCAGTAATTTTTTGCCCAGTGGGGAGATAATCCACAAACAGAATCCCCTTCGCATTCCAGAACACTGATGCCGTGACCTTTCCTACCGAAGGAATTGTCTTTGCTTTCTTTGGTGGTGGAGAATCAGCATGTTTCCACTGCTTTGACTGTTGCTTTGTCTCTGGAGTATACAGATATTAGTGCACCCAAGTTTCATCTGTGGTCACAAACCAGTGCAAAGATCTTCTTCGTTTCTCCTAAAACTGGCCAAACATTGTTCCAATATTGACTGCTATGTTAAAAATTCTTTAGTACACAGCTATGAAACTAGAAACCAATACAATCTGCATCTAGAGATGAAAAATAAAGTTAAGACTCAGCAGAGCTCGTTGTACAATGCTGTTAAATTATACAGTAAATTAAACCAAAATATAAAATATTGACACAATTGGACAGTTCAAAACAAAACTAAAAAAAATTTTATTAAATAAAAATTATTACACAGTAACGGACTATCTGTATTAAAACATGTAGTGTAATTAAAGTACCCTGCATTGTAATACATGAGGAAATAATTACAATATGAAATCCAGAATTGTACAATACTATAAGAAAATTACATAAGGATATAAAACTAATGTAAGATACCTTAAAAAATGTGTGTAAATATTAATTTTATATGTATAAATTGTAGGTATATTGTATTGTATATGATTTTGCTGACAAAAACCACACAATGTAAATTGTTACATGGATTAATAAAGAAATCAATCAATCAACTAACCATTCTCATGCGTTTTTGATACAGTGTCAAGAGTCGTGGCACCCATCTTGCAGATAATTTTTTCATTTCTGATTCTTCAGTTAAAATGTGATATACCCTTTCAGATGACATCTGCCACGTGTGAGCAATCTCACACACTTTCAACTGGCAATCCTCCATGACCATTTTGTGCAGTTTTGCAACAATTTTGGCCGATTACTGCACGGATCATCATCTGAGCTCTCGCGACCAAATTTAAATTCATTTGTCCATTGGCAACAGTTGAATACAAAGGAGCAGAGTCTCCCAGTGTATTTCAGAAATCGGCACGAATGTCCTCTGCTTTCGTACCTTTCTTCACAGAGTACTTAATCACTGCTCGAGTCTCGATTCTTTCTGCCTTCACAAATCTCTAAGCAGGAACATCGATCTGTTGTAGAATTTTAGAACATGTTTTTTGCTCATGTATCATGTAATTTCTGAAAACCCAGAATCTACTCTGTAGGAATCAACATGGATTCCGGAAACAGTGATCGTGTGAGACCCAACCCGCTTTATTTGTTCGTGAGACACAGAAAATATTACATACAGGCTCCCAGGTAGATGCCATTTTCCTTGACTTCCGGAAGGCGTTCGATACACTTCTGCACTATCGCCTGATAAACAAAGTAAGAGCCTACGGAATATCAGACCAGCTCTGTGGCTGGATTGAAGAGTTTTTCGCAAACAGAACACAGCATGTTGTTCTCAATGGAGAGACGTCTACAGACGTTAAAGTAACCTCTGGCGTGCCACAGGGGAGTGTTATGGGACCATTGCTTTTCACAATATATATAAATGACCTAGTAGATAGTGTCGGAAGTTCCATGGGGATTTTCGCAGATGATGCTGTAGTATACGGAGAAGTTGCAGCATTAGAAAATTGCAGCAAAATACAGGAAGATCTGCAGCGGATAGGCACTTGGTGCAGGGAGTGGCAACTGACTCTTAACATAGACAAATGTAATGTATTGCGAATACATAGAAAGAAGGATCCTTTATTGTACAATTATATGATAGCGGAACAAACACTGGTAGCAGTTGCTTCTGTAAAATATCTGGGAGTGTGCGTGCGGAACAATTTGAAGTGGAATGATCATATAAAATTAATTGTTGGTAAGGCGGGTACCAGGTTGAGATTCATTGGGAGAGTCCTTGGAAAATGTAGTCCATCAACAAAGAAGGTGGCTTACAAAACACTCATTCGACATATACTTGAGTATTGCTCATCAGTGTGGGATCCGTACCAGGTCGGGTTGACAGAGGAGATAGAGAATATCCAGAGAAGAGCAGCACTTTTTGTCACAGGGTTATTTGGTAAGCGTGATAGCATTACGGAGATGTTTAGCAAACTCAAGTGGCAGACTCTGCAAGAGAGGCGCTCTGCATCGCGGTGTAGCTCACTGTCCAGGTTTTCGTGAGGGTGCGTTTCTGGATGAGGTATCGAATATATTGCTTCCCCCTACTTATACCTCCCGAGGAGATCATGAATGTAAAATTAGAGAGATTCAAGCATGCACAGAGGCTTTTTGGCAGTCATTCTTCCCGCGAACCGTACGCGACTGAAACAGGAAAGGGAGGTAATGACAGTGGCATGTAAAGTGCCCTCCGCCACACACCGTTGGGTGGCTTGCAGAGTATAAATGTAAATGTAGATGTAGATGTAGATGTAGAACAACAACAGAGCCACATCACCACTGCAGCTCTCTTCCAAGAACACTGATGTGGCACATTTTACAGGCAACAGTCCAACGAATATCACGTGAACAACTCGTCGCGCTAATGCTGACCTCTCTCAGTGATTCTGGAAACTTTTCGAGCCACCCTTGTATCATTGTCTTCAGTAGAATTATCTTCAGTGATGAGTCCCACTATGAACTGAGCTTTGATGACCAGTGAAGACGTGTCTGGAGAAGCACCAGACAGTGGTGGGAAACCGACCTGACTGTTGCCTACTGTATAACCCACGAGTGACGGTCTGGGATGGCATTTAATTTCATAGCAGGACCCTTGTGGTTGTCATCCGTGACATCCTTAAAGCACAGTGGTATGTCAATTACTTGATTTGATTTATTTTGTGTTCCATAGGTCCAACTGTGTTGGATTCACAAGGACAAGTTTTTTACAAATACAATCTGATAATCTTATAGCATATACAGAAATTTGAGTATATAATTATATAAAAATTTATACAGTAAATTCTTTGGGCAGAAATGCAGAAAAACAAAATACATATTTTCTTAGAATCATTAAACCACTACAGAAAACAGATACAGAGCACACACAGATACAGAGCTCAGGTTAAATAACATTCTTAGTGGCATTATGTCAACTTGTATTTTATAATATTAAAATTTTACAATTTATTTAGTTAAAAATTCATCTAGGCTGTAAAAAGCTTTTGCTAGCAGAAATATTTTTAGTGCTTTCTTAAACTTACTCTTGTTATGAATCCCTGTCTTTATTTCAGGAGGTAGAGCCCTGAAGAGTTTTGCTTCAGTGTAGTGGACACCCTTTTGCGCCAAGCTCAAATTTCTGTGCTCGCTGTGTGTGTCATCCTTCCTCCGTGTGTTATGCTCATGATAATTACTGTTTGGTTGAAATATCTCTATATTTTTACAAACAAAACATACAAGAGAAAAAATATATTGGCACATAGTTGTGTATATTTTAAGTTTTTGAAAGCTATTTCTACATGAGGCTCTTGGACGCAATCCATATACAATTAAAGCTCGCTTCTGTGCAATGAACACTTTCCTTGTAATGGCTGGTTGCCCCAAAAAATAATTCCGTACTCAATGAGAGAATGAAAATAGCCATAGTATGCCACTTTTGCAGTGTGAGATTCAACACATGTAGTGACAACCCGTAACACATAGATAGCAGAGCTAAGCCTCTTACAGAGATCAATAATATGTGAAGACCAGTTCATTTTCTTGTCAATGTGCACTCCAAGAAATTTTGTTGTTTCCATTCTTTCTATTGGTTGATTACCACATGTCACACTTATCTCTCCCTCCTCTTCTGTTTTTGTACAGAACTGAACAAAACTGGTCTTACTGGAATTTAATGAGAGACCATTCACCTTGAACCAATTAACGACATCTGAGAGTATGTGATTAATCAGTTCCTCAAGACTTGTCTGTTCTACTGCTCATAAAAATTGTGGTATTATCAGCAAATAATGCAAATTTACACGGCAGGCTTGTACATGATGGTAGATCATTTATGAAATTTCAGCAAGAAAATGCCAGCCTGCACACTGCAAGAGTTTCTACTGCTCATACCCGTGCTCGACAAACCCTACCTCGGCCGACTAGGTCACTGGTGCCCTTCCCGAGTGAGAACATTTGGAGCATTATGGGTAGGGCCCTCCAATCAGCTCAGGATTTTGATGAGCTAAAGTGCCAGTTGTACAGCACATCTCGGTATAAGTGGTGCAGCAGGGAAATGGCTTGACTTGTATCTGTCAAACAGGAAACAAAAAGTTGTAGTAGATAGTCAAGATGGTGTCCCATTATTTCAGAATGGGGAACCATCACATGTGGAGTGCTGTGGGGCTCAGTTCTGGGCCCCATACTTTTTATTATATTAATTAATGATCTCCCTCTCTGTACATAATATTATAGATTCACCATTTTTGCTGATGACACTACACTACTTATTGATAATTCAATAGATAAACTTGAGGTAACAGCAAATACAAGGCCCTGTGAGTAGACAACATTCCATTGGAACTACTGACGGCGTTGGGAGAGCCAGTCCTGACAAAACTCTACCATCTGGTGAGCAAGATGTATGACACAGGCAAAATACCCTCAGACAACAAGAAGAATATAATAATTACAATCCCAAAGACAGCAGGTGTTAACAGATGTGAAAATTACCGAACTATCAGTTTAATAAGTCACAGCTGCAAAATACTAACACGAATTCTTTACAGACGAATGGAAAAACTGGTAGAAGCTGACCTGAGGGAAGATCAGTTTGGATTCTGTAGAAATGTTGGAACACGTGAGGCAATACTGACCCTATAACTTACCTTAGAAGAAAGATTAAGGAAAGGCAAACCTACATTTCTAGCATTTGTAGACTTAGAGAAAGCTTTTGACAATGTTGACTGGAATACTCTCTTTCAAATTCTGAATATGGCAGGGGTAAAATACAGGGAGCAAAAGGCTATTTACAATTTGTACAGAAACCAGATGGCAGTTATAAGAGTCGAGGGACATGAAACGGAAGCAGTGGTTGGGAAGGGAGTGAGACAGGGTGGTAGCCTATCCCCAATGTTATTCAATCTGTATATTGAGCAAGCAGTAAAGGAAACAAAAGAAAAAATGGAGTTGGCAGTCGTGTGTGCATAAGGTGTGCTTGCTTTTTGCATGTGTATGTGTTTGTGTGTGTGGTGTGTGTGTGTGTGTGTGTGTGTGTGTGTGTGTGTGTGTGTTTTTCTCTTTTACTGATGAAGGTCATGGCCAAAAGCTTTATGTGAGTTTCTTTTAATTGAGACTGTCTGCAACTTGATGTGTTTTCTTTATGGTAAGTAGCAATCTGTCTTTTCCTCCATTGTTTATATTCCAGCCTGGAGTTTGTATTGCTTAACTTTCACAAAATTAAATTATATGAATGTATCACCAACTTCTCCTTCTGAAATTAAGAAAATTATACACTCTGTCAAGAATAAAAGTTCCTCTGGTTTTTTTTTTAGTTCAATAGAGTACTAAAAATCTGTTCCCACATAATAACCAACTCGAGGCATTTCTCCAGAGAGACTGAAATATGCCATTGTTTAACCCATGTTTAAGAACCCGTCAGGTTAGCAGAGAGCACAAATGTGCTGCTTTTTGGACTCGGGTAGGTGCGCCGGTCCAGGATCGAATCTGCCTGGTGGATTAACAATGAGGGCCGGTGTGCTGGTCAGCCTGGATGTGGTTTTTAGGAAGTTTTCCACATCCCACAAGGTGAAACCGGGCTGCTCCATATGGCCCACCTCAGTTACACAACTTGCAGACATCTGACACCCAGCTACCCCTTAATATTAACATTGCCAAATCCAAATCTAACCATTCTGACCCTGTGAAACAACAGGATAAAGGCGTAAGCAACGAAAAGAAACCCTCTTTAAGAAAGGTGATAATTAATATGTCAACAACTATTGACTTGTTTCACTGCCAACATCATTCTCCAACATTTTTGAGGAGATTTATCCATCTACATCTATGAAATTACTCTGCTATTCACAATAAAGTGCCCAGCAGAGGGTTCAATGAACCTCCTTCAAGCTGTCTTTCTACCGCTCCACTCTCAAATGGCACATGGGGAAAACGAGCACTTAAATTTTCCTGTGCGAGCCCTGATTTCTCTTATTTTATAATGCTGATCATTTCTACCTACATAGGTGGGTGCCAACAGAGTATTTTCGCAATTGCAGGAGAAAACTGGTGGTTGAAATTTCATGAGAAGATCCCATCGCAACAAAACACACTTTTGTTTTAATGATTGCCACTCCAATTCACGTGTAATGTCTGTGGCACTATCTCCTCTATATCACAATAACACAACTTGCCCTTCTTTGAACTTTTTTGATGTCATTCATCAGTCCCACCTGAAGCAGATCCCACACCCCACAGCAGTATTCCAGAATATGACAGACAAGAGTGGTGTAAGTAGTCTCTTTAGCAGACCTGTTGCACCTTCTAAGTGTTCTGCCAATGAATCACAGTCTTTGGTTTGCTCTACCAATGACATTATCTATGTGATTATTCCAATTTAGGTTATTTGTAATTGTAATCCCTAAGCATTTAGTTGAATTTACAACCTTCAAGTTTGTGTGACTGTTTGCGTAATTGAAATTTAGCGGATTTCTTGTAGTACTCATGTGAATAACTTAACACTTTTCTTTATTCAGGGTCAACTGCCACTTTTTGCACCATACAGATATCTTATCTAAATCATTTAGGAATTTGTTTTGGTCATGTGATGACTTTACAAGATGGTAAATGACAGCGTCATTGGCAGACAATCTAAGGGGGCTACTCAGATTGTCTCCTATGTTGTTCATATGGATCAGGAACAATAGAGGGCCTATAACACTTCCTTGGGGATTGCTGGATATTACTTCTTTTTTACCTGTGACCTTTCTGACAGGAAATCATGAATCCAGTCACGCAACTGTCCATGTCCATAGGCACGCAGTTTGGTTTGAAGGCGCTTGCAAGGAACGGTGTTGAAAGTCTTCTACAGTAGTATCTCACCTTAGCAACAGTAGTATCCTTAGCAAATCAGGGGGGTTTCTCTACTGAGAATGCTGTTTACACATTCACTCACCAGATTTTACGTGCATGTTGAGGGATTTGGGTAGCGATGCATGCAAACTAACCTTACATCCGCATAAAGAACCACAGTCCACCATCTGAAAACTGATCCCAGCCTTATGATATTACCTGTGGACAAAGGCTCCATCACAGTTGTTTTCAACCACAAGGATTACCTGGCAGAAGGACTCTACCAGCTGTCACATATGTCCACCTACAAACCTTGTCACAGTGACCCCATTCCAGAAATTCAGCAGGATCTCCTGTCTCTCCTCAAATCCTCACTCCCATCCCAGCTCCTCTCCCTGAAATTCACCTCTCTGCTCATCCCTACCATTCCCCACACTCATACCTTCTACATGCTTCCTAAGTCCATAAACCAAACCACCCTGGACGCCCCATTCTGGCCAGTTACTGTTCCTGCACTGAGAGAATCTCTGCTCTCATAGACAACCACCTTCAGCCTATTCTAGCTAAAGTTATGGAGTCTGTTATGAAACTCCAGTTACAGAATTATTTTGAAGTAAATAAGCTCTTCCAGGACACACAGCACGGTTTTCGCAAGGGGACGTCAATGTTTACGGCAGCACTGGACTTAACCCAAAAAAATAAGGCAAGGATTTGAAGACAGAGGAAGTGTGGCACTGACACTCTGTGATCTTAGCAAGGCATTTGACTGCATTTCCCACAAGATACTGCACAATAAATTGAAGTGTTACGGTGTCGGAGGTGTTGTCCTGGCAACTTTTCAGTCTTATATGGAAAACTGGAGACAAGTGGTATCAATTCATGGAGGAACATCACAAGAACAAAAGCTGGAACATGGAGTACCCCAAGGGTCCATCATAAGACCTCTCCTGTTCCTTATTTATGTGAATGATATGGGTTATAACAACAATATGCTACAGTTTGCTGATGACATCACCCTTTTTGCAAAAGGAAGAACTGCTGCATAATCATTCCAAGAAACAGATGTACTCTGCCAAAACATTAAAGGATGGTTCATCAAAAATAAAATGAAAATGAATGAAGAAGAAACACAATATCTGATATGCACCCTTAACAACTTTGGATGCCATGATAATATGGAGGCTGTCAAGCTGTTGGGCTTCACGGTAGACTGGAAACTAACATTGAACGAACACACAGTGTACGTGTGCTCCGAGCTCTCCCGTGTAATATACCTTCTGAGGAGGTTAAAAGGTGGATTGAGTGACCAATATCTTATAACAGTATATTATGCCCTGTTCCATAGCCACATCAATTATGGCCTACTGTTATTGGGACATTCTGCAGGTTGTAAGGATGTGCTAATTCTACAGAAAAAAGCTCTCAGAATAATCACATCAAGCAGTTAGGAATTATGACAGTCTTCAGCCAGTATGTGTTTCTATGTCTCATCAGCGTGAAAGAAAACCGAGGAGTCTTCAGCATGTGGCAAGATATACACAATCACAATACCCGTAACAAGAGGAGCATCGAAATGTCGACTGATGGGAACGTGAGACAGCTTTCCAGTGGTTGCCCTACAGATGTTCAACTCACTGCCTCAAGAAGTGCAATCCCTGCCACTAGGAACATTCAGAAGGAGAGTAGCACAGGACCTGAAAGGACACCCATTGTACTCCATTGGTGAATTCTTTAATAGTGACCAAAGTGAATGGACAAACAAATATTGTTTCTATTAAGTATAAATGTCTTAATTTTGTGAATATTTTTTTTAACTGTATATACATAATTAATCTTGATGCAGTCTGTCCAGTCATGACTGGTAAACGACACAGCTCTAGTAAAAAAGGCAATAAAATAAAGTAATATTACGTGGAACCTACCCTCCTGTATAAAAGATACCAACCATTTCCTCCGCCTCTCTTTACACTAACATCCCTTATGTCCACAGCCTTACTGCAGTTGAACACTACGTTTCTCAATGCCCAACAGATTCTAAACTGACAACCTCCTTCCTAGTTGCCATGACCGACTATACACTCACCCAAAATTGCTTCTCCTTTGAAGGCATTACCTACAAACAAATCTGAGGTACAGCTATGGGCACATACATGGCACCATCCTATGCCAACCTGTTCATGGGCCTTCTAGAGGAATCCTTCCCAGACACCCAGAATCCTAAATCCCTCACTTGGTTCAGTTTCATTGACGACGCCTTTGCGATCTTGATTGAGGGTGAGGACACCCTATACACATTCCTCCAGAACCTCAACAGCTTCTCCCCATTTGCTTCACTTGATCCTACTCAACCCAACAAGCCACCTTCCTAGATGTTGACCTCCGCCTCAAAGATCACTACATCAGTACTTCTGTCCATATCAAACCTAGTAATCACATGCAATACCTCCACTTCGACAGCTGCCACCCGTTTCATACCGTGAAGTCCCTCCCATACAGCCTAGCCACCCGTGGTCGTCACATCTGCAGTGACGAGCGGTCCCTCTCGAAAAATGCTGAGGGTGTCAGTGACCTGCACAGACTGTAATTATCCTCCCAACCTTGTAAAAAAACAAATCTCCTGTGCCTTATCTTTCCAGTCTCCCACAACCTCCCAAAGTCTCACCGTGTGGCTACAGAATAGCATTCCCCTTGTAACTCAGCACAACTCAGATTGGAGCAACTGAATTACTCTCCACCAGGGTTTCAACTACCTCTTGTCACAGCCTGAAATGAGAAATGTTCTGCCCAATATCCTTTCCACCCCTCCCACAGTGGTATTCCGCCATTCAACAATTCTCGTGGCTCGTATCCCTGGTATAGACCTAAAAGACCTGTCCCATACATCCTCCCACCACCACTTACTCCAGTCCGGTCACTAACATCACCTATTCCTTGACAGTCAGTGTCATACGGATCATTCCGACCAACACGAGCACTTCTGAATTGTATAGGTGGGAACTCTCCCTGTAATATATCCTACGGTCCCGTAACCCTCCTGGCCTCGACCTTCGTTACTGATTTTTCTCACTAGTTCAGCCTCCTCCCTGTTCCCATTCCAGCGCTACACAACCCTCATTCCAGCCAGTCTTTTCGCTTCTCTCCTTTTCCGCAACCCCTCCCCCTTCCACCTCTCCCCTGCCTACTGTATAACCTCCTGTGACTGCACCTAGCTGCCATACCTCCGCACCAGACAGCACGGGACTCGGTGACCACTAGAGGTCTCTGCAGCAGTCACGCCGTAAGCAGTAGTTGTGCGGGCTCCTGGCCCCGAGTCGAACATGAGGGTGCCACTGTGGAGCATGTGGTCCCAGTGGCCAGTAGCGACATACCCTGTCATTTATTTAGGCAGCTGCGTCTCACTCAGCAAAGCAGTTACAGTGCTACAACGATGAAAAATAATATTACGAAGATGTCAAACCTTATTTCCATGATATAAAGAAGAAGTGACGATATTAAAAATGTAATTATTATTTTATTATTTTAATTTCTGTGCTCAATGAATCAAAGACTTTCTAGTACATGGAATAAACTAGCATTGCTTGTACTACGAAACTATACAGGGTGTTACAAAAAGGTACGGCCAAACTTTCAGGAAACATTCCTCACACACAAATAAAGAAAAGATGTTATGTGGACATGTGTCCGGAAACGCTTGTGTGTGTGTTTGCGTGTTTTTTGTCTCTATCAACTTACCAATGCTTTTGTTTGGTAAGTTACTGATTTGTTTTTAGATATATTTTTCCCACGTGGAATGTTTCCCTCTATTATATATATACATACACAGGGTGTTACAAAAAGGTACATCCAAACTTTCAGGAAACATTCCTCACACACAAATAAAGAAAAGATGTGGACATGTGTCCAGAAATGCTTAATTTCCATGTTAGAGCTCATTTTAGTTTCGTCAGTATGTACTGTCCTTCCTCGATTCACTGCAAGTTGGCCCAAATGAAGGAAGGTAATGTTGACTTCGGTGCTTGTGTTCACATGCGACTCATTGCTCTACAGCACTAGCATCAAGCACATCAGTAAGTAGCATCAACAGGTTAGTGTTCATCACGAACGTGGTTTTGCAGCCAGTGTAATGTTTACAAATGCGGAGTTGGCAGATGCCCATTTGATGTACAGATTAGCACGGGGCAATAGCTGTGGCACGGTACGTTTGTATCGATACAGATTTCCAGAACGAAGGTGTCCCGACAAGAAGACATTCGAAGCAATTGATCGGCGTCTTACGGAGCACGGAACATTCCAGCCTATGACTCGTGACTGGGAAAGACCTAGAACGACAAGGACACCTGCAATGGACTAGGCAATTCTTCATGCAGTTGACAATAACCCTAATGTCAGCGTCAGAGAAGATGCTGCTGTACAAGGTAACGTTGACCACATCACTGTATGGAGAGTGCTACGGGAGAACCAGTAGTTTCTGTACTGTGTACAGCATGTGCAGGCACTATCGGCAGCTGATTGGCTTCCACGGGTACACTTCTGCGAATGGTTCATCCGACAATGTGTCAATCCTCATTTCAGTGCAAATGTTCTCTTTACAGATGAGGCTTCATTCCAACATGATCAAATTGTAAATTTTCACAATCAACATGTGTGGGCTGACAAGAATCCGCACGCAATTGTGCAATCATGTCATCGACACAGATTTTCTGTGAACGTTTGGGCAGGCATTGTTGGTGATGTCTCGATTGGGCCCCATGTTCTTCCAGCTATGCTCAATGGAGCATGTTATCATGATTTCATACAGGATACTATATCTGTGTTGCTAGAACATGTGCCTTTACAAGTACGACACAACATGTGGTTCATGCACGATGGAGCTCCTGCACATTTCAGTCAAAATGTTCGTACGCTTCTCAACAACAGATGCGGTGACCGATGGATTGGTAGAGGCGGACCTATTCCGTGGCCTCCACGCTCTCCTGACCTCAACACTCTTGACTTTCATTTATGGGGGCATTTGAAAGCTCTTGTCTACGCAACCCCGGTACCAAATGTAGAGACTCTGCGTGCTCATATTGTGGACGGCTGTGATACAATACACCATTCTCCAGGGCTGCATCAGCGCATCAGGGATTCCATGCGATGGAGGGCGGATGCATGTATCCTCGCTAACATTTTGAACATTTCCTGTATCAAAGTGTTTGAAGTCACGGTGGTATGTTCTGTTGCTGTGTGTTTCCATTCCATGATTAATGTGATTTGAAGAGAAGTAATAAAATGAGCTCTAACATGGAAAGTAAGCGCATCCGGACACATGTCCACATAAGATATTTTCTTTCTTTGTGTGTGAGGAATGTTTCCTGAAAGTTTGGCCGTACCTTTTTGTAACACCCTACATATGATTGTTAAGTGAGAACTGATTCTATGTAAGACATTTTGTCTGTGTGGATTTTGCTCTCGTACTGGTTGGTAGAGAAAGAAAAGTTTCTTAATCGATATATGTAATGTGAATGTATAAAGGCTATAAAAAGGAGAGAGAGAGATAATCCTTGTGGACAATCACCATATTGTATAAGAAAAGGTAAATACAAGTTATTCAAAACAAATATCTCTAAAGTGTATCGTCTTGTGATTTCTAAAGACTGAAAATTGTGGTGTTTAATCTAAACTTGTCCTGAATAACAGTGAAGAACATTTATGTCATCATATATTTTCTTCGTTTGACCACGGTTGTGATTCGTATGTTACTTTTTGTTATGCGACATGTTAGGAATATTTTTATTTAACGCGCAAAAGTGCACACAGCTTTAATCAAACCTGCATCTTTCAGAAACAATAACTCTTAATCAGTACAATTAGGCAAATACCATCTAAATTGCAACCGTGATCACAAAAGTGTTTCCTGGACCTGATTTTTATAAATGTGTAGACTTGAAAGCGAACAGCATTGCACCATCGCTGGCTCGCAACAATTAAAAGGAAACAAAACAGGGACTGAACAACTCTAAATTTTAACGCCATCAGCATTATGTAATCTGAATGACGTAAGTTAATTAATTAAATATTAACAGGAAGAGAATTATTAAATTTTAAAGATTAAATAATAGCAAGAATTTAAAGCATTTTAGAATCATTACATTTCTTTGCATTAGTACTTGAGTATCAGATACCATCATATCTGTTTAAAAGACAGTGCGTAAATAAAATTGCCACCTTTTATAATTATTATCATAGCAATTCACAGTCTGGTATTTATTTATTTATTTATCTATTGTTCCGTGGGACCAAATTAAGGAGAAGTCTCCATGGTCATGGAACGAGTCAATACATGAAATTATAACACAATATTAGAAACAGATTAAATGAAATATAAAAAAACATATTCAGGTGACAAGTCGTAAGTTTAAACAAAGAAAATCAACAATGTAACAGTGGAATTTGCTTAATTTTTTAGCTCTTCCAGGAGCTCCTCAACAGAATAGAAGGAGTGAGCCATGAGGAAACTCTTCAGTTTAGAGTTAAAAGAGTTTGGGCTACTGCTAAGATTTTTGAGTTCTTGTGGTAGCTTATTGAAAATGGATGCAGCAGAATACTGCACTCCTTTCTGCACAAGAGTCAAGGAAGTGCATTCCACATGCAGATTTGATTTCTGCCTAGTATTAACTGAGTGAAAGCTGCTAACTCTTGGGAATAGGCTAATATTGCAAACAACAAACGACATTAAAGAAAATATATACTGAGAGGGCAATGTCAGAATTCGCAGACTATTGAATAGGGGTCGACAAGAGGTTCTCAAACTTACACCACATATACCTCGATCAGCCCGTTTTTGAGCCAAAAATACCCTCTTTGAATCAGAAGAATTACCCCAAAAAATAATACCATATGACATAAGCGTATGAAAATAAAGTATTCATGTGAGTCAGTTGATATCTCACTTACAGACATCGTGTTTACGTTGCATGTGTTTACTTCCCGTTTACGACTGGACGTTGTTTTGATTTCGTGAAGTTATCTCTTGTGACCCAGTTGCTTAATACTTTTCTGTCGATCTCAGTGTCTTGCTATATTGTCTGTCATCATGCTCGTCCTTCCATTCCCATTTTTTCATCTCGTTTGTTCGCGGACTGCTCCTGTTTGGTCCTGCAGCATTTTCGTTACTGGCAACCCCGCAACAGGAACTGTCACGGTTACAACAGTACCCTCTCTCCATCTCGTCCTCGTGTGCTCCCCAGCAGCACTTCACTGCACCCTGCCCCTCCACGCACCAGCCTCCTCCTTACCCCCACCCAGTTGCCATTCCCATCGTGCACTGCTGCTGTTGCTCGCAGGGTGGCTCCAGCTGCCAGAGGCTGCAGTCATGTGTGTTGAGTTGCATTTGTGTGTGTGTGTTGAAAGTATCCTTCAGTCCATTAGTTCCCACTAGTGACTCTTCATCCAATATTTTTGCCACCGAGTCATCGACCATAGAATTGCTAGAAATAGCTCCATCTTGGTTTAAAAGCTCCCTGTCCTGCCCATTCTGAGTGAAATCGGAAAGTGTGCCACCGAATGACCACAGCAGATAACCTCCTGACACAATATTTTCATCCATAATTTTGCCTCACATATCTTTCCCATTCTCTTCAAACTGCATTTTACACACTTTAACAAAGCCCAATGTCGTGTGCAGCTCTACAGCTTATTGCAACATGTTGCAGTAGTACTTCCGCAACTTTCCAAATGGCAACAAAACTTCCAATTAAAAAAAAATAAATCCATTGGACAGAGATCCTGCAACAATACTATGGCAAACTTCCCCGTATGGGGCCTCCCGGCAAACAATGCCATACGATCATTTCATTTCTTTTTCACTGTGGCACTGATGAAGTGATAGTTGTTAAAAAAAAAAAATGCATATTTGTGGTTATGACTTATACAACTAGAGAAGTAGCATTGCAATTATGCTTCTTAATGTCAACTAAAATGATGTTCCTAAATGTCATAACCATTTCATTTTCGAAGAATATATCATGCACTTAAAAGACCATAACGCATCTGATAGATCATGCATTCCTCTATAAACAGAAACGAGAAATTTAATTAATTTCTATCTGTATGACACTGATTTCAAGGGTAGTCAAATGCTTATATTGTGACAGTCTTTTTGTTGTGCCTATCTGTGACTCAGCGTCTCCACTATATGGTGAGTAGCAACTTTCCTTTTCATAATATTGTTACATTACAGACTTGATTTTCCATTATAACACTCTTGTTGCATGCAAAAGTGTTGCCCCACACTAGAAACAGCATAATTACCTCAGATCCCTGCCAACTGCTTATTTGATTACTAATTGTCTTGAAGATAACTGCCTCACTGTCGAAGTGTACTGCTAGCTCATTTTCTTGCACAGATCGTAATGTTTTCCTCACTTATCTCACTGTTTACTTTATATTAATACTGCTCACATGGACGTGAGTCAACACAACTTATCACTGTATTAGCTGAAGCAATTTTGAAGGAACGGATATGGGCTTGCAGTTGTAAAACAATGAAATGGTATAAAGCAATATTTTTTTGACTGGTGCTCTTTATTCATAGGCATGTGTGCTACAGGGTTAAAAATCAGTCAAACCACCAGAAGGTTAAAAGCTACTGTGCACGCAGCCGTACACTATGTGCCAGATGTCAGTTTGTGGGATGGACTTCCACGCCTGTTGCACTCGGTCAGTCAATATAGAGGTGGTTAATACTGGTTGCAGATGACACTCGTGTTGTCGTCTGATGGTGTCTCATATGTGCTCGATACGTGTACCACAAGTCTCTAGAGGAAAAAAGCACAGTCTTCAAGAAGGGTCGTTGAGCAGATGCACAAAACTATAGACCTACATCTCTGACGTCGATCTGTTGTAGAATTTTAGAACATGTTTTTTGCTCGCGCATCATGTCGTTTCTGAAAACCCAGAATCTACTCTGTAGGAATCAACATGGATTCCGGAAACAGCGATCGTGTGAGACCCAACTTGCTTTATTTGTTCATGAGATCCAGATGAGATTTGTTCATGAGATCCAGAAAATATTAGATACAGGCTCCCAGGTAGATGCCATTTTCCTTGAATTCCCGAAGGCGTTCAATACAGTTCTGCACTGTCGCCTGATAAACAAAGTAAGAGCCTACAGAATATCAGACCAGCTGCGTGGCTGGATTGAAGAGTTTTTCATAAACAGAACACAGCATGTTGTTCTCAATGGAGAGACGTCTAAAGACGTTAAAGTAACCTCTAGCGTGCCACAGGGGAGTGTTATGGGACCATTCCTTTTCACAATACGTATAAATGACCTAGTAGATAGTGTCAGAAGTTCCGTGCAGCTTTTCGTGGATGATGCTGTAGTATACAGAGAAGTTGCAGCATTAGAAAATTGCAGCGAAATGCAGGAAGATCTGCAGCAGATAGGCACTTGATGCAGGGAGTGGCAACTGACCCTTAACATAGACAAATGTAATGTATTGCGAATACATAGAAAGAAGGATCCTTTATTGTATGATTATATGATAGCGGAACAAACACTGGTAGCAGTTACGTCTGTAAAATATCTGGGAGTATGCGTGCGGAACGATTTGAAGTGGAATGATCATATAAAATTAATTGTTGGTAAGGCGGGTACCAGGTTGAGATTCATTGGAAGAGTCCGTAGAAAATGTAGTCCATCAACAAAGGAGGTGGCTTACAAAACACTCCTTCGACCTATACTTGAGTATTGCTCATCAGTGTGGGATCTGTACCAGGTCGGGTTGACAGAGGAGATAGAGAAGATCCAAAGAAGAGTGGCGCGTTTCATCACAGGGTTATTTGGTAAGCGTAATAGCGTTATGGAGATGTTTAGCAAACTCGAGTGACAGACTCTGCAAGAGAGGCGTTCTGCATCATGGTGTAGCTGGCTGTCCAGGTTTCATGAGGATGCGTTTCTGGATGAGGTATCGAATATATTGCTTCCCCCTACTTATACCTCTCGTGGAGATCACGAATTTAAAATTAGGGGGATTCGAGCATGCACAGAGGCTTTCTGGCAGTCATTCTTCCCGCGAACCGTACACAACTGGAACAGGAAAGGGAGGTAATGACAGCGGCACGTAAAGTGCCCTCTGCCACACACCGTTGGGAAGGTTGTGGAGTATAAATGTAGATGTAGATTGGAGACAGATTTGGTGACTGAACAGGCCACAATGACATGCTGACACTCTGTGGATCATGTTAGGCTACAACAGTAGTACATGACCAAACATTACACTGTCGGAAAACTCCCCCTGCGAAACTGTTCACGAATGGCTCCATAACAGTTTGAATCACGATATTGTCATACAGATCTGCAGTCAGACTGCATAGGATAACCACAAGAGTGCTCCTGCTGTCATATGAAATTTCAGTCTACACCATAACCCCAGGTGTAGGTCCAGACGGTTTGGTTGCACACTCTCAACAGGCCTGCTTTTAACCGACACATGGCCATCACTGGCACCGAGGCAGAACCAGCTTTCGTCAGAAAACACGACAGACCTCCACCCCGCCCTCCAATTAACTCTCGCTTGACACCACTTGTAGCGCCCCCAGAATTTTACGAATGTCTGGATACACTTGTGTTCCAGCAATTTTGAACACACATTATTTTAAAGCAGGGTGTAAGGATGAGCACGGGATACCGCACCCATTTATTGTTTGTGCAGGCGAAACTGGAAGGGAGATAATTCGTCGGCGCCAGCAAGAGTTCAGCGCGACCTGCCAAGAATAAGCAAATACGGCCCGGAAGCTCCGTGGCCGGCTGCAAAGAGTAATGTAGCATTGTATTGTTAAAAAACAAATGGAGAGACTCGAAATAGTGACTGTTTATTAGACGTTGAACTTCTGTTGAGAGGAGGGGGACTGGACGTGGATAGTCAGCCACGATAAAAGCTTATGTATTAATTGTGTTTAAAAATGTGTAATTAACTGGTGCTGGGTGCCCGGTATTGTGTGGGCTCACGTCATAAAGTTTAGTTGTGTTTTTGTCAAAGTGGGGAATAAATATGTTGTGGTGCATTGAATGATATTTCCAGAGTAGCGTATTTTTTAAATAAGAAGAGAGAGAGAGAGCGAGAGAGTGAAAATTTCGCCTTCCTAGGAGTGAAATCTTCGGAGAAGCGTCCGGTGCTGGCAGAAGACGTCGGTGCTGCAAGAAAGCAGAACCGGCATTCTTCAACAAGTAAGTCCATGAAAACGCTTAAGCTGTACAGAGAGAGCTTAACATTACAGCCGGGCCACCGCAGACTGTATTCACAAGTGGCAGTCATTCGGGGTCAGTGGAATGCGTGCTACTGGACATCTGACTCAGAGTTGTCCTCGAAGTAGCTGATTTGCAACAGTTCGCTGTGTCACAGTGGTGCCAACTGCTGCTCAGATTGCTGCTACAGATGCAGTCCAACGTGCCAGAGCCGCACGCCAAACACAGTGGTCTTCTCCCTCGGTAGTCTTGTGTGGCGATCCAGAGCCCGGTCTTCTTTTGACCATACATTTTAGTGACCACCTCTGTCAGCAATCATGTACAGTGGCTGCATCTGCGCCAAGTCTCTCTGCCATCTCCAGATGGAACACCCAGCTTCTCGTAGCCCTGTAGCACGATCTCGTTCACACTCGATGAGGTACCGATAATGACATCTTCATTGGCTTAAAGGCTTCCTTTATTAATGTTGACACACCATATCTAATCTCAAAGGAAACTAATACTAATAACCATTATGGTGTGTACTGGGTGATCACAAAGTCAGTATAAATTTGAAAACTTAATAAATCATGGAATAATGTAAATAGAGAAGTAAAAATTGACACACGTGCCTGGGATGACATGGAGTTTTATTAGAACCAAAAAGAAAAAAAATAAAGTTATTGGGCCTTTTTTCTTTGAGGAAATGCACGATTCTGGTTTTGTAACTGCTACCATGACGGGTGAGAGGTACGCCGATATGTTACAGAATCGCATCATCCCCAGCCTGGCTGTAAAACACCTGCTGGAACGTACGATGTTTATGCAGGATGGCGCTCCACCCCATATTGCTAGACATGTGAAAGATCTCTTGCACACGTTGTTTGGTGATCATTTGCTCAGCCGCCACTTTCGTCACGCTTGGCCTCCCAGGTCCCCAGACCTCAGTCCGTGCGATTATGGGCTTTGGGGTTACCTGAAGTCGCAAATGTATCGTGATCGACCGACATCTCTAGGGGTGCTGAAAGACAACATCCGACGCCTTTGCCTCACTGTAACTCTGGACATGCTTTACAGTTCTGTTCACAACATTACTCCTTGACTACAGCTATTGTTGAGGAAAGATGGTGGACATATTGAGCATTTCCTGTAAAGAACATCATCTTTGTTTTGTCTTACTTTGTTATGCTAATTATTGCTATTCTGATCAGATGAAGCATCATCTGTAAGACATTTTTTGAACTTTTGTATTTTTTTGGTTCTAATAAAACCCCATGTCATTCCAAGCGTATGTGTCAATTTGTACCTCTCTATCAATATTATTCCATGATTTATTCAGTTTTCAAATTTATACTGACTTTTTGATCACCCAGTATTTAAGACAAATCTGACTTGCATCCTCCTATGTGACTGGTGCAAAATTTCAATAGACATCATCATTCAGATGTAAAAACAGTCCTACCAACTTTTGTTTATGTCACACACCTCCTTGTCATTGCAGTTTTTTTCCCCATTAATGAATGCAAAAAGAATAGCAGTGGTCACAACACACTTCCCTGAGGCACATCATCTCTGCATGTTCCAACTTTGTGTGAAGAAACTAGATCTTCTTTTGCTACTCCTTTATCAAGCTATTTCCACTGCACATCTTGCAGCTTCAATAGAGGCACTCTGTAACTTTCCCAGTATTCCTCCCTCTACATCTGTCTCAGTGAAGCTGTGTGCTACAAACCTCACAATCATTTTGCTATAACAACTCCCACAGTTTTCACTAATGGTTAAAAGTTTAACCACAGGAAAAATATGTATTGGAACAGATAAATATTCAGGGATGTGTTACATTTATTCAACTATAAAAAAAATGTTAACTTGAAAAACCATGTTGAGTTTGTTACGAGTGCAAAACAATTAATGACAGTGGTTTGGTTTTGAGTGTTCATTCCCTTTCTCTGCTTGATAATTCAATGGCTGACACAGTTTTCTTCTTCAGGTGCTGTGATCTGAATTATAGTTCATACTGGAGTCCAGGCAGCAGTACACACAGTGACAAAGCTCCCAGTGATGCAAGTAGACAACTGAGTCGGTCATCAAAATTTCATGTAGGAAACTGAATCAATGACTCAGCTAAACACCCAAAAAACACGCCATTAGGTGTAACAAATATATATATATATATATATATATATATATATATATATATATATATATATATATATATATATATATATATATATATATATATATATATATATATATATATAAAAAGATGAGGTGACTTACCGAACAAAAGCGCTGGCAGGTCGATAGACACACAAACAAACACAAACATACACACAAAATTCAAGCTTTCGCAACAAACTTTTGCCTCATCAGGAAAGAGGGAAGGAGAGGGGAAGACGAAAGGAAGTGGGTTTTAAGGGAGAGGGTAAGGAGTCATTCCAATCCCGGGAGCGGAAAGACTTACCTTAGGGAGAAAAAAAGACAGGTATACACTCGCACACACGCACATATCCATCCACACATACAGACACAAAAAGACATATAAATATGTCTGCTTGTGTCTGTATGTGTGGATGGATATGTGCGTGTGTGCGAGTGTATACCTGTCCTTTTTTCCCCCTAAGGTAAGTCTTTCCGCTCCCGGGATTGGAATGACTCCTTACCCTCTCCCTTAAAACCCACTTCCTTTCGTCTTCCCCTCTCCTTCCCTCTTTCCTGATGAGGCAACAGTTTGTTGCGAAAGCTTGAATTTTGTGTGTATGTTTGTGTTTGTTTGTGTGTCTATCGACCTCCCAGCGCTTTTGTTCGGTAAGTCACCTCATCTTTTTTTTTATATATAATTTTTCCCACGTGGAATGTTTCCTTCCATTATATGGTCTATCGATCTGCCAGCACTTTCGTTTGGTAAGTCACATCATCTTTGTGTGTGTGTATATATATATATATATATATATATATATATATATATATATATATATATATATATATATATATATATATATAAAAATAGAGGGAAACTTCCACGTGGGAAAAATATATATAAAAAAAACAAAGATGCCTTTCGTCTTTCCCTCTCCTTCCCTCTTTCCTGATGAGGCAACAGTTTGTTGCGAAAGCTTGAATTTTGTGTGTATGTTTGTGTGTCTATCGACCTGCCAGCGCTTTCGTTCGGTAAGTCACCTCATCTTTGTTTTTATATATCACACACAAAAAGTTTTGCATCAGCCGGTTCCCACTCCCACAACTCCTGAAGATAGTTGTTGACTGTGGATGTTGTGTCACATACACAGTCCCTTTGACTGTTCAGAGATGTCACTAAACCTGCCCAAAGATGTAAACAACCATACATGAGCAGTGCCTATTAGATGGGGGACCGACAGCCAGTCAGTTCCAGTCATTCCACCAGGAAGGGGGTACACGGCTCGTGTTGTCTGTAGTTCAACCATGCCTACATGGTTAATACCATGGTTCAATTGGATCTGCATTATTACTTTGTGCCAGGATGGGCTCTCGACAAGGGAAGTGTCCAGGCATATTGGAGTGAAGCAAAGCAATGTTGTTCAGACATGAAGGAGATACAGAGAGACAGGAATTGTTGATGACTTCCCTCACTCAGGCTGCCCAAGGGCTACTACTGCTGTGGATGACCACTGCCTATGGATTATGGCTTGGAGGAACCCTGACAGCAATGCCACCATGTTGAATAATGCTTTTTGTGCAGCCACAGAACATCATTTTATGACTCCAATTGTGTGCAGTAGGCTGCATGATGCGCAACTTCACTACCGACGTCTGTGGTAAGGTCCGTCTTCGCAACAACGACACCATGCAGCATGGTACTTGTGGGCCCAACAACATGCCGAAGGGACCGCTCAGGATTGGCATCATGTTCTCTTCACCAATAAGTGTCGCATATATGCCTTCAACAAGACAATCGTCGAAGATGTGTCTGGAGGCAACCCGGTCAGGCTGAATGCCTTAGTGCAGCAAGGTGGAGGTTCCCTGCTGTTTTGGAGTGGCATTATGTGGGGCTGACGTACGCTGCTGGTGGTCATGGAAGGTGACATAACAACTGTATGATACGTGAATGCCCTCCTCCAACTGATAGTGCAACCATATTGGCGCTGATGGATGACAATTTGTGTCCCCGTCGTGCACATCTTGAGAATGACTTCCTTCAGGATAACGACATCACTTGACTAGAGTGGCCAGCATGTTCTCCAGACATGAACCCTATCAAACAAGCCTGGGATAGATTGAAAAGGGCTGTTTATGGATGAAGTGACCCACCAACCACGCTGAGGGATCTACACCGAATCGCCATTGAGGAGTGGGACAATCTGGACCAACCGTGCCTTGATGAACTTGTGGATTGTATGCCATGATGAATACAGGCATTCATCAATGCAAGAGGTCGTGCTACTGGGTATTAGAGGTTCCGGTGTGTACATAAATCTGGACCACCGCCTCTGAAGGTCTTGCTGTATGGTCGTACAACGTGCAATGTGTGATTTTCATGAGCAATAAAAAGGGCGGAAATGATGTTTATGTTGATCTCTATTCCAGTTTTCTGTACAGGTTCTGGAACTCTTGGAACTGAGGTGATGCAAAACTTTTTTTGATGTTTGTATTTTATATTATATTATTATACCATTGGGTGTTGGTGATTGTGTATATCCAGTGTCTCTGATCAAAGACACAGAAAATTGCGATAAAGTAATAAAATGATAGCTTGTACTTGACAAAGCTGAAGTAGTTAAACTCACTAAGATCTAACAGCACCAGGCAATATCCAAAACAAGATGTGCTTGGTCAAAACACTTGTGTTCCCTGTGTTTTGTACAGCTGTGACTCCTGGACTGTGAAAGCTAGTGACAAAAACTGAATTGATGCCTTTGAAATGTTGGAGGAAGATGTTTCATTTTTCATGTACAGAAATAAGAACCATCTTCATCATCCTCATCAGGATTTCCTTCCAGCAAGCTGGGCAGGAACTTGTGAATGATATGCCTCCATTGATTCCTGTCCTGGTATAGCTTTTCTCTCTCCACTGCATCCCACGTCATTCCTGTCCTTTTAAGATCTTCATCAACATTGTCTGCCCATCTAGGCCACCCAATTAGTCTTTTTCCTGGTACTTCATCTGCTAATACCGATATCAGATGCATTCGCTTCTCGTGACCGAACCACTTCAATCTCGCAGCAGCCACTCTTTCCTCCACGGTCAAGGTCACTCACAGGTCTCTCATATATATGATCCTGATTATGTATCTCTTGCTTTCTCTTTTTCAATTATTTTTTAGAGATAACCTAAGGAACTTCACATCACATGGTTGTATTTGACTCTCTTATTTATTACACAGATCACCAGACTATACAGTCTTTTACACATTGCCTGTTTAGCTCTTAGAGAGACTCTCTTGTCCCAGTTAAGATTTCATACTTGGCAGAAGAAGTTGGGCCCCTTTGCCACTCTGCTTAAAACTTCTAGCTTGACCATTTGCTCTTGCTCATGGTCAACTTAAATACTTTAAATTTCTTATTCTAGTAACCCAGTCTCCTCTGAATCTCCAGTTCCATATCACCCCAAATGGTATGTGAGCAGCAAAACCAAAAGCATTGGGATCTTTTTTTTCTACTTGTACTTGTGGTCTAGGTGTAGCATCTTTGATCAGTAATCAAAAAGTCCTTACTCCCAGGTTCAATCACTGCCACTGTACAAATTTTGAATAAAAATCATCAGCAGTGGCTGCTGAAGACATCCGGCATAAGAAATCATCCTCATTCAGCCAATGGTCCTGTCAAAGATGGTGGAGGTGGGGCAGAGGTCCAGGGCATTCTCATGCCCTTGGGCTGGGAAACTGCTCCTAAAGGCAGAGGAATCAGCAATGATCAATGACATGATGCAGAAAGCAATGGAAACCACTGCACTAAAGACTCATAATGTCTATCCACAGGACATGTGGCCTGCAATTGAAAAACTGTAATGATGATCTCTCCATTGGCAAAAGATTCCAGAATAGGCCCTCATTTGGATCTCCATGAAGGGCCTGCCAATGGAGAGGCGATCATGATAAAAATATTCAATAACTAATGAAACAATAACATTCTACAAGTTGGGGTGAGTACTGTTAGAAGTTCGAATATGGCAGGGAAGCTAGATAACCTGAAAAGCAAAATGCTAAACCTCAATCTAGATATAGTGAGGGTCAGTGAAATGAAATGGAAAGAAGACAAAGTTACTGTGGACATATCACTGATACGGTTGTTCACATCAGAATAGACAGCAAACCAACAGTGACAATTCAGATTCTTTATTGGTCATTCAGCATTATTACATGCAATAGACTTCGTCAGTTCACTTAAAATTAATTTTACAAAATAAATTTTTACATATTTATGTTGATATTGGGCATTTCTAAAAATTCTTCTAATGAATAGAATGGATTAGTTAACAAGAAGGTATGTACATTTTCTTTAAACAATTTGTCAGGCTTGATTGACACATTCTTAGACAATTTGTTATATATTTTAATTGCCATATACTTATGACTATTGTTAGTTATAGGTAATATATTTTGTGGCAACAACAGAGAAGTACAGATTGTTGTACAATAGTCATGCCTTTGATTTGTTACACTTAAATTAGGTTGTTCAGCAAGTATGTAGTTAACGCTGTCAAGAATGTATAAGTTAATAACTGTTAAAATTCTATATTTAATGAACAATGGCTTACAATGAGTCCTACTATATACCTTAGCCATTACTCTGATTGCTTTCTTCTGGATCGCCATAATTTCATTTATTTTTCTGCTGTTTCCCCAGAGTATTAACCCATATCTTAAAACAGATTGAAAAAAGACAATGTACGCTGTCCTTGCATACTCAAAATTCACACAACACATCGGTCTCTTCAACAAATATATAACTCTTGACAACCTAACCACTATGTGATCAACATGAGAGTTCCATGTTAGACTGTTGTCAAGTATGATACTTAAAAACTTTGCCTTTTGTTTTTCTATTTTTGTAGTCATTGATAGACTGAACCACATATTCTGGGTCTTTTCCTCATTTAGTAGTAGACCAGTGCATTAAAAAATGGTGTTGCATTTTCTTTTGCCAGTGATAGTTTAGGTATACATACCGATGTCACAAGCAGAAGATGAAGAAATATAGAATGTTTATGAGGATAGTTAATGGGTAGTTCAGTACATAAGGGGAGAGGAAAATCTAGTAGTCATGGGGGACTGGAATGAGGTTGTAGGGGGAGGAGTAGAACAGAGGGTTATGGGAGAATATGAGCTTGGTAGTAGTAATTTGAGAGGAGAAAGACTAATCAAGTTCTGCGATGAAATTCAGCTAGTAATAACGAATACTCTGTTCAAGAATCACAAGAAGAGGAGGTATACTGGGAAAAGGCCATGAGAATGGGAAGATTTCAGTTGGATTACATTATGGCCAGGCAGAGATTCCAAAATCAGATACTAGACTGCAAGGGGTACCCAGGACCAAATAAAGACTCATGCCAAAATTTATTACTGATGAAGAATAGGTTCAAGTTTAAGAAATTAGTCAGGAAAAATCAATGCACAAAGCAGTGGGATACGGATGTATTAAGGAATGAAGAGACACACTTCAAGTTCTCTCAGGCTATAGGTACTGCAATATGGAATAGCTCAGTACGCAGTCCAGGTGAAGAGGGATGGAATCTCTACAAAGTGGAATCACAGAAGTAGGAAAGAACAATGTAAGTACAAAGAAGGTAACTATGAAGATACCATGGGTAACATAAGAAATACTTCAATTGCTGTATGAAAGAAGGAAGTCTGAAAATGTTCACAGATATTCAGGAATACAGAAATACAAGTCACTTAGGAATGAAATAAAGAAGAAGTGCAGGGAAGCTAAGGCGAAATGGCTGCATGTAAAATGTGAGGAAACTGAAAAACAAATGATTGTCAGAAGGACCGACTTACTATATGTAAAAGTGAAAACAGCCTTCAGTGAAATTAAAGGCAAGGTTGTAACGTTAAGTAGTGCAATGGGAACTCCACTGTTAAATACAGAGGAGAGAGTGGACAGGTGAAAAGAGTACACTGACAGCCTCTGGGTGAGGGGAAAGACTTGTCTTATGATGTGACAGAAGAAAAAAAAACATGAGTCAGTATAAAAGAAATAGGGGATCCAGTACTAAAATCTGAATTTAAAACAGCTCTGGAGAACTTAAAATCAAATAAGGCAGAGAGGATAGATAACATTCCATCAGGATTTCCAAAATCCTTGGGGGAAGTGACAACAAAATTACTTTTCACCCCAGTGTGCAGAATGTGTGAGTCTGGTGATTTCTGATTTTTGGAAAATATCATCCACAAAGTTCCAAAGATGGCAAGGGCTGAGTAGGCTTAACAGCTCATGATTTCAAGTTGTTGACACAAATAATATACAGAAGAATGGAAAAGGGAATTGAGGACTGTTAGAAGATGGTCAGTTTACCTTTAGCGATGGTAGAGGCACCAAAGAGGCAATTTTGATGTTGCAGTTGGTAATGGAAGCAAGACTAAAGAAAAATCAGGGCAAGTTCATAGGACATGTCAACTTGGAAAATGCATTTGACAATGTCAGATGGTGCAAGAAGTTCGAAATTTTGAGAAAAATATGGGTAAGCTGAAGGGAAAGATGGTTAATATAAAATATGTACAAGAACCAATAGGGAATACTAAGAGTGGAAGACCAAGAATGAAGTGCTTGGATTAAAAAGGGTGTAAGAGATGGATATAGTCTTTCACCGCTATTGTTCAATCTGTGCACCAAAGAAGCAATGACTGAAATAAACAAAAGGTTCAAGAGTGGAATTAAAATTCAAGGTGAAAGGAGATCAGTGTAAGATCCACAGATGACATTGCTACCCTCAGTGAAAGTGAAGAAGAATTACAGGATTAGCTCAATGGAATAAACAGTCTAATGAGCACAGATTATGGACTGAGAATAAATCAATGAAAGGTAAAAGTAATAAGTAGCAGAAATGAGAACAACGAGAAACTCATCATCAGAACTGGTGATCATGAAATACCGGGTGATCAGAAAGTCAGTATAAATTTGAAAACTTAATAAACCATGAAATAATGTAGATAGAGAGGTAAAAATTGACACACATGATTGGTATGACATAGGGTTTTATTAGAACAAAAAAAACAAAGTTCACAAAATGTCTGACAGATGGCGCTGCACAATAGAACGTTAGTGACTGCGCATGACAATTGTATATAAAAGGAGCTATAAAGAGAGAGAGAATCAGTCGCAGCATGTTGATGTTACCTAAACAGGCTCTTTTAGTGAATCTGTATTATCAGAATGGGGAATGCACTAGTTCAGCATTACTATCCTATCACCATAGGAAGGGGATTCATTTTGTCCATTGACAAATGCCAATTGTGGTGAGAATGATTTTGAAGTTCAAAGCCAGGGATTGTTTAGATGATAGACCTCATAGTGGCCGACCGAGCACAAGACGTAATGCTGCTGAGACAGTTCAGGAAGAAATGGAGACTGTAGCGGGTTCGTCTATGCACAGGGAAGTCAGCGCTCGTGTAGTTGCACGTCGCACCGGCATTCTGTACACTACTGTTTGGTTGGCACTGAGGCGTACCCTCCGACGCTATCCGTACAAAATCCATCGGCATCACGAACTGTTACCTGGCAATTTAGTGAAGCGGAGGGCATTTGCGGTGTGGGCATTTCAAAAGATGGCGGAAGATGAGGATCGGTTGAGTAACGTGTTGTGGACCGACAAAGCTCATTTCACACTCCGAGAGTGTGTCAATGCCCACAACTACAGAATTTGGGCAACTGAAAATCCTAGAACTGTCGTGGAAAGTCCATTGCATGACGAGAAAGTCACAGTATGAGTTGGATTTACCACATCTACCGTTATCAGGCCTTTTTTCTTCGAGGAAATCCGTGATACTGGTTTTGTAACTTCTACCGTGACTGGTGAGAGGTACGCCGATAAGTTACAGAATCACATCATCCCCAGCCTGGCTGACAAACACCTGCTGGAACGTACAATGTTTATGCAAGATGGCGGTCCACCCCATATTGCTAGATGCATGAAAGATCTCTTGCATGCGTCATTTGGTGTGCTCGTGTGCTCAGCTGCCACTTCCATCATGCTTGACCTCCCAGGTCCGCTGACCTCAGTCCGTGCGATTATTGGCTTTGGGGTTACCTGAAGTCACAAATGTATCGTGATCGACCGACTTCTCTAGGGATGCTGAAAGACAACATCCGATGCCAATGCCTCACCATAACTCCAGACATGCTTTACAGTTCTGTTCACAACATTATTTCTCGACTACAGCTATTGTTGAGGAATGATGGTGGACATATTGAGCATTTCCTGTAAAGAACATCATCTTTGTTTTGTCTTACTTTGTTATGCTAATTATTGCTATTCTGATCAGATGAAGCACCATCTGTCGGACATTTTTTGTACTTTTTTGGTCCTAATAAAACCCTATGTCATTCCAAGCATGTGTGTCAATTTGTACCTCTCTATCAATATTATTCCATAATTTATTCAGTTACCAAATTTATACTGACCTTTTGATCACCCAGTAGATAAGTTAAGAAATTCTGCTACCTAGGCAGCAAAATAACCCATGATGGAAGGAGCTAGGAAGATGTCAAAATCAGACTAGCACTGGTGGAAAGGGTATCCCTGGCCAAGAGAAATCACTAGTATCCAATACAGGCCTTAATTTGAGGAAGACATTTCTGAGAATGTACATCTGGAGCACAGCATTGCAGGGTAGCAAAACATGGGCTGTGGGAAAACCAGAACAGAAGAGAACTGAAGCATTTGAGGTGTGGTTCTACAGAAGACTGTTGAAATTTAAGTAGACTGGTAAGTTATAGAATGAGGAAGTCCCCACAGAGGAATGGAATATAAGAAAAACACTGACAAGAAGAAGAGTCAGGACATTAGGGCATCTGTTAAGGCATCAAGGAATGACTTTCATGGTGCTAGAGGGAGCTGTAGAGGGCTAAAGTTGTAGAGGAAGAAAGAGATTAGAATACATTCAACAAATAATTGAGGATGTAGGTCACAAGTGCTACTCTGAGATGAAGAGGTTGCCACAGAAGAGGAATTCATTTTGATCTTCCACCTCCTACTTGTACGGTGCTTTCACAACCTTCATATATTATCCAAACTTTCTTAATTAATAAATGAGGAACATTATGTTTTGTCAATGTTTCCCATATTTTATACCTCAGCATATCTGTCTTACACTTGTTAAAAAAAAACCGGGAACACTGCTATCAGGTCCTTTTCTTTTTCTCAATACATCTCCACTGACAGCTAAGGAGAAAGTTAGATCTATTGTTTCCCAGTTACTTCTGAATCCATTCTGCTGTTCTTCAAATTGATGAACCCATGCTTCCATCATGACACTTAGCAATGAGTACATTGTTGTTGTTGTGGTCTTCAGTCCTGAGACTGGTTTAATGCAGCTCTCCATGCTACTCTATCCTGTGCAAGCTTCTTCATCTCCCAGTACCTACTGCAGCCTACATCCTTCTGAATCTGCTTGGTGTATTCATCTCTTGGTCTCCCTCTACGATTTTTACCCTCCACGCTTCAATGCTAAATTTGTGGTCCCTTGATGCCTCAGAACATGTCCTACCAACCGATCCCTTCTTCTTGTAAAGTTGTGCCTGTCCTCTTCTCCCCAATTCTATTCAGTACCTCCTCATTAGTTATGTGACCTACCCATCTAATCTTCAGCATTCTTCTGTAGCAGGGACCGATGATCGTTGCTGTCCGGTCCCTTCAACCCACAAACCAACCAACCAATCTTCTGTAGCACAACATTTCGAAAGCTTCTATTCTCTTCTTGTCCAAACTATTTGTCGTCCACGTTTCACTTCCATACATGGCTACACTCCATACAAATACTTTCAGAAATGGCTTCCTGACACTTAAATCTATACTTGATGTTAACACATTTCTCTTCTTCAGAAACGCTTTCCTTGCCATTGCCAGTCTACATTTTATATCCTCTCTACTTCGACCATCGCCACTTATTTTGCTCCCCAAATGGCAAAACTCCTTTACTACTTTGAGTGTCTCATTTCCTAATCTAATTCCCTCAGCATCACCTGACTTAATTCGACTACATTCCATTATCCTCATTTTGCTTTTGTTGATGTTCATCTTATATCTTCCTTTCAAGACATTGTCCACTCCGTTCAACTGCTCTTCCAAGTCCTTTGCTGTTGCTGACAGAATTACAATGTCATCGGCGAACTTCAAAGTTTTTATTTCTTCTCCATAGATTTTAATACCTACTCCAAATTTTTCTTTTGTTTCCTTTACTGCTTGCTCAATATACAGATTGAATAACATCAGGGAGAGGCTACAACCCTGTCTCACTCCCTTCCCAACCGCTGCTTCCCTTTCGTGTCCCTGGACTCTTATATCAGCCATCTGGTTTCTGTACAAATTGTAAATAGCCTTTTGCTCCCTGTATTTTACCCCTGACACCTTCAGAATTTGAAAGAAAATATTCCAGTGAACGTTGTCAAAAGCTTTCTCTAAGTCTACAAATGCCAGAAACGTCGGTTTGCCTTTCCTTAATCTTTCTTCTAAGATAAATCGTAGGGTCAGTACTGCCTCACATCTTCCAATATTTCTAAGGAATCCAAACTCATCTTCCCCAAGGTCAGCTTCTACTAGCTTTTCCATTCGTCTGTAAAGAATTTGTGTTAGTATTTTGCAGCTGTGGCTTATTAAACTGATTGTTCGGTAATTTTCACATCTGTCAGCACCTGCTTTGTTTGGGATTGGAATTATTATATTCTTCTTGAAGTCTGAGGGTATTTCGCCTGTTTCATACATCTTGCTCACCAGATGGTAGAGTTTTGTCAGGACTGGCTCTCCCAAGGCCGTCAGTAGTTCTAATGGAATGTTGTCTACTCCCGGGGCCTTGTTTCGACTCAGGTCTTTCAGTGCTCTGTCAAACTCTTCACGCAGTATTGTATCTCCCATTTTGTCTTCATCTACATTCTCTTCCATTTCCATAATATTGTCCTCAAGCATGTCTCCCTTGTATAGACCCTCTATACACTCCTTCCACCTTTCTGCTTTCCCTTCTTTGCTTAGAACTGGGTTTCCATCTGAGCTCTTGATACTCATACAAGTGGTTCTCTTTTCTCCTGTAGGCAGTATCTATCTTACCCCTAGTGAGATAAGCCTCTACATCCTTACATTTGTTCTCTAGCCATCCCTGCTTAGCCATTTTGCACTTCCTGTCGATCTCATTTTTGAGACGTTTGTATTCCTTTTTGCCTGCTTCATTTACTGAATTTTTATATTTTCTCCTTTCATCAATTAAATTCAATATTTCTTCTGTTACCCAAGGATTTCTACTAGCCCTTGTCTTTTTACTTACTTGATCTTCTGCTACCTTCACTATTTCATCCATCAAAGCTACCCATTCTTCTTCTACTGTATTTCTTTCCACCATTTGTGACAATTGTTCCCTTATGCTCTCCCTGAAACTCTGTACAACCTCTGGTTTAATCAGTTTGATGAGTAAACCAACTAATAATGATGATGTACGAAATATGCACAGAAAACCTGGGAGAACACATCAGTAATGTGTTGACCTGCATGCAGGATGACTAGCATACTCTGTATGCTTTCTCTCAATTCTACCCTACAACACAATCTTCTGAGGCATTGCAGCTAATATGGAAAAGCTGTTTATTGTACAGAAGCATGCAACAATAAGACTACTGTGTACAGTTGATGAACGAACACATTGCAGAAGCATCTTCAGGGACCTAGGTATTCATACACTCACACTCCAGTACATATATGGTGTTTGTGATAACATGAATTATTTACAGAAGAATGGAAAAACTGGTAGAAGCTGAGCACAGAGTGTGATGAAGCAAGCCATGATATTTTTTACTTCCCCTCTTGTTTTGCCATCTACCTCCTTAAATTTCATTTTTTCATTTTCAAATTAATTACCATTAACATACTTGAGAAAAATCTGTATTTCCATATTATAGAAAGGTTGACCCTGTTTGAAAGAACATAACACCAGATCTAATTTTGTGCTTAGTTATCTGTATGTATTTGATTTTATAATTCATTTCAACTATTCCTATTTAACTTTTGTTATAGGGTGAAATGAGTAATTGTTTTGTAACTTAAATTCTGTTGTTGATGTATAAACAAATATAAATTCTGTACTAATTATAATCATTTTGAAGATGAAATACTAGTAATCTTAAAGAATCTATTTGGCTATATCCAAAAACATGTTAGCAAAGCCAGCCTTTAATTAATTCCAAAGTAATTAACAGTTTTATCAAAAGTGTTGTTCGCATAATGATATTTGTTAATTTCACAATTTAAACAAATAATTCGGCTGAACCCTTGTAGTAGAAGAAATTGTTAAAAAGACAGAATTTTTTGATGTATTCAGCGAATTTAATGGGTTACGTTTTAATTGTAATTTCTGTAAATTTAACTTCAGACAATGTGTAGTTTCAGTACCTATTATTGTGAGGATAGATAAGGGCCCGGTTTTTGGTCACGAGACATGTCAGTCCACAGCCGAGTTTCAACCTGTGTTGGTTAGAGCAACAACAATGCAGCAGTGAAATAAGTGCTACACCAATAGGCCATGTGGTAAAGCAATGACAGTGTCTGTTAAATTTGTTTGAAAGACTGTGAACTGTGTGGCAAGGCTTTTACTGCTTGTAGATGTTCAACAGTAAACTATTGTAGCAGTATGTGGATGTTCACATGCAGCCTATAATGAGGCTTATCAAAAGTTAAAACAATAGTGCACTGGCCATATAAGTGTGGAATGTTGGGGGCTTGTGAACAGTGGAAGTAAAGTACTGTGAAACGAAACTGTGCACCTGCCAGCTACGTCATTTACAGTAGACAAAGTTGCACTTCCACAACTCATTTTTCAGCCAGTACGTCGACAGCAAGGTCAACAAACAAAGAAACAAAGCAAGCGAGCATTGTCACAAGGGAAGACCAGTTTGGATTCCAGAGAACTGTAGGAACAAGCGAGTCCATACTGACCCTATGACTTATGTTAGAAAATAGTTTACGGAAGTAAAACCTACATTTACAGCCTTTGTAGATTTGAAGAAAGTTTTTGAAAATGTCGACTGGAATATGTTCTTTCAAATTCTGAAGGTAGCTGGGGTAAAGTACAAGGAGCATAAGATCATATACAACTTGTACAGAAACCAGACATCAGGTTCAGGAGTAGAGGGCCATGAAAGGGAAGCGGTGGTTGAGAAGGGAGCGACACAGGGTTGTAGTCTATTGCTGATGTTATTCAAGCTGTACGTTAAGCAAGCAGTAAAGGAAACCAAAGAAATCTTGAATGCTTGGTGCTCCACAGCTTTCAGATATTTATTAAAAGACACCTTCTATATGCCATGAGCTGCACTAGAAATGTTTTATTTGCCAAAACAGGTTTTTGGGGATTGTAACCCATCATCAGTGGCATCAGATACAGAGGAACAAACAACTACATGTGCATTGATTTCTGCAAAATAATAACTACATATATAGCAGTAGTATAACTCTACTTACATTATGCACTTCTATAGCAATGACATACTTGTCAGTTAATACCACAGGATCTGAAATATGTCCTATAACAAAGTGCACAGTTTGACATGTATGTTACTGGTTCCAAACTTAAGCAGTGACAATTCTTGATAATGTTGATAACATAACTGTCATACAGAGTAAGCATGCAACTGACAGGTCAAGGAGTCTGTATTACCTGTCTCTGTTATCTCTAAGATCATATTCATATATATCTGTAACATGCATTTATATAATTTTGTAAATTAGTTCCAGTAACTGCTCATGGTGGAATTTCTCCTTTATGACACCTAGCATGTTATTGCTATAGAATTACATAATGCACGTAGACTTATATTACTTCTATTGTTGTTGTTGTTGTGGTCTTCAGTACAAAGACTCATTTGATGCAACTCTCCATGCTACACTATGGAGTGAATAATCTAGTCTAATCTAATCTCTGTCCTGTGCATGTCTCTTCATCTCCAAGTAACTACTGGAACCTACATCCTCCTGACCCTCTACAATTTTCACCCTCCATGCTTCTCTCCGGTACTAAATTGGTGATCCCTTGCCGCCTCAGAATGTGTCCTACCAACTGAACCCTTCTTCTAGTCAAGTTGTGCCACAAATTCCACTTCTCCCCAATTCTATTCAATACCTCCTTGTAAGTTACATGATCTGCCAATCCAAAAGCTTCTATTCTCTTCTTGTTTAAACTGTTTACTGTCTATATTTCACTTCCATTTATGGCTACATTCCACACAACTACTTTCAGTAAACACTTCCTGACACTTAAATCTGTATCTGATGTCAACAAATTTTTCCTCTTCAGAAATGTTTTTCTTGCCATTGCCAGTCTACATTTTATATTCTTTGTACTTCAACCCTCATCAGTTATTTTGCTGTCCAAATAGCAAAACTCTTCTCTTACTTTAAGTGGCTCATTTCCTGATCTAATTTCTTCAGCATCACCTGATTTAATTCAAATACATTTCACTATCCTCATTTTGCTTTTGTTGATGTCCATCTTGTATCCTCTTTTCAAGACCCTGATTTCTTCTCCCTGGACTTTAATTCCTACTCCAATTTTTTCTTTTGTTTCCTTTACTGCTTGCTCAATATACAGATTATATAACCCTTCTCAACCATTGCTTCCCTTTCCTGGCCATCAACTCTTATAACAGCTATCTGATTTCCATACAAATTGTAAATAGCCCTTTGCCCCCTGTATTTTACTGCTGCTACCTTTAGAATTTGAAAAAGAGTATTCCAGTCAGCATTGTCAAAAGCTTTCTCTAAGTCTACAAATGCTAGAACGTAGGTTTGCCTATCCTTTATGTATGTTCTATGATAAGTCATAAGGTTAGTATTGCCTCACGTGTTCCTACATTTCTCTAGCATTCAAGTTGATCTTCCTCAAGATCAGCTTCTGCCAGTTTTTCCATCTGTCTGTAAAGACTTTGTGTTACTATTTTGCAAGCATGAGTTATTAAACTGGTAGTTCAGTAATTTTCACACTTGTCAGCACCTGCTGTTTTTGAAATTGGTGTTATTATGTTCTTCTTGAAGTCAGAGGGTATTTTGCCTGTCTCATATGTCTTGCTCACCAGATGGAAGAGTTTTGTCAAGGCTGACTTTCCCAAGGCTATCAGTAGTTCTAACGGAATGTTGTCTATTCCCAGAGCCTTGTTTCAACTTAGACCTTTCAGAGTACTGTCAAATTCTTCACACAGTGTAATATCTCCCATTTCATCTTCATCTACGTCCACTCACATTTACATAATATTGTCCTCAAGTGCATCTACCTTGTACAGACCCTTTATATACTCCTTCCACCTTTCTGCTTTCCGTTCTTTGCTTAGGACTAGTTTTCCATTTGAGTTCTTGATATCCATATAGGTGATTCACTTTTCTCCAAAGGTTTCTCTCAGTTTCATGTAGTCAGTATCTATCTTACGCATAGTGATATCTGCTTCTACATCCTTACATTTGTCCTCTAGCCATTCCTCCTTAACCATTTTGCACTCCCTATCGATCTCATTTTTGAAACATTTGTATTCCCTTTTGCCTGCTTCATTTACTGCATGTTTATATTTTCTCCCATCATCAATTAAATTCAATATCTCTTGTGTTACCCAAGAATTTCTACAAGCCCTTGTATTTTTATCTATTTGGTCCTCTGCTGCCTTCACTATTTCATCTCTCAAAGCTACTCATTCTTTTTCCACTGTATTCCTTTCCCCTGTTCATGCCAGTCGTTCCCTAATGCTCCCTCTGAAACTCTCTACAACGTCTGGTTCTGTCAATTTATCCAGAGCCCATCTCCTTAAATTCTTACCTTTTTCAGTTTCTTCAGTTTTAATCTACAGTTCATAACTAATATATTTTGGTCAGAGTTCACATCTGCCCCTGGAAATGTCTTACAATGTAAAACTTGGTTCCTAAATTTCTGTCTAACCATTATGTAATCAATCTGAAACCTTCCAGTGTCTCCAGACCTCTTCTATGTATACAACCTTCTTTTATGATTCTTAAACCAAGTGTTATCTATGATTAAGTTACGCTCTGTGCAAAATTCTACAAGGCGGCTTCCTCTTTCATTTCTTACCCCCACTCCATATCCACCTACAATATTTCCTTCTCTTCCTTTTCCTACTGTTGAATTCCAATCTCCCATGACTATTAAATTTTCGTCTCCCTTAACTATTTGAATAATTTCTACCTCATCATACATTTCTTCAATCTCTGCATCAGCTGCAGAGCTAGTTAGCATATAAACTTGCACTACTGTGGTGGGTGCAGGCTTCATGTCTATCTTGGCTACAATAATGCATTCACTATGCTGTTTGTAGTAGCTTATCCACATTCCTATTTTTTAATTAATTATTAAACCAACTTTTGCATTATCCCTATTTGATTTTGTATTCATAACCCTGTATTCACCTGACCAGAAGTCTTGTTCCTCTTGACACTGAACTTCACTAATTCCCAATATATCTAACTTTAACCTACCCATTTCCCTCTTTAAATTTTCTGACCTACCTGCCCGATTAAGGGATCTGACATTCCATGCTGCAATCCATATAATGCCAATTTTGTTTCTCCTGATAAATACGTCCTCCTGAGTAGTCCCCACCCAGATATCCAAATGAGGGACTATTTTACCTCCAAAATATTTTACCCAAGAGGATGCCATACTCATTTAACCATATAGTAGAGCTGCAAGCCCTCAGGAAAAATTTCAGTTGTAGATTCCCCTCGCTTTCAATATCAACACAGCAAAGCCATTTTGGTTGATGCTGCTAGTCCAGTTCAATCAGTCATTACGACTGATGTCCCTGCAGCTACTGAAAAGGCTGCTGCTCCTCTTCAGGAACCACACACTCATCTGACCTCTTAACAGATACCCCTCCATTGTGGATGCACCTACAGTGTGGCTATCTGTGTCACTGAGGCATGCAAGCCTCTCCACCAAGGGCGATATCCATGATTCATGGTTACTGCTATATATGTACAGTTATCATTTTGTAGAAATGTATGCACATACAGTTGTTTGTTCCTCTGTATCAGATGCCACTGATGATAGGTTATAAACTAAAAACTGGTTTTGACAAATAAAATATTTCTAGTGCAGCTCGTGATGAATAGAAATTTTTTTTAAAAATAGAAACCAAAGAAAAATTTGGAGAAGGAATTATAGTCCAGGGAGAAGAAATAAAAACTTTGAAGTTTGCTTATGATATTGTTATTCTCTTAGAGACAGCAAAGGACTTTGAAGAGCAGTTGAATGCAGGGTCTTGAAGGCAATGATATGGACAGGGTCTTGAAATCAGGATATAAGATGAACATCTACAAAAGCAAAATGAGCATAATGGAATGTAGCTGAATTAAATCAGGTGATGCTGAGGGAATTAGATTAGGAAATGATTTGAATTGATTTTTATTGGTCCAGTTTTACCATATAGCACAAATTGTACAATTGATATTGGACAGGTCAAAGATAAGTTACAATAATACATAGTATTTTCAAAATAGTAGGCAAATTAAAATTAGGTACCTATTACAATTAATTTTGTTACTTATTCAGAAATTCTCTAACATAATAGAAACAGTGCTTTATTAGAAATTCCTTTAGTTTAGCTTTAAATATTAGATGAGTAGTATTTTTTTATTTACTCTGGTATCTTATTGTGTAGTATTACACCAATGTTAATTATACTCCTCTGATAGGTGGTTGTTTTGTGATATTTTTGATGTATATTTGATTCCCCTCTGGTACTATAGTTATGTACATTTTTGTACTATAGCAGTTTGCCTGTTTCCAGAAGGTAGTCCCTAGTGAACAAGATAGTTTCATAAATGAATAAACTTGGAACATTCAGAACACCAAGCTCAGTAAAATGGGATTTACAGGACTCCATCTTTTTAAGGCCACTCATTATTCTTAAAGCATTCTAAAAACCTTTACACTGTGAGTTGAGTACCCCCAGAAAATGATGCCATATCGGACTAGTGAGTGGAACTGTGCATAGTATGCTGCAGTACTGTTGTATCGCTTATTGTAGCCTTTAAAATTCTTAGGCCATAGTACACAGATGATAGTTTTCTACACAAGTTATTTATATGTGTGTCCCACTTTAAGTCTTGCTGAACCCACAGACCCAAGAATTTTGTGACACTTACATTTTCTAGGGGATCAATTTTTAATCGGGCTTGAATAGACATTTGATTAGTTGGAGGAATTAAATAAAAATCGACACACACAGTTTTTTCAGTATTTATAATGAGTTTGTTTTTTTTGTGAACCACTCAGAAAGTCTTTTCATAGAACTCTGCTGTGGACCGCAAAGTTTCTAGACTGGATCCAGTGAGCAATATGCTGGTGTCATCGGCAAACAGGATAGTTTTTGTGGGACTCACATATTCTACATAAATCAAGAAGAATAGTGGACCTAAGATTGAGCCCTGTGGTACACCATATTTTGTTGGTAATTCCCTAGAAAGAAAGGAGCTGTTTCTCGTTTTATTCATTTTGTTGAATTCATACTGAAGTTATACTTTCTCCTTGCAGTTTTTTAGGTACGAACACAACCAGCTATGTGCTACACCTCTTATTTCTCGTCTTTCTAATTTTTCGAGCAGAATGTTACGGTCCAGGACGTCAAAGGCTTTTGATAGATTTAGAAAAATACCTGCAGCTAATTAATGAGACAGTAAAAGTAGTCTATGAGTTTTGCTGTTTGTGCAGCAAAATAACTGATTGCAGCTGAAGTAGAAAGGATATAAAATGTAGACAAGCAATGGCAAGAAAGACATTTCTGTAGAAGATAAATTTGTTAACATCAAACACAGATTGATGTGTTAGGAAGTCTTTTCTGACAGTTCTGTCTCAAGTGTTGCCTTGTATGGAAGTGAAACATGGACAAGAAGAAAGTAACTTTTGAAATGTAGTGCCAGAGAAGAATGCGACAGATTGGATTGGTAGATCACTAACTAATGAGGACATACTCAATAGAACTGTGAAGAAAAGAAATTTGCGGCACAACCTGACTAGAAGAAGGAATCAGTTGATAGGACGCATTCTGAGACATGAAGTGATCACCAATTTTGTATTGGAGGGATGTGTGGGGGGTAAAAGTTGTAGAGGGAGATCAAAAAGTGAATACAGTAAACAGATTCAGAAAGATGTAGGCTGCGATAGTTATATGGAGATGAAGAGGCTTGTACAGGATAGAGAGCATTGAGAGCTGAGTCAAACCAGCTTTGCAGTGAAGACCACAACAACAAGAATGGATTTATGATGAACTTGGCGTTTCACAGCCAGAATACTAAAACTAGATATAATTATACGTATAGTCTATGCATCCCTCTTTATGGTTCAGAATTGACTTTTATTCTGGTGCAAAGTCTGTAAAAGATTGCCAGGAGACATCAGGCAGGAAACAATTGAACATCACCAAATATTCAGAAATGAAGTAAAAGAATACCTCATTAGCTTCTTCTGCAATATGTCTGAATACCTGGACTTTGGAATGTAATTCTGCTTAACTCTAAAGTATGTATCACATAATGTAAAGTTAGAATGCTTTATTTAAAGCTTTAGATAATAATAGCAGGTGAGTAGTGTAGAAGGAGCAATGGCTTTTTTTCTTTTTTTAAGTAGCTATTTTACTGCTAACATACATATATAAAGTAATCTGGATGTAATTACCTTAGTTATAAGTTTGAGTAAACTACTGCCAGACATAGTTTGTTATCAGTGTACTTTACAGAAGCAGCCAAGAATGGTTGCTTCCACCTGTTAGTGTATAACTCGACTCATTGCACATATCTGAAGGCTCTCCTCTATGATGTGTGAATGGACGAAATAAAAGCTGTACATATGTAAACAAAATGCTAGGTCTAAGTTTAGAATTTGACTGATATTATTTGTTTTGGACTATGGATATTTGTTACAATCCATCTCATAACTTTCCTGGAACATTTTGAAAAAAAAAAAAAACAATCTAGATCACAACAAATTATTTATTTTTAATGCCAGTAACTGCACATGATGGAGCTTCCTCTCTACAGCAAAAATCATTTGCTAGCCATTTAGCAGTTGGTGGCTGGTGCCAGGTGGGATTCGAAGCAGGTCTGTGACCTGCTCTTTGTATCATCTACATATACACATCATTTTATTTTATAACTATGTAGCTTTTATGTTAATTTTTAAGGTGAATGAGTTTTGCAATACATGGCGGTCATTATATTTCAGAGTCCCTGGTCTGAAGATGGTCATATAGGCCAAAAACGGTTACCAGACTTACAAATAAATAATTTATTGTGATCTGGACTGCTTTTCTACCAAAATATTAAGTAGGGTTCCGTGGTTCCTCAATGATGTCAAAAGCTATTTGCTGAAAACAATTACAAAAACAATATATATGGGGAAAGACGAAAGGATGTGGGTTTTAAGGGAGAGGGTAAGGAGTCATTCCAATCCCGGGAGTGGAGAGACTTACCTTAAGGGGAAAAAAGGACAAGTATACACTCACACACACACAAATATCCATCTGCACATACACAGACACAAGCAGACATTTGTAAAGGCAAAGAGTTTGGGCAGATATGTCAATCAAGGCGGAAGTACAGAGGCAAAGATGTTGTTGTATGACAGGTGAGGTATGAGTGGCGGCAACTTGAAATTAGCGGAGGTTGAGGCCTGGTGGGTAACGAGAAGAGAGGATGTACTGAAGAGCAAGTTCCCATCTCTGGAGTTCTGACAGGTTGGTGTCAGTGGGAAGTATCCAGATAACCTGGATGTGTAACACTGTGCCAAGACGTGCTGGCCGTGCACCAAGCATGTTTAGCCACACGGTGATCCTCATTACCAACAAACACTGTCTGCCTGTGTCCGTTCATGCGAATGGACAGTTTGTTGCTGGACATTCCCACGTAGAAAGCTTCACAGTGTAGGCAGGTCAGTTGGCAAATCACGTGGGTGCTTTCACACACGGCTCCGCCTTTGATCGTGTACACCTTCCGGGTTACAGGACTGGAGTATGTGGTGGTGGGAGGGTGCATGGGACAGGTTTTACACCGGGGGCGGTTACAAGGGTAGGAGCCGGAGGGTAGGGAAGGTGGTTTGGGGATTTCATAGAGATGAACCGAGAGGTTACGAAGGTTAGGTGGCCGGCGGAAAGACACTCTTGTTGAAGTGGGGAGGATTTCGTGAAGGATGGATCTCATTTCAGGGCAGGATTTGAGGAAGTCGTATCCCTGCTGGAGAGCCACATTCAGAGTCTGATCCAGTCCCAGAAAGTATCCTGTCACAAGAGGATATACTGAAGGGCAAGTTCCCATCTCCGGAGTTCTGACAGGTTGGTGTTAGTGGGAAGTATCCAGATAACCCAGACGGTGTAACACTGTGCCGAGATGTGCTGGCCGTGCACCAAGGCATGTTTAGCCACAGGGTGATCCCCATTACCAACAAACACTGTCTGCCTGTGTCAGGAAAAGACAGATTTCTATGTACCTGTAAAGAAGACATGTCAAGTTGCACACAGGCACAGTTAAAAAACATTCACATAAAGTTTTCAGCCACAGCTTTCATCAGTAAAAGACACATACACAAGCAAGCATCCCTCATGCACACACGACTGCTGGAATTCCATCATGGGATGCTGGAGTTGGAGGTCATGAGTGCATGAGGGTGAGGCATGCTTGCTTACTTTTGTGTGTGTGTGTGCGTGTGTTTTGTGTTGTGTTTATTTTACTGATGAAGGCTGTAGCTGAAACCTTTATGTGAGTGTCTTTTAATTGTTTTTGTGTGCAACTTGACATGTCTTCTTTACGGTACATAGCAATCTGTCTTTTCTTACATTGTCAGTGCATCTCAATAACCTGCAATGGAAGGTAGTCTACTTCTCTGAGAAGCATTCCTTAATATCCTTGTGTAAAAATAGTGGTAGTAAGATGTTACTTTAAAAAACTTTCTTTTGAGCTGTTCAAGTACTTTGGATGTTTGTTAAACAATTTGACATAAATGTGAAACGGACTGTTGTCTCACCTTGTGTATTTTGTCTTGCCAGTTGATAATCATTTCTCCTGACTTACAAATTTGTTTCAATTATTGTACCACTTGTATTTCAAATTTAGTTGTAGAGGTTTAGAAATATATATTGATAGAAGTGTAAGTAATTTCTTACTCTTGAATATCCCTTTACATGACTCTTTATATCTGTGACTGCACAGAAGCCTAACTGCCATTTTTTAAGGATAAATACTCTGCTTGTATGCATGCCTGCAACACACTGCAAGTGTGAGCTATGGAAACACTAGTGCTAAATAGTCCATACACATACGCTCATACTTTGGAACTTGTGACATTGTTTTCACTGCATAAGCTATTTTTTTCCCCCTGTCTCACCCAATTTTAGTTCCATACATCATCATACACAACAATCCACTGCACTCCATCAGTTTGACTGTACTCAAAACAAGCACACAAACATTGAAATTAAAGACAACAGGGAAACAACAATTAATCCTGAAGCCGTGATAACCACTTGTAACAACGATGACGCTGTACTATTGTACATATAAATAATTTTTTCCTTCTGATTTTTCAATACATTTGTGTAATTGATGTTCTGATTTCATTTTTTGTTTTGTTTCATGCCATTGTGTTAAGAAAACTGTAAACAAGTTTCAATGTGAATATTAATGTTTATGTCAAATGTCAAGTAATATTGTAATAGAATTGAAATGAAACAAATGTTGAAACTGTTGTAAGATGTTTAAAATTGTAACTGTGCATCTGGTCTATACGTAGGCAATGTGTTAGGATATGTAGAATGCAAAACCTCGGGTGAATACCCCGTCTGTAAGGGAGCAATAAAAGGTGGCTGGTAGGCGAGTGCGGGAAAATGCGCACGGTCACTGCATGGCACAACGGGCTAAGTAATAGTTGGAGTTTGGCACTGGTTTGAGCAACACCTTCTGGAGCGAGCAGGCTCTCCTGGAAGACAGAGCTTCACTGAGCCTCGGGTATGCTGTTCCAACGCCCACACAGCATTGAAAAATTCCATAGGCATTAAATGGAAAAGTATTGCGACGCTAAGAAGAATTAAAGTGCTGATACATCAAGAGCCATAGCTGTGATTGTAAGTGTGCTCTGTGCCTCGCCATCTCGCCGCCCACCAACCGCCGCATTGATACTAGCAGGTTGAAACTTTTAGTACTGTATTCGTATGGATCAGAGAGTGAACTGTGCAATAATAACCTAAATTTTACCAGAACTTTCCCATCATTTAATTATCCTCACAACTAACCTAGACAGGGTCCTTTCCAAATATTGTGCAATCCGAGTGCCCCAAAATGAAAAATTAAATTTTGTGTTAATAATAATTATTTGCAGACCTAGCTACATTATAATGGTGTTTAAAGAAATGCTTTGTTAATGAACCAGTAAATGAATAACGAAGGTCTAACAAAGTTGAAAGATAACTTTAATATTGATATAGTAATGAAGTTTATTATTTCGAGACAGATATAAAGGTATTTAAATGAGCAGTAAATAACATGAAAAGGGTAGTAACTTATATACCGGAAATCTTCGACGCATAATAAATTCACTAATCAATTTTTTTTAATAAAGTAATCATAACAGTTTCAGGGTCCCCCCCCCCCCCCCCTTTATTCATTTGAATTCTGAAGTGTTCTAAATTGATTTGACCAGCAAAAGTTAAAGTCAATATAAAAGTCAAAATTTATCAGTGTTTTATCTTTATCAAAATTGACATTTTGTGTGTGGCTCGAAAGTGCTATTTCTAGGGTAACCTATGTCCGATTTTAATCAGATTAATAGACAGCATAAAGTTTTGTAGTATACATTATAGTGTAGTGTTATGTATTCATGATTTTTTCATATCAGTACAGAATGTGAAATTATCAGTTCAATAGATTTTCTGGTTCTAAAATTGTGCTATATTATGCAGTGTTACTACTTGTTGTTTTGCATGAATATATACCAACTTGTACAGGGAAGAAACTCAGTTAATGCTTAATTAGGCTGGCGACCATATTATTATCAAATTGGTAGCATCTTCAGGGTTGCTTTTGGTCCATCCTGACGTGTAATTGCATTTCAAACTTGCTTGACGAATCATTGTTATTACAGAGTGGGTGTAAGTCTGATTTGCCACCATTCAGGTACACGCGGTCGATATCTATACGAAAATCCTTTCTCATAAGGTGAACCCTGTTCACTTACCATAGAACAGGCTTTAATGAGTACTGTGTCGTGCGGAGGTTACACACTTTCAACAAATTATTTACAAATATGGCCACAGAATTGATTAAAATTACCCAAACACAAAACATCAAGCAGTAAACTAAAGAAATCAGATGTACAGAGAGCCAATATAAATTACTACAGTCACTAAAAATAATGCTGAAAAAGCCTTCAGAGTATCAAAAATTCTTATTCAGATGGCACTGATGGTATCCTAGCAAATACCATCAAGAAATGCATGCATACTACAACTGAACCACTGATTATGAGTAGAGTGCATCCTAGATCTTCTTGCAGAAATTTATTCCAACAGCTGGGGATCCTCACCATGCCTTGTCGATACATCTTGTCACTAATGTGCTTCGTGAACAAAAATTACGCAATTTACGAAATGAATAGTGCATACCATGATCACAATACAAGAAGAAAACATTATCTTCACAAAGATTTAAAAGATCTCAGCATGGTAAAGAAATGAGTTCATTATTCAAATATAAAAAGTGTTCAATAAACTTCCTGTCCATACCAAGTCAGTCATTGGGGATTATACTAAATTCGAAACAGCGCTAAAACTTTATCTTTTGGATAATTCTTTCTATTCTTTACAGGAATTCTTTGATAATGTGTAATACTTCTTGAATTTGTGTTTAATTTCATGCATTTCTAATAAAACTGATTATGTAGATTAACATATCACTTGCAGGCAGAATATTTTTAGATGAATTACTTTAAATTTGTTTATGTAATCATCTGTCATTACTGGACTATTATTTATGCAGTCATCTTTGTCATTACTGTACTATTATCTGTGCTGTTATCTGAATTTTTGTGTGTAATTATTTGACATGGGGATGTCCTTTTTCATGTATCTACTTTTATATGTTAAATAGGTTGCCTCATGATTATCTACATGTGGCTTCTGAAATAACCTGACACGTTCTACATCCTAGTGATACATTCGTGTCAAGGATCCACGGAACTCAAAAATAAAGAAATAAAATAAACACCTCTGCGACTATTCATTCCAGGAAAGTACTTTCCCAGAATCATGAAAATCACAAAAGTAATTCCTGCTTCCAAAAAAGGTATTAATAATAAAGACATGAACAATAATAGCCTATTACAATTTCATTCTGCTTCTCTAAAATATTAGGAAAAATTATTCACTAAAACTGACTGGCTTCATTGACAAACAATTTATACTGAGTACATCTTAACACTGGTTTAGAAACAACAGATCTACAGAAATGGCTTTATGACTGCATTAATACCATACTTACAGCTACTAGATACAATCGGGCAGGTAGGTTAGAAAATTTAAAAAGGGAAATGGATAGGTTAAAGTTAGATATAGTAGGAATTAGTGAAGTTCAGTGGCAGGAGGAACAAGACTTTTGGTCACATGAATACAGGGTTATAAATACAAAATCAAATAGGGGTAATGCAGGAGTAGGTTTAATAATGAATAAAAAAAATAGGAGTGCGGGTAAGCCACTAAAAACAGCATCGTGAACGCATTATTGTGGCCAAGATAGACACGAAGCCCATGCCTACTACAGTAGTACAAGTTTATATGCCAACTAGCTCTGCAGATGATGAAGAAATTGATGAAATGTATGATGAGATAAAAGAAATTATTCAGGTAGTGAAGGGAGACGAAAATTTAATAGTCATGGGTGACTGAAATTCGACAGTAGGAAAAGGAAGAGAAGGAAATGTAGTAGGTGAATATGGATTGGGGCTAAGAAATGAAACAGGAGGCCGCCTGGTAGCATTTTGCACAGAGCATAACTTAATCATAGCTAACACTTAGTTCAAGAATTATGAAATAAGGTTGTATACATGGAAGAACCCTGGAGATACTAAAAGGTTTCAGATAGATTATATAATGGTAAAACAGAGATTTAGGAACCAGGTTTTAAATTGCAAGACATTTCCAGGAGCAGATGTGCACTCTGACCACAATCTATTGGTTATGAGCTGTAGATTAAAACTGAAGAAACTACAAAAAGGTGGGACTTTAAGGAGATGGGACCTGGATAAACTGAAAGAACCAGAAGTTGTACAGAGTTCAGGCAGAGCATAAGGGAACAATTGACAGGAATGGGGGAAAGAAAAACAGTAGAAGAAGAATGGGTAGCTTTGAGGAATGAAATAGTGAAGGCAGCAGAGGATCAAGTAGGTAAAAAGACGAGGGCTAGTAGAAATCCTTGGGTAACAGAAGAGATTCTGAATTTAACTGATGAAAGGAGAAAATGCAAAAAATTAAGTAAGTGAAGCAGGCAAAAAGGAATACAAACATCGACAGGAAGTGCAAAATGGCTAAGCAGGGACGGCCAGAGGACATATGTAAGGATGTAGAGGCTTATCACACGAGACCTTTGGAGAAAAGAGAACCACTTGCATGAATATCAAGAGCTCAGATGGAAACCCAGTTCTAAGCAAAGAAGGGAAAGCAGAAAGGTGGAAGGAGTATATAGAGGCTCTATACAGGGGCGAAGTTCTTGAGGACAATATTATGGAAATGGAAGAGGATGTAGATGAAGATGAAATGGGAGATATGATACTGCGTGAAGAGTTTGACAGAGCACTGAAAGACCTAAGTCGAAACAAGGCCCCGGGAGTAGACAACATTCCATTAGAACTACTAACAGACTTCGGAGAGCCAGGCCTAACAAAACTCTACCATCCGGTGAGCAAGATGTATGAGACAGGCGAAATTCCCTCAGACTTTAAGAAGAATATAGTAATTCCAATCCCAAAGACAGCAGGTGTTGACAGATGTGAAAATTACCGAACTATCAGTTTAATAAGTCACAGCTGCAAAATACTTACACGAATTCTTTACAGACGAATGGAAAAACTGGTAGAAGCTGACCTGAGGGAAGATCAGTTTGGATTCTGTAGAAATGTTGGAACACGTGAGGCAATACTGACCCTATAACTTATCTTAGAAGAAAGATTAAGGAAAGGCAAACCTACATTTCTAGCATTTGTAGACTTAGAGAAAGCTTTTGACAATGTTGACTGGAATACTCTCTTTCAAATTCTGAAGGTGGCAGGGGTAAAATTTAGGGAGCGAAAGGCTATTTACAATTTGTACAGAAACCAGATGGCAGTTATAAGAGTCGGTGGACATGAAAGGGAAGCAGTGGTTGGGAAGGAAGTGAGAAAGGGTTGTAGCCTCTCCCCGATGCTATTCAATCTGTATATTGAGCAGGCAGTAAAGGAAACAAAAGAAATATTTGGAGTAGGTATTAAAATCCATGGAGAAGAAATAAAAACTTTGAGGTTTGCCGATGACATAGTAATTCTGTCAGCGACAGCAAAGGACTTGGAAGACCAGTTGAACGGAGTGGACAGTGTCTCGAAAGGAGGGTATAAGATGAACATCAACAAAAGTAAAATGAGGACATTGGAATGCAGTCGAATTAAATCAGGTGATGCTGAGGGAATTAGATTAGGAAATGAGACACTTAAAGTAGTAAAGGAGTTTTGCTATTTGTGGAGCAAAATAACTGATGATGGTGGAAGTAGAGCGAATATAAAATGTAGACTGGCAATGGCAAGGAAAGTGTTTCTGAAGGAGAGGAATTTGTTAACATAGAGTATAGATTTAAGTGTCAGGAAATCTTTTCTGAAAGTATTTGTATGGAGTGTAGCCATGTATGGAAGTGAAACATGGACAATAAATAGTTTAGACAAGAAGAGAATAGAAGCTTTCGAAATGTGGTGCTACAGAAGAATGCTGAAGATTAGATGGGTAGATCACGTAACTAATGAGGAGGTATTGAATAGAATTGGGGAGAAGAGGAGTTTGTGGCACAACTTGACAAAAAGAAGGGATCGGTTGGTAGGACATGTTCTGAGGCATCGAGGGATCACAAATTTAGCATTGGAGGGCAGCGTGGAAGATAAAAATCATAGAGGGAGACCAAGAGATGAATACACTAAGCAGATTCAGAAGGATGTAGGCTGCAGGAGGTACTGGGAGATGAAGCAGCTTGCACAGGATAGAGTAGCATGGAGAGCTGCATCAAACCAGTCTCAGGACTGAAGACCATAACAACAACAACTAGATACAAAACGACCCACCATAAGTATATTTCATTATCTTTCGAAGCCTTTGGACACAGTGGATCACAAAAGCATTCCTGAACGAAATTGAACAGTATGGTACCGGAGGACTTACAAACAAATGGAATACTTCATTCTTAAACAATAACACACACTTAAGTACATACACCCACAAACAACTCAGTTCAGTAATTGATTATCTGGCAGTAAAACTGTTAATCAAGGTGTGCCTCAGGGCTCAGTACTATTTCCACAAGCTTCCACATGCAACACAAGCCCCTCTCAACCACTTTTAACGGTATATAACCAACCAACTAACACTGAATTAAAATACCTGGGACTGATATTATAAAATAACCAATTATGGAATAAATATACTGATCAATGCACTGTGTGTGCTGCAAGCTTGCAACAGCCAGAAATCAGCAGCCTAATAAGTGCATGCGTACAGGCTGGCCTAAAAAAATGGTATGATATTCCGTGATAATTTTCAAGCTGCCCTCAGCACTTTTGGAATCCAGAAGAGAGCCATGAGCATCATTAATGGAAACAAAACTAAAGACTTTTGCAAACCCCTTTTTCTGTAACCTGTAGATCCTAGTATTGCTTTGGTTACATGTTCTCAAGACAGTAAAATTCTTAGAAGACCACACAGTACCAACTAATGCAGACTTAAAGAAAACAGAGAAATTCACAAACATCACTAGAACAAACTCTAACCTGCATGTGTTACAAACACACAACCTTGTCAAAAAGCTTCCCAAATGTATAAAGCCTTTTCAAGACAATAAACAGATTTGTGAAGCCATGAAGCCTTATTTGTTGTCACTATTTTTACTTTATATAAAAAGGAATACTTAGAACAGTAAACTTGCTAGTTATGTTGATGTGTAACACGTCACCCACTCAGTTAAGTAGACCTTTAAATAAACATGCTGCAATACATATTACTATATTTTGTCCAACATCTGTAGCACACTGTTTAATATCAGATCATATGGACCAAATGAATGAAAGTGCATTAGACTTATTTTCGTATGGTTTAAGGTTAAGCAATTACTTCTTGAGTAATTCCTTACCCCAGTTAAGATACTACAACACTAGGTTTATTGTTGATTAGGGTAGGTTATTAAAGAGATATGGGTGAAATTGAAGAAGTGTAACTAGCACTTTGTATTATTGTTTTTTTTTTCTTTAACAAGTAAAGCTATAAGCTGTTATAGAGATAGCATTTTACGCTGTAGGCTGTTGATAAGTATCTGGTGTAGAGAACTTCCCTGATTCCTCTAAAGATTGGAGGCAATAGAATTAAAGTTAATGACGGTGCAGTTTCTTAAAAGCATCTGTGCACAAAATGAGCGTGATTCAATTTTATTTTTAAGTAACATTCCACAGAAAGACATCTTTTTATATATTTTTTGTGTTCGTCGTTTATAACACACAAGTACACTGAAGGTTTGCGCGTCAACAGCTGTATTCCTCTTAAAACTCTCATGACAGCGTCGACTAATTATAACAGAGAAGCCAGGACAAATTACAGGCACGAATTTGACAAGTTTCTTCACGTGTAAGAAAAAATTGTGTAACATTTACAAATAAATAATATCTCGTAGCATAAAACATTCACAAGAAACAGGAAGGGTTATTTCGGACACTTGTTTACATTCAAAAACATCATCGCTTTTCCCATGTTTTTGTTCAGTGCCCGCAAATATCGTTGTTCTTTTGTCATCTGTTGATCTTGTGATTCGCAGGTGTAATGTTTGTTTTTTACGGGGAGTAGTCCAGGCCAGTCTGTCCTCGGCGAATATGTTGTTGCGCGAAACTGCCTATTTTTTAGCTTTGAGTGCCTGTCTCTCGGTATTTTTTGTGCCTTGTGATTCCCTGAAGAACAAGAAGCGTGCGTGCAAATGGGAAAATCCGTGCCGGTGTTCTTTTCCGTCGGGTCTTGCCATAGATTTCTCTGAATTGGGCTTCAGAAATGAATGGTGAGAGCGAAAACAAAGATAAGAAAAACTTATGTAATCTTAATTGTGCTACTCTGTCACAGTTATATCTGTTAATATTAATGTTTGTTAAGGGCTGTGTGGAAGAGAAATCTGGAGGAAGTGAACGCCACGAATAATTAATGCAGTTCGAATTTATGCCACAATGTAGGACTTCATTTAGTGTACACCTCATTACTGTACATTTTAGAGTTGTCACTTAGTAACCAATCGTTACGTGTGGACCGACATACAGTAGTTTACAACCTCTTTTCTGTTGCCATGGGTATTATTTTGAACCACGTTTTGAACACACACACAAGTCGGTCTTTGACACTCATGTTAAATGTCATTAGTTTGGAAACAAATGATAATAAAACAGAACAGCCCCGTTTCAAACCTATTAATGTGTCAAAACACCACTCATTTTCATTGAATTACGGAAACAAAAACGCGACTTCGATCTGAATCATAAATGAATCAACATGTCTCGTACTTTTCCGCCCATTCAGATTTTAAAAAAGTATTTGGTTTTAAATGTTACAATAACTCTGTGGCTAACTCAGCTAAAAACGTGAACATATTGAGTATTACGTTATTAATGATTTCTAAACTGTTGTTTCCTTGGAATTTAGAATTTCCCAAAGTATTTGTTTTTAACACACTGTCCCAAACCTTTCTATTACGTTTTCGTTTAGTGCACCCCAATATAAATATTAAAAATGATACTGTAAAAAATTCTTTGTAGCGAGGTTGAGGCCTGTATGTAGTGTCACTTCTTTCAGCTCACATATTGCTCTTTCTACTGAAACTCTTCTTTTGCTAATAATTGCTACATCATCAACATATGCCCCCATCTGGCTTTACTTTGTGCCTAAGTAACCAGATATATGAAGCTTTCGAATGGTTGCTTCAAGAGTCAGATTAAAAAGCATTGTAGAGAGGATGTCCCCTTGTCTGACTCCTGTACTAATAAACAATTTAATGAGTTCGTCAACCACTTGCATTGCAGCCTTGGAACTAGCCAATGTTGCTAGGGTAATTGAAACATACTTAAATGGTATACCAAGCAGTAGCAAATCAGTCAGCATTTCTGCCCTATCAAGACTTTCGAAGGCCTGCTTGAAGTCTATAAAGGGGTTATGAAGCTCAATATTATACTCGTATGCCTTTTCGTGTGTTTGCCTCAGTATAAATATCTGATCCGTTGTTGACCTACTGTACCAATATTCACACAGATATTCTCCCAAAATATCTTCTGCATGTGGACTAACCTGTTTTAGATTAGATTTGGTGTTTGTTCCATAGGCCCAAACATGAGATGTCTCTCATGAGTGTGGAACATGTCAAAAAGTATAACATAAAAACAACATAGAGCTTTTAATATAATATTCACTTCCCAGATCATGTGTCACGAGACTGTCAAAATATGTGAAAACATTATAGTAAAATGGAATAGCTAATATTTACAGAATTAATACACTGTCAGAATGAAACATATTTATGCACTTTTAATAAATCTATCATATTCAACATACCTAATATTGACTGTTGTGACCAAGTGCTGTCAAAACTGAAATGTAACAGAGATTTTTACATAAGTTGGTCTAACAGTCCCTATGAAGATATACGTTTGTAATGTAGAAGGAATTTCCTATCAACAAGTCTTTCATACTCTGTATAAACTCTACTGTATCCAAAAGCAAGTTTTTAATGGTTGCTGGCAATTGATTGAAAATGTGTTTTCCTTAATATTGGACCCCTTTTTGTACCAAAGTAAGTGGCTTAGGTCTTCATGTACACTCATGCTCATAAATTAAGGATAATTGCAGAATGTGGTGCCACACAACGTGGTACTACACAAAACTAGCGCTAATAGCATAAGCACATAGGGAACACACACGACACCAATCTGTAAGTCCACGGTATTGGTGATAAGTTGAGAAAACCATCCCGAAACACATGTGCTACAAAACGCCACTGTTTCCTGCGCATGTACCCCGACATCAGTATGGGATATGATCACCGTGCACACGTACAAAGGCAGCACAACGGGTTGGCATACTCTGGATCAGATGGTCGAGCAGCTGCCGGGGTATAGCCTCCCATTCTTGCACCAGTGCCTGTCGGAGCTCCTGAAGTGTCATAGGGGTTTGAAGACGTGCAGCGATACGTCGACCGAGAGCATCCCAGACATGCTCAATGGGGTTTAGGTCTGGAGAACAGGCAGGCCACTCCATTCGCCTGATATCTTCTGTTTCAAGGTACTCCTCCATGCTGGCAGCTCAGTGGCGCCGTGCGTTAACGTCCATCAGGAGGAAGGTGGGACCCACTGCACTCCTGAAAAGGCAGACATACTGGCGCAAAATGATGTCCCAATGTACGTGACCTGTTACAGTTTCTCTGTCAAAGACATACAAGTGTGTACGTGCACCAATCATAATCCCACCCCCACACCATCAAACCACGACCTCCATACATGTCCCTTTCAAGGACATTAAAGGGTTAGTATCTGGTTCCTGGTTCATGCCAGATGAAAACCTGGTGAGATTCACTGGTCAGACTATACCTGGACTCATCCGTGAACATAACCTGGGACCACTGTTCCAATGACCATGTACTGTGTTCTTGACACCAGGCTTTGCGAGCTCTCCTGTGACAGATGGTCTGTGGAATGCACCTTGCAGGTCTCCGGGCAAATAAACCGTGTCTGTTCAGTTGTCTGTAGACTGTGTGTCTGGAGACAACTGTTCCAGTGGCTGCGGTAAGATTCCGAGCAAGGCTACCTGCAGTACTCCATGGCCGTCTGCCACTTCTTGTGGTGTTGTACACTGTGGACGTCCAGTATTGTAGTGCCTGGACACATTTCCTGTCTACTGGAATCATTGCCATAATCTTGAGATCACAATTCGTGGCACATGGTGGGCCCGTGCTGCTACCTGCTGTGTTTGACCAGCCTGCAGTCGCCCTAGTATTCTAACCCTCATAACGTCATCAATGTGTGTTCTTCGAGCCATTTTCAACACATAGTCACCATTAGCATGTCTGAAACGTCTGCATACTTACTCGCTGCACCGTACTCTGACATGCAGCAACACACCTCTGTGTATGTGGACTGCTGCCAGCGCCACCATATGACAACCGCAGTTCAAATGCACTGCATGGTCAAGGTGATTTAAACCTGCAAACCACCCACCAGAGCATTGTTTCACCATGTAGCAGCATCATCCTTAATTTATGAACATGAGTGTAGATTGTTTGTATTCCTAGTATTGATACTATGTATTGAGCTATTAGTTGGAAATACACACACATTATTTGCAATAAATTTCATTAATAAATAAATATACTGAGAAGCAGTGGTTATAATACCCAGTTCATTGAACAGATTTCTACATGATGTTCTTGAATGTTCACCACAAATGAGTTTAATACACACTTCTTCACTCTCAAAACTTTTGTGTGGTTTGATGAATTACCCCAGAATATGATCCGATACAACATAATAGAATGAAAATAAGCAAAATACGGAATTTTTTTTTTTTATAGTTATATAATATTAGAGAGAATCTTATAGGTTACACATAGCAGAGTGATTCCTCAGTAATTCAAACAAATTTTGCGTACTTCCTTATGTCTTGTTGGAGTACACCCAAGATCCACTCTTCTGGGATTCTTTCCTGATTTTATATCTGCATGGTAAGTTTATGGAGACCAATTCCCCCATTTTTCAACAGTTTTGCAGTTATTCCTTCAGTTCCTGGTGCTTTGCTGTTTTTTTGGACAGTGCAAAATCCGTTACATATTCCAAGACAAAATATTATTTTACATTCACATTGTTTTGGCTTCACCAAATCACAAACAAATTATAACCTTCCAACATAACCTAGACCTTGGCCAATGCTACGTATCTGTCTGTCACCACAATCTTCATTCTGCAGTAAAGCTTCTTATTGTGTGACATATTCATTTGCCACACCAACCCACTACATACTTATTACCTTTCAACCTAAGCTAGACCTCAGGCTATATATAGTGTAGTATTATTTGTGATTGTACAACACATATGATATTTTCTGGATATATATTATTGTTAGTTAATGATGTATTTATTAAAATGCTGTCCATACCTGTCTTACCCCACTGTACATAATTTTGATTGTTGTGTTAACGTTTGTATTGAAAATTTTGTGCTCTGACCCTATCTCAATATCTAAAGAAATTTAATAATTTCTGCCTCTGTAACATCCTGTTAAGCAGAAATTAAATGACATGATAAGTAACTTGGCTCCAAGAATAATCTCCTCTGCTCTTTACACTGAAATACAAAATCTCATTTACTTTGCTTATTTTCACACTGTTTTCTCTGTTAGTATCACATTGTGGAGTAACCCAGTGCATTCACAGATAATGTCACTCCAGAAAAGAACAGCTGGAAAGAAAATGCAATTACTTGATAGATTAGCAGCATAAAGATGTGTCTAGTTAACAGTAGTTTCCCACGACCAACCCACTGGTTTAGTTGCTAGCATAATTGGGGTCGACAGAACCGTCCGATTCCACACGTCGGCTTTGACCAGTGACGTTAGGGTGTTGTTGTGTGTGACGTCATGACGGCGTGGAGTTTGGTTTGTGAGTGTGGCGTGTTTGTAGATCTCGTCGTGTTGTGGTTTGTTGTGCTCTTTGGTGGTATATTCAGGTTTTCGTTTGTGTTGTGTAATGGGCTCAGTTTGCTTTTGCTCATTATCAAGAATTGTTCGAGTGTCGGCTGTGTTTGTAGTGGAATTCGTTTGTGAGTTAACGATTTTGTGTCAGGGTTAATTTAGTGTTGTTCGCTGTACATCGTGTGGTAATTTTAGTAAAATTAATCGGTTGTTGTTTTTGTTCAGGAATGGATATGAAGGATAAAATTAACACTGCGCAGGTGAAGGGAAGTGTTCGATCCCAGTGTGTGGCTGTGTATGTTGGTATTGGTATCGGGAGATGTTTTTGAGCTATATAGGCCAAGGGAAGTGTTTGTACCTAATTTATGGGATTGGAAGCTGTTAAGGGTAGTGTTTGATCCTAATTTATGGGATCGGAAGCTACTGTTGAGCTGTATAGGTCGAGGGAAGTGTCCGATTCCAAATGATATTGTGTTTAGTGGTATTTGGGGAGTTTTGTGATTTTGGTTTTTTTGTCGTTTTGTGTGGTTTTGTATGGAGGTGGGTGTCTAAATTTGTTTATATTTAGTTTGCCCCCACCCAAAAACACCCCATTTTCTGTGCTTGTCCCGTTAGTGTCATTAGGCTTTTTGTGGAAAGTGTGTGTGTTTGTTTTTTGATGTATTTTCGTCCTGACAATGTGTACGTAACGACTTTATATGTGCCATATTGGAATCATGGTTTATGGTCATTTCCGCCATATTTGTGACGCCATGGGTTAAAGCAGATGGGCCGGATCGGATGCTTCCGTATTGAACTGTAGATTCCAAGTTCAGTTCTTAGAATTTTCTGTTGTGGAGAGTTCTAGAAAAGAGTTAATTTAACCTTGTGAGGCTAATAGTTTGGACAAGAAGAGAATAGATGCTTTCAAAATGTGATGCTACAGAAGAATGCTGAAGATTAGATGGGTAGATCGTATAACTAATGAGGAGGTATTGAATAGGATTGGGGAGAAGAGAAGTTTGTGGCACAACTTGACTAGAAGAAAGGATCAGTTGGTAGGACATGTTGTGAGGCATCAAGGGATCACCAATTTAGTATTGGAGGGCAGCGTGGAGGGTAAAAATCGTAGAGAGAGACCAAGAGACGAATACACTAAACAGATTCAGAAGGATGTAGGTTGCAGTAGGCACTGGGATATGATGAAGCTTGCACAGGCTAGAGTAGCATGGAGAGCTGCATCAAACCAGCCTCAGGACTGAAGACCACAACAACAACAACGAGGCCAAATGAGAAGAAAGAGTGAAATAATTGGCAAAATTGACGTACATGCTGCCAAGGTGGATAGAAAGGTTTGTAGTGGGCTAGAAATTGCATGGCACACATTCATTTGCAGTGGGAGTATTATACACTCCAGTCACATTAATGTGACCATCTGTCAGAAGCCTGAAGAACCATTTTTTGCAGTATGGCTGTGAGATGTGCAGGAAGAGTGTCACTGAGGTTCTGTGAGGTAACTCCAGGGATGTGAAACTGTGCCAATGTGATCCCACATATCCTCGATTAGGCTTAAATCTTGAGAGTTTGGTGGCCATGGGAGTACAGTAAAGGTGTCCTTTGAACCGTGCATGTACACTGTGAGCTGTGTGACACGTTGCATTGTCCTACTGGTAGATGCCGTAATGCAGAGGGAAAATAAAATGCACGTAGGGGTGGACGTGGTCCGCAGGGGTAGATGCATATTTGTGTTGATCCAGTGTGCCTTCCAGAATGAGAAAATCACCCAGGGAATGCCATGAAAACATTCCCCAGATACGGCCGTTTATGTCACATATTTTGATACACGCAAACTCATTTATCAAAACCTGTAGGGTACTTCTTGTTCACCTAAAATCGTATCAAACTGATACTATTGTCGCCTACTAATGGCTATAGTCCCTTGGCAGTGTTGTAAACCAAGACCATAATGCTCTCTCCCGATTGCAGGGTGGTTTCTTTCAGATGTTTCACTCTGTACGTGCTAACATCCGTCTGTCCAGTGGAGCATAAAGTGTGATTCATCTGAAAAGACCACCTACTGCCACTCAGTGCTCCAGTTGCAGTATTCGCACGCAAATTCCAGCCTTCGACACCGATGAAGAGCAGTCAGCATGGGGACATGAACCGGGTATCTGATGCAGAGGCCCAGGTGAAGCAACGTTTGCTGAACAGTTTTGGAGGAGACATTGTTAGAAGAGAAAGTTATGTTGGAAGAGAAAGTTATGTTGAAGAAAGAAACAAAGCCAAACAGATAATTGCAGCAGCCAAGAAAAAATCTTGGGAAGACTTTGGAAACAGGTTGGAGATTTTGGGTCAAGCTGCTGGAAAATCATTCTGGAGTGTAATTAGCAGTCTTCGAAAGGGAGGTAAGAAGGAAATGACAAGTATTTTGGTGCTGGTGAATCCTGTCGATGCCTTGGGCAGATGGAGAGAATATTTTGAAGAGTTGCTCAATGTAGGTGAAAATACGATCAGTAATGTTTCAGATTTCAATGTACAATGGGATAGGAATGATGGTGAAAATAGGAACACATTTGACGAAGTGGAGAAAATGGTCAGTAGATTGCAGTGCAATAAAGCGGCTGGGGTGGATGAAATAAAAGTCGGAACTCATCAGATACAGTGGAATGTCAGTTCTTAAATGGCTTCACAGGATAATTGAAATGGCGTGGGAGTCGGGACAGGTTCCATCAAACTGGACGAAAGCAGTAATCACACCAATCTTTAAACGTGGAAACAGAGAAGATTGTAACAACTACAGAGGTATCTCTTTAATCAGTGTTGTGGGTAAAATCTTCTCAGGTATTGTTGAAAGGAAAGTGCGAGTATCAGTTGAGGACAAATTGGATGAAAATCAGTGCGGGTTTAGCCCTCTTAGAGGTTGTCAGGACCAGATCTTTAGCTTACGGCAAATAATGGAGAAGTGTTACGAGTGGAACAGGGAATTGTATCTATGCTTTATAGATCTAGAAAGGGCATATGACCGGGTTCCTAGGAGGAAGTTATTGTCTGTTCTACAAGATTATGGAATAGGAGGCAAACTTTTGCAAGCAATTAAAGGTCTTTACATGGATAGTCAGGCAGCAATTAGAGTTGACGGTAAATTGAGTTCATGGTTCAGAGTAGTTTCAGGGGTAAGACAAGGCTGCAACCTGTCTCCACTGTTGTTCATATTATTCATGGATCATATGTTGAAAACAATAGACTGGCTGGGCGAGATTAAGATATGTGAACACAAAATAAGCAGTCTTGCATATGCGGATGACTTAGTTGTGATGGCAGATTCGATTGAAAGTTTGCAAAGTAACATTTCAGAGCTAGATCAGAAATGGTATGAAGATTAGCATCTCCAAAACGAAAGTAATGTCAGTGGGAAAGAGATATAAACGGATTGAGTGCCAAATAGGAGGAACAAAGTTAGAACACGTGGACGGTTTCAAGTACTTAGGATGCATATTCTCACAGGATGGCATCATAGTGAAGGAACTGGAAGCGAGGTGTAGCAAAGCTAATGCAGTGAGCGCTCAGCTACGATCTACTCTCTTCTGCAAGAAGGAAGTCAGTACCAAGACCAAGTTATCTGTGCACTGTTCAATCTTTCGACCAACTTTGTTGTATGGGAGCGAAAGCTGGGTGGATTCAGGTTACCTTATCAATAAGGTTGAGGTTACGGATATGAAAGTAGCTAGGATGATTGGAGGTACTTGTAGATGGGAACAATGGCAGGAGGGTGTCCACAATGAGGAAATCAAAGAAAAACTGGGAATGAACTCTATAGATGTAGCAGTCAGGGCGAACAGGCTTAGATGGTCTGGTCATGTTACACGCATGGGAGAAGCAAGCTTACCCAAGAGAGTCATGGGTTCAGCAGTAGAGAGTAGGAGGAGTCGGGGTAGACCAACGAGAAGGTACCTGGATTCGGTTAAGAATGATTTTGAAGTAAAAGGCTTAACATCAGAAGAGGGACCAATGTTAGCACTGAATAGGGGATCATGGAGGAATTTTATAAGGGGGACTACGCTGCAGACTGAACACTAAAAGGCATAATCAGTGTTAGATGATGATGATGACTGTTGGAAGCCCCATGTTCCAAATGCGTGGTCAGTTGCTCGACAGTTGCACATCTTTTCACCCGTAAACACCTCGGCAGCTGTTGATCGCCACTGTTGTCCGTGTCCCGTGGTGCGCCACAGCTGCCTCAGAACCAGTTTTGGAAAGTGTCATTTGCCACGCATGGTATACTTTAAAGATGGTGGCACATGAACAGTTTACAAACTTAGCTGTTTCGGAAATGCTTTCACTCTTAGTGATCACGTCCTTTTAGACATCAGATAAATTGCTCCATTTGTGCATTATGACAATGACTGCACTGTTTTATGCATCCTCCCCTTCCCCCACAACATACTGGGTGATCAAAAAGTCAGTATAAACTTGAAAACATAATAAACCACGGAATAATGTAGATAGAGGGGTAAAAATTGACGCACATGCTTGGAATGACATAAAAAGAAACACTCCATATTGCTAGACGCGTGAAAGATCTCTTGCGCATGTCGTTTGGTGATGATCGTGTGCTCAGCCGCCACTTTCGTCATACTTGGCCTTCCAGGTCCCCAGACCTCAGTCTGTGCGATTATTGACTTTGGGGTTACCTGAAGTCACAAATGTATCGTGATCAACCGACATCTCTAGGGATGCTGAAAGACAACATCCGACGCCAATGCCTCACCATAACTCCGGACATGCTTTACAGTGCTGTTCACAACATTATTCCTCAACTACAGCTATTGTTGAGCAATGATGGTGGACATATTGAGCATTTCTTGTAAAGAACATCATCTTTGCTTTGTCTTACTTTGTTATGCTAATTATTGCTATTCTGATCAGATGAAGCGCCATCTGTCGGACATTTTTTGAACATTTGTATTTTTTTTTTTTTGGTTCTATTAAAACCCCATGTCATTCCAAGCATGTGTGTCAATTTGTACCTCTCTATCTACATTATTCCGTGATTTATTCAGTTTTCAAATTTATACTGATTTTTTGGTCACCCGGTACTTTATACATATCCTCCACTGCTAGTTCTGCCATCGGCTGTCTGTGGATGGTTATTGCCCGTTGACATCGAACATGTTGTTGTTGTTGTTGTTGTTGTTGTGGTCTTCAGTCCTGAGACTGGTTTGATGCAGCTCTCCATGCTCCTCTATCCTGTGCAAGCTTCTTCATCTCCCAGTACCTACTGCAACCTACATCCTTCTGAATCTGCTTAGTGTATTCATCTCTTGGTCTCCCTCTACGATTTTTACCCTCCACACTGCCCACCAATACTAAATTGGTGATCCCTTGATGCCTCAACACACGTCCTACCAACCGATCCCTTCTTCTGGTCAAGTTGTGCCACAAACTTCTCTTCTCCCCAATCCTATTCAATACTTCCTCATTAGTTATGTGATGTACCCATCTAATCTTCAGCATTCTTCTCTAGCACCACATTTCGAAAGCTTCTATTCTCTTCTTGTCCAAACTATTTATCGTCCATGTTTCACTTCCATACATAGCTACACTCCATACAAATACTTTCAGAAATGACTTCCTGACACTGACACACATCGAACATATGCGGTGGTCATATTAATGTGTCTATTTTTTATACATATACATACCAAATGAAAGTGCTGGCAGGTCGACAGACACACAAACATGCACACAAAATTCAAGCTTTCGCAACAAACTGTTTCCTCATCAGGAAAGAGGGAAGGAGAGGGAAAGACGAAAGGATGTGGGTTTTAAGGGAGAGGGTAAGGAGTCATTCCAATCCCGGGAGCGGAAAGACTTACCTTAGGGGGAAAAAAGGATGGGTATACACTCGCGCGCACACACACACACACACACACACACACACACACACACACACACACACACACATATCCATCCACACATATACAGACACAAGCAGACGAACTGTCCATTCGCATGAACGGACACAGGCAGACAGTGTTTGTTGGTAATGAGGATCACCCTGTGGCTAAACATGCCTCAGTGCACGGCCAGCACATCTCGGCACAGTGTTACACCGTCCGGGTTATCTGGATACTTCCCACTAACACCAACCTATCAGAACTCCGGAGATGGGAACTTGCCCTTCAATATATCCTCTCTTCCGTTACCCACCAGGCCTCAACCTCCACTAATTTCAAGTTGCCGCCGCTCATACCTCACCTGTCATTCAACCACATCTTTGTCTCTGTTCTTCTGCGCCAACTGACATCTCTGCCCAAATTCTTTGCCTTTACATATGTCTGCTTGTGTCTGTATATGTGCGGATTGATATGTGTGTTTTTGTGTGCGAGTGTATACCAGTCCCTTTTTCCCTCGAAGGTAAGTCTTTCCGCTCCCGGGATTGGAATGACTCCTTACTCTCTCCCTTAAAACCCACATCCTTTCGTCTTTCCCTCTGCTTCCCTCTTTCCTGATGAAGCAACCGTTGGTTGCGAAAGCTTGAATTTTGTGTGTTTGTGTTTGTTAGTGTCTCTATGAACATACCAACGCTTTCGTCTGGTAAGTCACATCATCTGAACCTCTTCAGGTGTTGATGACACGCGACCTGCTAAGTTCCCTAACTTGAATTCGGCCACTCGTCACTTTGGCTAATCAAGTTTTTGTTTAGCTGTGTGCTGCTTGTAAAATGGTTCCTTTATTTTCGCCGCTTATCAGCTCCACTACTGGTGCAATCTATTATACTACAGAGAAACAGTTAGAGTCTGTACGAGCCCATGCTAGGTCCGCTGTAGGATTATGGTACTTAAACGACAACAAAAATGTGTTCAAGGTTTCACCTTCTCAACACACACATCAATCGCTCCCAAACCAATCGAATTAGACAGCTAACAACCCAATTACCTCTGGGTGAGCTGCAACCATTAATCGTACACCACGGACTGGATATCAATTTCACCGATTCACAAAAACTCAGCACCTACAAATCTACTTCTGTCTCTAACCAGGCGCACGCTGGTTTTACCACAGCAAACTAATTCTTTTGACCGGAACTGTCCGCAGGGCAACAATCAATTGATAGTACGAACACCTAAATTCGCCAAAACCAGTGTATCACCAGTGACTATTCATAAAATCACACAGAATCTCTGTACATTCAACTTTGGGTGGAAACAACCGTCCCAGCCACGTACATAAACAGGGGCATAACAGACTAAATAGTCACACTGCCTCGATGAGCTGCAACAAATTAAAATACTGGTTCTACTAATCAAAACTTCTTTCCCTCTCCCAAGCCTTAACCGCCAGCTGCAGTGCCTCAATACACCACACAGTGGGTCGCTCTACTATCAGACCAGATCCTGTATCCACTTAGTTGGTGAGAGGACTACTTGGGAACTAACTAACTCTTTACACCCTACAATAGGAACCATTTTTACGTCAAACATGCGACGCCATGCCAACTTTTAACAATTAATTAATTATTCATTGATGCTGCCGCTCATCTAAGACAGCGGCCAGCTGCTGTGTGTCGCTCAGGCATCATCTACGGACCCAGTTATGGCGAGTTGGTGCATCGCTGATGTCACACACGCTCACCATCTGCAGTTATCCTTTTTTTCTTTCGTTGATGCTCTCGGATCATCTGCAACATATTTTCTTTCTTAACACATTGTACACGTATATTTACAGTAACCACCAGGTGTTGTTATTAAGTTATCAGGTAGGATGCTCAGCACTAGTAAGGGTGAACGTAACCCGTGCGTTTTGACACAGCACAGTGAACACCCATAGGAATTTGTGTGCAGTGTACGATAATGATGCTGTTGACAGGAGTGCTTTTGCCCCAATGAGTTAAGAGAGTTAAAGTCTGAGGCAGTGCAAAAACTGAGTTCGAAGATCAGCCACGTTCGGGGCATCCTGCCACAGCCACTGCACCCAGCATGGTGAATCGTGTGGATGCCGCATCATCTTATCTTGACAGTTGTCTCTGCAGATACCGGAGATCATTGAAGTGTATACTGATGAGTCAAAACGTTATGGCCACCTGCTTAATAGCTTGTTTTCCTGTCTTTGGAATGAAATACATCACTGATTCTGCGTATTAGGGATCTGCAATTTGTTGGTAGGTTTGTGTATGTATGTGGCATTAGATATCTATGCACAGGTCGTGTCTATCTATCTATATCCGAATCCCGCTCCAGCTACTGCCGGGTTTGGGTGTTGAAGAGTCCTCTCCATTTGGCTCGGTCCTCCCACCACTTTTCTTCCTCCACTTGCTGCCAGGTCACACCTCTCCTTTCTACAGATATTCTCACTCCCATTTTCCACCATGTTCTTGGGCACTCTCTAAGTCTTTTCCCATCCATCTTTAGTTCTTCCATAATTTTGGGGAGTCTCTGCCCATGCATCCTCTTCACATGCCCATACCATCTTAACCTCTTTCTTTCAATTTCTTCTCTCATACTTTCTTGTTTGAGGTCCTTTCTAATCTCTACATTCCTTACTCTGTCCATTCTTGTTTTTCCCTGAACTGCTCTGAGAAATTTCATTTCCCCTGCTTGCAGTATGCTCCAGTCCCTTTCTGTCATTGTCCATGTTTCTCCACCATAGGCGACAATAGGGATGTAATAATTCTTATACATAAGGAGTTTTGCTCTTTCTGAAACTTCTTTATTCCAAATCAGGTGTTTTATTGTTTGGTAGAAATTGCCTCCCTTCTGTAACCTCCTATTAATTTCGTTAGTTATTCTTCCATCCCTAGATATTTCACTCCCTAAATAAGTGAAACTTTCTACTACTTTGAGGGTTTCTCCATTCGAGGTAATATTTCCATTGATTCCTTTCTCTCTTCCAAATGCCATTACTTCACTCTTATCTTTATTTATTTTTAATCCATACCTTTTCATTATTTCCTTCCACACATCAAGCTGTAACTGTATATCTACCTCTTTATCAACCCATATTATCATATCATCTTTTTGTCTTTTTCTTTTACTATATCTTTAACTGCCCTATTCATTCCCTCCATCACAACATTAAAAAGTGCAGGAGATAGAATACTTCCTTGCTTAAGTCCTTGTCTTATTTCAAAGTATTCAGAGTTCCCCAATGGTGTTCTAATTCTACAATTGTGTCCTCTGTATGTTGTCTTTATAACATTAATGTATCCATCTTCTATATCTATATTCTTCATTTCTTCCCAGAGTCTTTCCCTGTCAACTGAGTCATATGCCTTTTCTATGTCTATAAAAACCATTATCACCCTTTTGTTATACTCCCAACTTTTTTCCATCAATTGACGGATAGAAAATATCAGGTCGATCGTGCTTCTTCCTTTCCTAAACCCGTGCTGTTCTTCAGTCAGCTCCTTTTCTATCTTTTCACTTATTCAATTTAGTAAAATTCTTTCAAAAATCTTGACTGTATGACTCATAAGGGTTATTCCTCTGTAGTTTTAACAAAGTCTTTTATTGCCTTTCTTGAAGATGGGAACAATGTCTCCTGTTCTCCAGTCGTCAGGTATTGTACTATTTCTCCACACACTTGATAGTACTCTATACAGCCACTGCATTCCCACTGGACCTGCTGCTCTTATCATGTCCACTGATACTTCATCAGGTCCTGGGGCTTTCCCCCCATTCATCTTCTTCACAGCTTTTTCCATTTCTTCCCGTGTAATTTGTCCTAATTCTACTTCCCAACTTCTCTCAATTTCTCCATTATTTGTTGTTTCCTCATGTACCTGCTCCTCAGCATTTAACAGCTTCTTAAAATATTCTTTCCAGAGATCTTTTATATTCCCTGGATCTTCAATAATGTTACCGTCCTCTGTTTCCATCTTTACTGGTACTTCAGAAGCCTTCCTTTTATTTTTCATCATTTTATAGAACATTTTCTTATTGCTCTTCACATCTTCTTCAAGTTTTTTTGTAAACTCTTCCCATGCCTTTTTCTTTGCACAGGTCATGTAATTTGTGTAAATAATTGGCTGCTGATTTGCGTACGCAATGATGGCACCCAGTAGTGGTCCGGATGTGTTTCATAGGATTTACATCAGGTGAACCTGGTCACAGAGACATCAACGCGAGTTCACGATAGTTCACCTCAGACCACTGCAGTGTAGTGCAGTTCTCGCTCCAAGAAACGGACAGTTAAACTGCTGAAAGGTGACATTGCCGTCAGGGAAGACGTCAAGCGTGAAGGGATGCAGGGGGTTAGCAGCTGTCAGCGTGTCTTCGATTAACGTTTCCATTGATTGACAGTTGAACATGTAGGAGTGGCCTGCTGTGGAGCTCCATGTTAGATAATGTACGACAAAGTGTGTGCTCCGAAACATTTGTGCGTGCACCAGTATTGTGCACTTTCAGCAGAGATGCCACAGGTCACCATCTGTTCTACTTTGCAGAGCAGACAACCCTCTGAACCCCACATTCTGTGAAAAGTTGTGGGTGTCCAACCTAGTAGTAGTTTCACTGCACTTCTGCCTCTTTCGATAGATGCTCACAACAGTAGCATTTGACCAGTTTTGCCGTTTTTGAGATACTTGTTCATGCACTCTTGAAAATAATAATATGACCTTTATAAAAGTTGCTTATCTCAATGGATTTCCCCATTTTCAGCCCATATCTTCACTAGGGTGATCCCCTGTCCATGTCTGCTCAGCTTACATACTGTTGTTACCACATCATGTGCCCGCAACGCCACCTGGTGAGATCCAACCTCACAGTGGCAGTGGTCATAATGTTTTGGCTCGTCGGTGTTTACACTATAGCTGAGACTATCAGATATTCAAAGGTGACCCTGTTTGGTTCAACAAATGCTCACAACAGAGCACAAAATACAAAGAAAAGCTATTTTGTCTGAAATATTGGAATAATTTGAGGCCAATGGAGCTGCCTTTGTGCCATGGCTTGTTAAAGGTGTCGAAACCTGAGTGCATCATTTTGAGGAGGAAACAAAAATGAACACACACAGTCACAATACTTTTGTCACATGTAAAAGAAATTTTGATTGGTATAGTCATCAAATTCTAACTCTTAAGGTTAAATACATTGTTGTTGTTGTTGTGGCATTCAGTCCTGAGATTGGTCTGATGCAGCTCTCCATGCTACTCTATCCTGTGCGAGCGTCTTCATCTCCCAGTACTTACTGAAGCTTACATCCTTCTGAATGTTTAGTGTATTCATTTCTTGGTCTCCCTCTACAATTTTTACCCTCCACACTACCCTCTAGTACTAAATTGGTGATCCCTTGATGCCTCAGAACATGTCCTACCAACCGATCCCTTCTTCTAGTCAAGTTGTGCCACAAACTCCTCTTCTCCCCAATTCTATTCAATACCCCCTCATTAGTTACGTGATCTACCCATCTAATCTTCAGCATTCCTCTGTAGCACCACATTCCAAAAGCTTCTATTCTCTTCTTGTCCAAACTATTTATCATCCATGTTTCACTTCCATACATGGCTATACTCCATACAAATACTTTCAGAAACGACTTCCTGACACTTAAATCCATACTCGATGTTAACAAATTTATCTTCTTCAGAAACGCTTTCCTTGCCATTGCCAGTTTACATTTTATATCCTCTCTACTTCGACCATCATCAGTTATTTTGCTCCCCAAATAGCAAAACTCCTTTACCACTTTAAGTGTCTCATTTCGTAATCTAATTCCGTCAGTATCACCTGACTTAATTCGACTACATTCCATTATACTCATTTTGCTTTTGTTGATGTTCATCTTGTACCCTCCTTTCAAGACACTGTCCATACCGTTCAACTGCTCTTCCAAGTCCTTTGCTGTCTCTGACAGAATTACAATGTCATCGGTGAACCTCAAAGTTTTTATTTCTTCTCCATGGATTTTAATACCTACTCCGAACTTTTGTTTCATTTCCTTTACTGCTTGCTCAATATACAGATTGAATAGCATCGGGGAGAGGCTACAACCCTGTCTCACTCCTTCCCAACCACTGCTTCCCTTTCACGTCCCTCGACTCTTATAACTGCCATCTGGTTTCTGTGCAAATTGTAAATAGCCTTTTGCTCCCTGTATTTTACCCCTGCCACCTTCAGAATTTGAAAGAGATTATGAGACAAAATTGTGGGACATTATTTAATGAACAACCCTTGTATGTAACAGTTTCCTGTGGTCAGGAGTATTGGTAAACATGTTTACATTAAACTACGCCAGTGATGAGTAATCCAAAATATTTTTTACACTCCGTATCCCATGTAGTGGCACCATGACGTTAAAGTTAGATCGAATTGAACCCACATGCTGATGTAGGCCTCTCAGTACTTATTCTACTGCTCATTGTCGAAGAATGGAGTTGGGATGGAGGAATGGATCTGCTGTTCTCTCTACGAGGGTAGTTCGGAAAGTAAGTTCGATTTGGTAATAAAAGGAAATCGAATACAGATAAAGAAAGCAATTTATTTCACAAAAATCTATCGCTTACACTGGTTTTCAACATAGCCCCTGTAGTTTTCCAGACGTTTCTCATAGCATGATATAAGTATTGTCACATAATTTCCTCACCACAGTGTAACGTGTTCTTTTACCTCTTCATCGTTGTTGAAGTGCTTACCACCGAGGAATGACTTCAGGTGCCGGAAGAAATGAAAATCACTAGGAGCGAGGTCAGGACTGAACAGAGGATGGCCAAAAACATTCCTGCCAAAGCTCTGAAGGAATCGTTGCGTCACATTCGCAGTGTGTGGTTGAACATTGTCGTGAATGAAAACCACACCTTTCGGGACCATTTCTCGGCTCTCGTCCTGTATGTTTCTTAAGCTTCTTGCAAGAAACATCCTTATTGATTGCTTCACCTCATAGTAAAAAAGCAGTTGGTGAAATGCCTTGTCTGTCCCTAAGCCCTGTCCACGTGACCTTTTGAGGTGTCAGGAGTTTCTCGGGTTTAACCTTTTCTGGGGAGAAATGTGTCTCCATTCCATCAATTGCCGTTTCGTTTTGTGGGTCCCATAAGTGACCCAAGTTTCATCCCCAATGACTATCTGGGATAAAAATTTCTCACCATCATCATTGTACAGTGTGAAAAAATCAAGTTCGCTACCGATCCGTTGCTGTTTGTGTTGTTCACTAAGAAGTTTAGGCACCCAACATGTGCCTCATGCCTAGTTTATGAAAACCCAGTTTTTCAGAACAATCCTATAATTTACTGTTTGTGAAATTGGTTGAAACACAGTAGCATTAATCGTAAACCAAAGGTGTTTTTTACACACCCATCCTTAAATTGTCAGACGCGTATTCTCACCACTGGAGCACTCATTGCATTTTTCTCCATAAAGTTCGCAGATTTGTCAACGAATGTCGCTTGCCTTAACATTCTTAGCATTCAGAAAGTGAAATGCAGATATCAGTTCACACGCAGCGGCATTTTTGACCAATGATGCAATTATAAACAATCACTACAAATGACACACAACACAGAATGAGCTCGAAATGGCATAATTTTGTTCTGCTTGAACCAGAGCGGAACTGTGACTGTAGCAGTGCCGTGGAGAAAAATCGAAACTGAACTTACTTTCCAAACTAGCCATGTTTATTACTAAATGACTAACCCAGGGTTCAGTAACCTGGACGAGTTGCAGATTATCTAACAGCCTTCAGAGGGAACAAAATTTGACTTAATTTAAAACTCTTTCATAGTCTGCTCAACAGGTTCGTACCTGTAGACTTATGTTACAGGTTTAATACAGTCAGACAAGTTTTACAATTATACGCTGTATGTATGTCTTCAGGCAGTGTAACTCATGGCATGCAAATACCTGGAGTATATTCGCCTAGTATTTGAGAATGAGGACACTTGTAACTTCCAACATACTTAAACCTTGTACTACCATTGGGGTCAGTATGACCATACACACACACACACACACACACACACACACACACACACACACACTCTCTCTCTCTCTCTCTCTCTCTCTCTCTCTCTCTCTCTCTCTCCCCAAAAGTACTTTTAGTATTATGTGCCTCAATTTATAAAACTGGAACCCTTATAGGATTGCTTTGCTGTCCATCCATCAGACTGTTAAAACATTTTTTTCTTGGTAACGTGTAGATGGACCAAGTTCAGATTTGTGTCATATGTTGACGTCTATGGTCCCTTGGCAGTATAAAAATTTTACACTTCTGAGTCGGTTCAGTCAAAAGATACGGCCATTTATGCCACTCTTTTGATACCAGAAAACTCACTCATCATAACCTGTAAGGTACCTCCCATTTCTAGAATCATGAAATTTGGAAAGAAGCAAGATTTCATGGTACAAGTAAAGGAAAAAATCCGAAAATTGTTAATTTGTACATATCAAAAGAACATTTTTTCAGTTTTTATCCATCTGTTGGTCTGTCTGTGTGGTAATACCCACTTTCCTCTGGAACTAGTTGGCATATTAAGCTCAGATTTATGTTATGTACTACAGTCTGTGATACTTTGGCAGTGAAAAACATTTACGTTTCTTAGTCAGTTCAGTCAAAAGATTCGGTCATTTATGCCACATATTTTGTAACTCTCAAACCCACCCATCAAAACCTGTAGGCTACTTCCCATTGACATAGAATGAAATTTGGAAAGAAATAATGTTTCAGAGTACAAGTAAAGTAAAAAAAATCGAAAATTGTTAAATTGTAATGATATCACATAAAAAATATCTTTTTGCCATTAGAACATGCATTGCATTCATCATCCATCAGAAACATAATAGATGAACATTAATGCATGCAGACATATAATGTAAGTTGTACTCATATTTTATTGACTGCATAAAAAAATATTTTATTAAATTTTATATATCTACGTATGTAAACTGAAAGTCCCTGTTCGCTTCTTTTTGCATGTCTGGTTTAGTCAGAGGAACCACTGTAGAGATTTTGACATGGTTGTGGAATTTCCGGGACCAATATCTTGTCAGTATCTATGACGGTAATCCCAAAAGTAAGGTCTACTATTTTTTTATAAGTACATAGACCTGTTTATTTCTACAATCGTTTACATCAGTTTACAGCTTAAACATTTAGCTATTTTTCAGCATCCACCATTTTTGTAGATGCTGTGGCAGTTTTTGTATGCACATGTCATACCAGCTCACCGCCATGCTGTTCAGAAAGTTATGAACCTCTTCTTTCACCTCGTCGTCGGAGCTGAATCACTTTCCGGCTAAATGTTCTTTTAACTTACGGAACAGGTGCTAGTCACTGGGTGCCAAGTCAGGACTATAGGGTGGGTGCGTGATTATGTTCCACTGAAACTGTTGCAGGAGAGCAACAGTTTGCCGAGCGATATGTGGGCGAGCGTTGTCATGGAGAATGTGTACCCCTTGCTCAACATTCCTCTTCTCCAGTTCTGAATTGCCCGTTTGAGTTTTTTCAGAGTCTCACAGTAACTGTCAGTGTTAATTGTGATCGCAGTGGGCATAAAGTCGACCAACAATACCCCTTTCCGATCCCAAAAAACAGTTGTCATAACTTTACCTACAGACTGTGTTTGTTTGAATTTCCGTGGCTTTGGCGAAGAAGGATGCCGCCACTGGCGTGATTGTTGCTCGGTCTCAGGTGTAAAGTGGTATGTCCAGGTTTCGTCACAGTTGAGTCGAGAAAGTTGTCCCGTTCGGCTACAAGGCAGTGAAGAAATGCGCGGGAAGCATCAACTTGTTGCCGCACGTGGTCCTCAGTCAGCATCCGTGGCACACATCTTGCGCACACCTTCCGGTAGTTCAATGTTTCCGTTAAAATTCTGTGAGTGGTGCTTCGGGAAACCTCAGGAACCAATGTCAGAGATCATCCAGGGTGGTCTGCCGATCTTCACGCATGCTTTGCTCAACCTTCAACACTGTCTCCTCGGAAGTTGGTGGTCTCTCGCTCCTTTGTTCGTTGTGAATTTCGGTCCAACCAGCTGCAAACTCTGTACACGACTTGCAAACATTTTTGACATCAATGCACGACTCACTATACACTTGCGTCAATTGGTGACAGATTTCAGTTGGCGCAGTGCCCTTTGCGTTCAAAAACTGAATAACTGTGCGCATTTCACACTTGGCGGTAACATCCAACAGGAGCTCCATTCTCGATGGCTGCCAAGCTGAGACTGAGCGCCTCAGCGTGGCGTGTGCATGTTTACACACAGCGCGTGAAGCACTCTTCATAACAGTGTGACCAAGAGCCACACAAACAGACTTCTGTACTTATTGAACTGTGAATTTACTTTCAAAATCTTTTCTTAAAGAATTTACTTTATTTACTAACAATTCATCAAGAACATTGACACATTTAATCACACTAGGTGAGTGTGGAAGTAGTTGCCAGGGAGTAACTGATGAAAATGAAATTACCTTTAACAAATGGGAATTTTATATTCATAAAAGCCTTTTCAAAACAGATTTAAAATTTATAAGCAGAAAAGCACCCTCGAAATATCAAATTATAATTTTATTTAGAGGCAGAAAGAACAATATTGACAGTATGAGCCTTCGGGCTGAGAAGCTTGCCGCTCCCTTTGAACACGGGCGTAGTCACGACCGCTCACAACCACCTCTGAAAGACTACGCTGGTGCAAATCTGCAACTCACCAGATTACTTTAAACTAAAAATTTTAACAACTCACACAAACACATTAACTATGCACCCCGTAAGAGGGATGGAAATGATACAAACACTCACACTAAGAAATTATTTGCCACCGATAGTGCAATTTGTTTTTAAAAGGTCTCTTATGGTGGAAGGGTGGCAACTTTATAAAAATGACTATTTAAATAAAACCCATGAAATTCAGACTTACATAAAATGTACAACGTGCTCTACATTACATATACACCGCCTGCAAGACGATAGGCCAGATAAAAACATATTTCAGGAATTCGGCCTTTACACCTTAATTCTATAAATTTGTTAACACCGAATCTGACAAACATGACAGAAGCAGCTATTAACATACGGCAGACCGACAGACAGACAGACAAATGCAGACGAGAGACAAACAAGCAAGCTGGGGACGAGAAACTGATCAAGAAAACAAGTTGAATTTAACAAGTAACTGAAACAACATATCGCGAATCACTGAACTTCGAATAACTGCGATTTCTGGTGAAGCCCTGGCGCAGCACCCCCAAAACGCTCTCCCGAACTGTCTGCTGCCAGCCGCTTCAACGGACGCAGGAAGGCGCGCCGATCTCCTGTCTCAGGGCATCGCAGCTCGTCCCGGCCAGACCGATGTCGTGGGTTGACTCCTGTTGCTCTCGTGTTGGCCGCGAAGCCACTACCCCTTGCTATACTGCGCGGCCCACTGGACTCACGTGCCGACCTCACATGCACCGACGCTCAAGATGGGCAAATCGTCTCGTGTCCCAGTGCGCGACTGACCAACCGATCGATCCAACTGCCAATGTTCATTGCCTGAACAACCTCGAGCAGACTGGTGGCCTAACACGACACTGACTAAGCGATACACTCGGTCGGACCCACCCCTGCAGAGGAAGCATGCCCTCAGGCTATCCGACATCCCTGCCCCAGGAAGAGACCAACCTACCGATCAATCCGACTGCGAATGTCCATTGCCTGAACAACTCGAGCAGACTGACGGCCTAACTCATACTAAAACTCCAGACGACAGACAGACACTGACTGCCCCACACTGACCAGGCTGACCAACTGACCAGACTCGCCGAGACTCGCAGACTCTGCCTGGCCAACTGCACCAGTGGTGAGCTGATAGCGCCCCTTAAATGCACGTGAACAGGCAACCTTTCCCGTTTCCCACCAGAGGGAGGCACCAAAGCTGCGATTGCCGTAGCGGCGCCACTGCCAGAAACGGAAGGCGATTGCTTTACACTATGCGCTGCGGCGCACTCTTCAAAACAGCAAATTTTACCACGGCTCACTTATAAAAAAATAGGAGACCTTACTTTTGGGATTACCCTTGTATATTGAAAATGGGCAAAAATCATTGAGATTCTCAATTACCAGGACGTGTGAACTACATATTATTACGTGATCAAGTTTGCGCAGATGGCTTAGTGCGCAAGTCCTACTCCCACTTGCTCAATTTTTCCAGAACATATGACCTTTTGCCTTTGAGTCGATTATACGAAATGGTGTTTTGTTCAATTTTGCTTTTACAAAACATTAAAATTTTTTCATGGTTTTTTGCTCTGAGTACCACTTGGGTCATTATGACCCCAGTCTAAATCTCTCTTTGTTTCTTAAATGTAATGTTTATGAAAATAGAATGATGGCTGTTATATTGAACAGCTGTAATACCTCCATTGCATTGCGTGAAAATTACTTCGGGAGGGTGGTTAGGACCCAAATGGGACTCAGTGAAATAAAAAGATCTTGCAATAGGAGGGTTAGTACACAACTTCAAACATTTACAAAAGTTTTTCTTGGTGACACTCACTACACAATGATGATAGGAAAAAAAGTTTATTGCTTACAGCATTTTTGCTGTTCATACAGTTAGATTTAAGCATCAGGAATGATGTTTTAATTTATAACTTTTTCACTGCTAACAGGCAGTATCACAGTATACCATTGAATTTCCTGTGGAATTATATTATTGTACGGGACGAAGCTCAGGAGACATTGTATCATAAATGTTGAGATGCATGAAAAACTAACTTTTGTTTAAATCAGAGCACAAATCTGCAAGACTATACTCACTGGTGTTAGATAATGAGAGCACTTGGCAACATCCAAAAACCTTTGAACATGGTTTCAAACTATTTCGAAATGTTTTCTCGCTTACGTGCTTAATGTCCGATCATTAAGTAAATGCTGAGCTGTCAACAGGTTCACACAAAAGAGGAAGAAAACGAAGATTACTATATAAAAGGTGTAAAACAAAGCATAGGACTATAGGTAGAGACATGCTGAAAGAGATGCATTTGGCTGTCAAGAGTGTAATGCATAAACCCTTCAATGACTACCATAGCAGAATATTGTCAAATGATCTTTTACAAAACCCAAAGAAATTCTGGTCATATGTCGAGGCTGTCAGTGGCGCCAGAGTTAGTGTCCGGTCCCTAGCGAACGAGATAAGAATTAAAATTGAGGGTAACAAAGCAAAAGCTGAAAAGCCCAATTCTGTTTTCAATGTTCCTTTACAAAGGAAAACCTGGGAGAACTGCCCAAATTTAATCCTTATACCACTGTAAAGATGAGTGAAATAAGTGTTAGTGTTACTCGTGTTGAGAAACGGCCGAAATCATACAAAACTCCATGGCTGATGGAATCCCAATCAGATTCTATACTGAATTCGCAGCTGAGTTAGTCCCTCTTCTAACTATTATCTACTATAGATCCCTCGAACAGGGAAAAACCTGTGCACTAGTTGGAAGAAAGCACAGGTAACACCTGTTTACAAGAAGGGTAGAAGTAGTGATCCATAAAACTGTCATCCAATCCTAGACACCCATTTGTTGTAGAATTTTGGAACATATTCTGAGCTCAAACATAATGAGGTATCTTGAACAGAATGACTTCCTCAATGCCAACCAGCACGGATTTCGAAAACGTCAATTGTGTGAAAGGCAGTTTGCACTTCTCTCGCATGACATACTGAAAGCTTTTGATCGAGGCAGTAAGGTAGATGCAGTATTTCTCGATTTCCCAAAAGCATTTGACTCAGTATCTCACCTATTCTTACTATCAAAAATGCAATCGTATGTGGTGTCGAGTGAAATTTGTGACTGGATTGAGGATTTTTTGGTAGAGAGGATGCTGCGTGTTATCTTGGACAGAGAGTCATCATCATTTCGGTTGTGCTCCAGTGAAGTGTTTTGGGACCCTTGCTATTCATTAATGACTCTGAGGACAATATTAATAGTAACTCAGACTGTTTGCAGATGATGCAGTTATCTATAACAAAGCATTGTCTGAAAGAAGTTGCATAAATATTCAGTCAGATCTGTTAAGATTTCAGTGTGGTGCAGAGATTGACAACTTCCTCTAAATGTTAAGAAATGCAAAATTTTGCTCTTCATGAAAAAATATAGTATACTACGACTATAATTTCAATGACTCAAATGGAATCAGCCAGCTCATACAAATATCTGGGTGTAACACTCTGTAGGGATATGAAATGGAATGATCACATAGGCTCAGTCACTGGTAAAGCAGATGGTAGACTTCAGTTTGCCGGCCACTGTGGACGAGCGGTTTTAGGCACTTCAGTTCGGAACTGCGCTGCTGCTACGGTCGGAGGTTCGAATCCTGCCTCGGGCATGGATGTGTGTGATGTCCTTAGGTTAGTTAGGTTTAATTAGTTCTAAGTTCTAGGGGACTGATGACCTCAGATGTTAAGTCCTATAGTGCTTAGAGCCATTTGAACCATTTTTAGACTTTATTGGTAAAATACTGGAGAAGTGCAATCAGCCTACAAAGAAGATTGCTTACAAGTCAGTGGTGTGACTTTGTTTGATCCATTGGACTGTGTCACAGAGATGCTGAAGGAACTGGACTGGAAGACTCTTAAAGATAAACGTAAACTATCCTGAGAAAGTTGTGTAACAAAATTACAAAAATTGGCTTCAAATGATGACTAGAGGAATGTACTACAATCCACTACGTAACTGTAATAACTGGTACAATAGGTCGTGCTCACTGCTATTCACTTCATGGTTGTTTGCAGAGTATAGATGTTGATTTAGAAGTGTGCACATGGCCCCCCCCCCCCCCCCCCCCCGGACACACACACACACACACACACACACACACACACACACACACACACACACACCTTTTCCTGTGCAATGTGCCAACTAGACACACAGTGCTGAGAGTGCATTTCAGCATGGGGAATAGGATGTGATGGAGATTGTTGTGGGTCTGACCATATGTATAAACAAATCTGTGGTACTGCCATGGGTACTCCATTTGGGTATTGGTCCTTGCAAGACTGGTTATAAGTGGAATTCTGCACAGAAGGTCAGTAAGCAATTCTTATATAAGCAACATAAACAGTGTTATCAGGAAACAGTGCGACAAACTCGGCACAATATTCGTTGACCCCAACAAATTTTTAAGTGACAAATGCTTGGGAAATGATGGCGTCCATTTGAACAGACTAGGCTCAACGAATTTCAGTAAAATGGTTACAGACATCTGTAAAATCATTAAGAACAAGGGAAACTGATACCACGTGGAGGGGGTGAAAATTCAAAAGTGAAAATTAAAATAAAAAATATCTTCCAGGAAGAAATTCCAATATAAATACAAGTACTAAAGATAGTAAGTTTCAGAACTTGTGTTTAACTCCAAACCTGATAGTATTTCATCAAAATGTACAATCGTTATCCAACAAAGTAAATGAATTTCAAATTTTGTTAGAAAACACCTCTGTATTATGTTTCACTGAACATTGGCTTGACAAAGAGAAACTTCATATGCTATGCATTCCAAATTTTTTATTGGGTAGATATTTTTGTCAGAAACTGTGTAAAAATTGTGTTAGTTGCATTTATGTTAAAAATAGCATAAATTTTAAATGTATGCTGTATGTAGAAAAATTATCCATAGAGAAAGATATTGAGGTAAATGGAATTGAAATCATGGACAAAAAAATTGCTATAATTTGTCTATACAGGGCGCCAACTGGCAATATTAACATCGTGTTAAAGAACCTTGAAAATACACTCCTGGAAATGGAAAAAAGAACACATTGACACCGGTGTGTCAGACCCACCATACTTGCTCCGGACACTGCGAGAGGGCTGTACAAGCAATGATCACACGCACGGCACAGCGGACACACCAGGAACCGCGGTGTTGGCCGTCGAATGGCGCTAGCTGCGCAGCATTTGTGCACCGCCGCCGTCAGTGTCAGCCAGTTTGCCGTGGCATACGGAGCTCCATTGCAGTCATTACACTGGTAGCATGCCGCGACAGCGTGGACGTGAACCGTATGTGCAGTTGACGGACTTTGAGCGAGGGCGTATAGTGGGCATGCGGGAGGCCGGGTGGACATACCGCCGAATTGCTCAACACGTGGGGCGTGAGGTCTCCACAGTACATCGATGTTGTCGCCAGTGGTCGGCGGAAGGTGCACGTGCCCGTCGACCTGGGGCCGGACCGCAGCGACGCACGGATGCACGCCAAGACCGTAGGATCCTACGCAGTGCCGTAGGGGACCTCACCGCCACTTCCCAGCAAATTAGGGACACTGTTGCTCCTGGGGTATCGGCGAGGACCATTCGCAACCGTCTCCATGAAGCTGGGCTACGGTCCCGCACACCGTTAGGCCGTCTTCCGCTCACGCCCCAACATTGTGCGGCCCGCCTCCAGTGGTGTCGCGACAGGCGTGAATGGAGGGACGAATGGAGACGTGTCGTCTTCAGCGATGAGAGTCGCTTCTGCCTTGGTGCCAATGATGGTCGTATGCGTGTTTGGCGCCGTGCAGGTGAGCGCCACAATCAGGACTGCATACGACCGAGGCACACAGGGCCAACACCCGGCATCATGGTGTGGGGACTGATCTCCTACACTGGCCGTACACCACTGGTGATCGTCGAGGGGACACTGAATAGTGCACGGTACATCCAAACCGTCATCGAACCCATCGTTCTACCATTCCTAGACCGGCAAGGGAACTTGCTGTTCCAACAGGACAATGCACGTCCGCATGAATCCCGTGCCACCCAACGTGCTCTAGAAGGTGTAAGTCAACTACCCTGGCCAGCAAGATCTCCGGATCTGTCCCCCATTGAGCATGTTTGGGACTGGATGAAGCGTCGTCTCACACGGTCTGCACGTCCAGCACAAACGCTGGTCCAACTGAGGCGCCAGGTGGAAATGGCATGGCAAGCCGTTCCACAGGACTACATCCAGCATCTCTACGATCGTCTCCATGGGAGAATAGCAGCCTGCATTGCTGCGAAAGGTGGATATACACTGTACTAGTGCCGACATTGTGCATGCTCTGTTGCCTGTGTCTATGTGCCTGTGGTTCTGTCAGTGTGATCATGTGATGTATCTGACCCCAGGAATGTGTCAATAAAGTTTCTCCTTCCTGGGACAATGAATTCACGGTGTTCTTATTTCAATTTCCAGAAGTGTATCTTACACAAGACTACACAAAAAACTAGAAAACTTAGAAAACTAATTATATGTGGGGATTTCAACATTGACTTTGCAAGTGAGTCCAATTAAAAAACTGCTTTACTGAACCTCTTAGCAACTTTCAATTTAAAGGCTACTATAGAAACGCCAACACACATCACAAAAGCCTCAGCCACAATCCTTGATCAAATATTTACAAATGTGCCCTTGAAACATACAACACAAACCCACTATACAGGCTCTGGGGACCACACAGCCCAAGAAATTAGTATAAAATTAGGAAAACTGTTTAGTTCAACTGACTGTCTAACTACTACATCTAGGAAGTATGATGACCAGAATATACAACATTTCCTTAACTATCTGTGTAAAGAAACTTGGGAAGACATCTATGAATGTAGAAGTACAAATGATAAGTTCAACAAATTCCTAAATAGTTTTAGCTATTATTTTGAACTTTGCTTTCCACTCCATAAAAAGACAGTCACAAAAATTGATCTGAAAATAAAATGGGTCACAACAGGGATACAAATATCTGTGAAGAAAAAGAGGTTACTTCATGAAATATCTAGACAGCACACCACATCCCCAGAATTTGATTCCTATTTTAAGAATTACAAAAGGATTTTAACTAAATCATAAAAGAAGCAAAACGAATGGCAAATAGTTCCTTCATAGCAAATGCACAAAATAAAATGAAAGCCATATGGGGCATTGTAAGGCATGAAACAGGAGTAAAACAGAGAGAATACCATAATATCAAACTGAACGAAAACACTTCTGTAATATCTGATCCCCAGCAGATCGCAAATAATTTAAACTCGTATTTCTCTGAGGCAGCTGAGATACTGGTGAAGCAAAACTTTCAATATGCTGTCACTGCAAATCAGATTAAAATTATCCCTAGTAACAAGTCTCTCTTCCTATACCCAACAGATGAACAGGAAATGCTAAAAACAATAGGGGAGCTAAAATCAAAATTTTCCTCTGGCACTGACAACATACCAGACCATATCATTAAAAAATGCGCACCCATAGTAGTTAGGCCCATGGTAGACATATGCAATAGTTCACTTTTGCAGGGAATCTTCCAAGAAAGGTTAAAAATATCTAAAGTGAAACCATTGTACAAAAAGGGTGAAAAAAAAAGATATAACAAATTATAGGCCAGTCTCTCTACTATCTGTTTTTTTCTAAAATAATTGAAAAAATCTTTTATAAAAGACTCGTAGATTTCATTGGAAAAAATAAACTTTTCTCAGCTACACAGCATGGTTTCTGAAAATGTAAATCCACTGAGACAGCTATTACCAATTTCTTAAATGAAGCTTTAAATGCATTAGATAAAAAAGAACACATAGCAGCAATATTCCTAGATCTTTCAAAAGCATTTGACATCATTAACCATGGTGTGTTGCTTAGAAAGCTAGAAAATGTTGGTGTCAGAGGCCCAGCCTATGAGTGGTTAAAGTCATATCTACAAAACAGACACCAAATAGTTGAAGTCTTGTACAAAGAAGGAAAAAATTTAACTTCCTATCAATCAGAAAAACAGTGTGTTAAATACGGTGTGCCGCAGGGTTCCGTACTAGGACCAATCTTGTTCTTGCTGTTTGTAAATGACCTGGAACCATCCAGCCCTAACTATAAGTACATTAAATATGCCGATGATACACATATACTTATCACAGGAAAGACCCTAGAAGAGCTCCAAAATGAAATAAAAAAGAACACTTCACATGTATCAGAATGGTTTGCAATGAACAACTTGATAATAAACACACGTAAAACAAACACTATGCATCTACACACAGTGCAGAATAAACAGCCTTTAACTGCAACCATAGAACTGTTAGGCAAAAGACTTGAAATTGTAAATAGCACCAAATTTTTGGGAGTTTGGATCCAAGATGACCTAAGATGACAGAAACACACACAACACGTATGTAGTAAATTAAATACCATTTGTTTTAGTATAAAAATTCTTGATGGATGCACATCAATGCAAGCCATAAAAAATGTGTACTATGCCCAAGCAGAACCTCTTCTCAAATATGGTTTAACTTGCTAGGGAAATTCACCACCCAGCAAAAGCTGTTTTATTGCACAAAAAAGAATTATAAGAGTCATGGAAGGCTCAGCACCTCGATCTTCATGCAAATCCTCATTTAAAAAGCTTCATATTCTTCCATTACCATGCCTATATATCATAGAAACAATAATGTTTATAAGGAAAATCGTAGATGAAAATAGCAAGATTGCTCCAAAAAACCAAAATATCCATTCATACAACACAAGGAATAATCAAGATTTACATATGCAGTTTTCACATACATCGCTAAAACAAAAAGTACCCTTGCAAGCAGGAAAAAAACTGTATAATAAACTACCTAAAAAAATTAAGGCAATAACTGGCATGCATAAATTCAAAACTGCAGTGAATGACTGCTTGCTACAGAATTGCTACTATAGTGTTGATGAATTTATATCTAGCTACAGTGTAAATACGTGAAGAATTTAAATAGTTTATACAATTAAGCCCAAAATAAGAAATGTGTACATGTAGATTTATCTGTGTATTATATGTGGTCTATTACATATATGAGTGTGTCTGTATTATCAAGGCCGAAAGTATCAAATGTGTGCATGTAAAACTTTTGTGTATTTGTGAAATGTTATTCCCATATTTTAGATTTATACTGTTATATACTGAAAACCATACAACAGTATTTCTGTTAAACTTCATTGCAAATTATTTGACTTGTCCTGTATCTTTTGTACCCCTGTACAGGTATGATTCACAGGACCAATAAATATACAATACAATACAATACAAGAATTTGCATATTTCTTTAACTAAGAATAAAAGGGCAATCTGTGGTTGTATCATTTTTAGATTTAGAGAAAGCTTTCGACAGGGTTGACTGGAACACACCTTTTGAAATTCTGAAGGTATCAGGGATAAAATACAGGAGGCAAAATATTATCTACAGCTTGATCAGAAACCAGACTGTTGTTATAGGAGTTGAAGGACGTAGAAGGGAAGCAGTCGTTGATAAGGGAGTGAGGGGGTGTCATAAAGTATCCCTGGTGTTATTCAGTCTGTATGTTCGGCAAGCAGCAAGGGAAACCGAGAAGAGATCTGAAAAATGAATTAAAGTTCAGAGACAATAAATAATATCTTGAAGGTTTGCTGATGACATTGTAGTTCTTTCAAAGATGGTAAAGGATTTGTAAGATCAGTTGTATGGAATGGATTGTAACTTGTGAAGAGGTTATTAGATAAATATCAATAAAAGTAAAACAAGGATAATTGAGTGTAGAGACATGTGATGGTTTAGGAATTAAATTAGGAACTGAGATGTTAATAGTAGTTGATGAGTTGAATCTTTGGTCGGCAGGACAACTGATGATGACCAAAGTAGAGCTAGGGTATAAAATGCAGAGTGGCAGAAGCAAGAAAAGCTTTTCTGAAAAAAAGATGTATTAGGTTGGTGCATAAGTTTCACAGCATGTTTGGTTTGCTTGTTGGTGTTCTGGTTGCTACGTGCTTATTTATCCATTGTTATTTTTTATTTGTAGTTCACTTGTGTCATTTGAGTTCACATATTGTTATTTTGAGATAGTGAGTGCAGCTGTGGATGCTAGAAAATGGAGTGACAAGTGGAGAAATTGAATTATTTATGACATATTTGTCTGAGTTCTGCAGAAGTGTGCTGGAGCCTGAGCAGCCAGAAATATTTGTGCAATGTGTGCAGATAATGTCATTTGACAGGGCATGACAAGAATTCAGTATCCATTGCATCCAAATGAGGCCACCAATACTCTCTTATCGTCGTACAGTATCAATCTCCATTGACTATCACAGCTTGCCGTGTCTCGTGTTCGAAAAAGTAAGGGCCAGCGGCACTGTCTGACCAAAAGCCATACCAAACTGTTGATCGTTGCAGAAGCATTTCCCTTTCTTGGATCGTGCAAGGATTTTCTGGCAGTTCTGCTTATTAACAAAACCATTTAAGTGCAAGTGTGCGTCATCACTAAAGACAATTTTGTTTGCAAAGCTGTCATCCTCTCAGAACCCAGTCAACAAACTGTCGTGTCTTGTGGTTGCTTTTGGCTGCTGCATCGACTGAATTTTATAGGAGTGGTAATGGAGGTCATAGTGGAGAATAATTTAAGCGCAATAGTTCGAAATTGATTTCATGGGGCCAACAGCCACACTGTCACAAACTACCACAATGTTCTCCTCACTTCAACCAGTACGACAATGCCGAGGACTTTTCTGGTTTATTGTTGAACCCATCTCAAAGAACTTTTTTACAAGCCTGCAAACCTTATTATGTGCTAGAGTCGTGCAAAGTCATCTGAAAGTTGCTGTATAACTTTCTCCTATATGATAAAACATTTTCATGATTAGCACACATTGCGCACACATGAACTGCTCTGTCGTGAGACTTGAAATGCGAGAAATTCAAACTGAGGCAACAGTTGGAATGTTCCTGGAAATAGAAACAAATCAAAACAATGTCACCAACTGACAAACAAAAATTTACAAACCATTCTAAAACCGAGGCTCTTTTTGAACCACCTGTTATAAGTTTGTGTTAGGGAGACCCTTGTGAAGTATTTGTCTGGAATGTAGCCTTCTGTGGCAGTGAAATGAAATGTGGACAATAAGCATTTCAGGCAAGAAGAGAATAGAAGCTTTTGAAATGTTGTGCTACAGAAGAATGCTGAAGCTCAGATAGGTAGGTTGAGCAGCTAAGGGGTAGGTAGCAAACTGAATTCGGTAAAAATAAAGAATATTGAAACTGAGTGAGGAAATAAATGATTGTTTATGTTCGTTCTGTCTTAGAGTACAGATACATATAGACCAATTAGACACCTGGTGCTGCCATATGGAGGCCTGAAATCAATGCCTTAGTCATGTGATGTGTGGAATAAAACCCATTATAACCCCTGTCATTACACTTTACAGAATAATGTTGAAAATTAGGTAGACTGATAAGGTAAGGAATTCTCTTCGTTGAATCAGTGAAGAAAAGAACACATGGAAAATACTGAGAAGAAGAGGGGCAGGATGATAGGACATGTTTTAAGACATCACAGAATAACATCCACAGTACTAGAGGGAACCGTAGAGGAAGGCAGAGATTGGAATACACCCAGGAAATGATGAGGGAGTAGGTTGTAAGCATTACTCTGAGATCAAAAGCTTGTCGCAGGAGAGCAATTTGTTGGGGGTCACATCAACACAGCCAGCAGACTGATTACTCAAAATAACAATTAGAGACTGGTTTTCTCAAAGTGCCCCATAGCTGAATGGTCAGTGTAGATGGCTGCCATACAGAGAAACCAGGTTACTCTTTGAAGTTCTGAAAGTACCAGGCAAAAATAAGGGGAACGGAACATTATTGGCTACTTGTACCGAGACTGGATGGCAGTTACAAGAGTTGAAGGATGTGAAAGAGAGGGAGTCATTGAAAAGGCAGTGAGTCACGGTTGTTATCTGTATCCGATGTTGTTCAGTTTGTACACTGAACAAGTAGCAAACGAAACCAAGCAAAAATTTGGAAAGGTAATTAAAATTCAGGGAGAAGAAATAAAAGCTTTGTGGTTTTGCAAATGACACTGTAATTTCGCAAGAGGTGGCAATGGACTTACAAAATAAATTGAAATGAATATGTAATACCTTGTAAAAAAATTATAGGATACACATCAACAAAACTAAAACAAGGGTAATAGAATCTTACTGAAATAAATGAAGTGATCTGAGGAAAGTAGCTGGTTTCTGGTTGTTAAACAGTTGTCAGCTACAAAGCTAGGAAGTCTTTTCTGAAGGTATTTGTGTGGAGTGTAGCCTAATATGGAAGAGAAAAGTAGAAAATAAACAGTTCAGATAAGAAGAGAACAGAGGCCTTCGAAATGTGGTGTTACAGAAGAATGCTGAAGATAAGAGGGGTAGATTGAAAAACTAATGAGGAGATACTGAATCGAATCGCAGAAAAACAAAATTCATCCCACAGCTTACCTAAAAGAAGGGAACGATCGATAAGACACATCTTGAAGCATCAAGGAATCATCAGTTTGTTAAAGGTGGGAAGTTTGGTGCACTGAAAATCATAAAGAAAAGCTGAGAGATGAAGTAGATTCAGAAGGATGTAGGCTGCAGGAGTTATCCAGATATGAAGAGGCTTGCAGAGAACAGGGTAGCCTGGAGAGCTGCATCAAACCAGTCTCTCGACTTAAGACCGCAATAACATCATCCCTAGAAATTTTTATGAACATCATGAAAGCATCCTATAGGTGTAGGCCACCTGATATTTCAGGCTAAGGACAGAAGACTGGGAAAGTGGACAGGCCAAGGCCAACTGAGGTAATAGCAAAAAGTTATCGTCCCTTTCTTTTCATGTAATTTCTTATATTCCGTGCACACACATTCCTTTGCCAACTTAATGTTGAATGTCGTCATGAACAGAGATGCTCTATACATGTTTCAGGTTCATGGTGGCAGTGGAGACGAATGTGACACTCTTTTTTCATCCCTGCTCTGACCTGAAACTTGGCCCAGACTATGGGGCTGGCAACGATTGTTTCTGTGGCACTTCAGTAAGTTCTGACACTTTTTATTGTGGGTCACACAATATTATTATTATTATTATTATTATTAGCAAATTCATCTAATAAATGGAAAACATTAAGAAAATAACTCGGTCAACTTTTCTTTGCGTTCTTGTTGTTGTGGGTCGTTCCATATCGACAGAACCTTGGCATGCAACCCACCGCCTGGATGAAATTTGGTACACACGATTTGTTTACGTATACAGTGACTGGTTTAAAATTTCGGGATTGTATCTTAAGCCATTCCAGAGCTAGAGCTAAAAAATTCACCCATGGCTGTCACAGATTCAATAAGTGATTTTAAATTTATTTAATTTATCCTAAAATTGAAGTTGGAACAATTTGAAATTTTCCATACTTCTGTAAAATTTGCTGCAAAATTCAAATAATGTATCAGATTTGTTGTAATCATACTATGAAGGGTCATTTGAGCCTTAAAAATATAGATTTTTTTTTTTAATGTTCACAACTTATATTACAAATTATTGGGTACAGACGGCAGCTACAGTGCCCCAGTATTATTGCTAGTATCATTGGAAATAGAAGAAAATTTCCTTTGAAACAGACTTTAAAAAATGACAACTAGGTCTGTGATAGAACTAAATGTGAGACATTAAAAAAATAACACTTCATCACAGAAAACATTCCAAATTTCCCTCCCACACCTAGTGTCACCACTGGCAATGTGTCTTTCAGAATGGATGCCATGAGAAGTTGTAGCTAATTTGATTAGTGCACAATCTGAACATTACGTTTTAATTACACTGGTAAATTACAACAGAATATTTATAAAGCAGCATAATTAATTTACTCTTGTTCATTTCACAGGAGAAATAGACTCCTGTTGTAAAATTTAACTCACTTGGAGGAGTATGGCAAATAGACCTGTAGATTGCACAAGTTACCCACCATACAGCATTGGTACTTTCCTAGAAGCAGAGTGCCATGAGGCTTTCATGCACCTGTTGTAAGCAACATTGCAGCTACCACATTCACTGATGTACAGAAAAAACTGCTGCTTTGGCAAAAAGGAATTCAGCAACATGGTGATTTAAGTAATGTTTGCAGTTACCATAAAATTGAGTAGCTGGATTGGTTTCAAAATTATGCACTTGTGCATTGTTGTGATCCACTTAAAAGGCACAAAAAAAATTAAGGATGAAACTTTACTGGCAGATTAAAACTGTGTGCCGGGCCGAGACTCGAACTCGGGACCTTTGCCTTTCACGGGCAAGTGCTCTACCATCTGAGCTACCCAAGCACAACTCGTGCCCCGTCCTCACAGCTTTACTTCCGCCAGTAGCTCATCTCCTACCTTCTGCAAGGTTTGCAGAAGAGCTTCTGTGAAGTTTGGAAGGTAGGAGACGAGGTACTGGTGGAGGTGGAGGCAAAGCTGTGAGGACGGGGCGTGAGTCGCGCTTGGGTATCTCAGATGGTAGAGCACTTGCCCGTGAAAGGCAAAGGTCCCGAGTTCAAGTCTCGGTCAGGCATACAGTTTTAATGTGCCAGGAAAGTTTTATAACAGCGCGCACTCCGCTGCAGAATGAAAATCTCATTCTGGCAATTAAGTATGATTTGTGAGTTGTTTCACTTGATCTTTCTGAGCAGTTCCGTGAGGTATTACATGTTAGGCTCACTGTTATTCCAGGGTAGTAGTTGAGTTCAACATGCCGTAAGCAAATCTTAAATGAAATTTCAGGTGCAGACTAAAAGAATGCAAACAAAGGCACCAGTCAGCATAGTAACAGTGAAGAAAAGAATATATCCAATGAAGACTGGGCAGAAGGAAAAGCAGCATAGGATGCAAAGAACTGGATAAACTTACTGAAAGTTTAACAGATATAAATGGTTCACTGATGAAAATGCATACTCGGAACTTCACACCAAAAAGTAAGTTATGAGAAATGTAAAATAAAGGCAGTTAGGCAAACTCTATGAAAGAAAGTGGTTCATATGCTTCATGTTCAAGAAGAAGAATTACGCAAAGACAGTAGTTCCGAATGTGAAAGTATAGCAACTAGACACGAGGAAAAGCAAAAGACTATGATTTAGATAGACTGGTTGAATCAATGAAAAAAAAAAAAAAAAAAAAAAAAAACATACCAGCTGTAAATAAGTGAGAAAAGATTCGTGTTCTTATCTTTCCTCCTCCATCATGGACAAGAGCAAAAATTCAAAGAACTTTTTGTGTATCGCAAAGAGTGGTACGTGAGGCTAGGGACATTCGTAATACAAAAGGAATCTGTTCAAGAACTTTTGGTGTATTGCAAAGAGTGGTATGTGAAGCTAGGGACGTTCGTAATACAAAAAGAATCCGGTCACTGACGGAATCAAAGCAAGGAAGAAAGTTAGCTGATGAAACTGTATTACCTTTAAGGAATTTTTATAAAGTTGATGAGTACAGTCGAAACATTTAATACTTCGTAGTATAGAGGAGTTGTATACATGCACTATTCAAGCAAATTCATTCTAACATTAAACTAGAATTTTCAAAATTTTCTCAAATGCATTCTAAATGGAGTGCATTTGCTGGTTCATCAGGAACGCATGCTATTTGTGTATGCACCGTATACCAAAATGTTGACTTGCTTTTATGAGGCCTAAATTTAAATATGAAGGATGATGTAAATTCTTTCACAGATAAAATTGTTTGTAGTAAAGAAAACAGGGATTGCATGGTAATTAAGAATTTCTGATAAATACATTCAAAAGATTACATGAAAACAAAATTTCAACTTGAGGAAGACGATGAAATAAATTACCGGCAGTGGTATCATATGACAGAACTCAGCTTACTGATACGACCCTACCAATAAATGAATTTACTGATAAGTTAGTAACTAAACTAGAAACTTTAATTCCGCACAGTTATACTGTAAACAAAAAATTCAAGCTGCATATTTGAAAGAGAGAGAAAATAATGTAAATGAAAATGAGGCATTTATACCAATGGATTTTGCTGAAAATTATGGTTTTGTGCTACAAGGTGCAGCACAAAGTTACTATTGGACTCATTTGTTGTGCATTATACATCCTGTTATTGTGTACTACAAAAATCTTGGCACTGAGGAATGATGCCATTTATCATTATGTTACGTGCCTGAAGATTTAGATGATAATGTTGATTTGTCTATAATATCCAGTCAAAAAGTGTAGAGCCAATGAAGTACCACTGTCCTGCTGTTAACAAAATATGGTATTATACAGATAGGTGCAGCACTCAACAAAAAAATTGCAAAAGTTTCGTTAAATTTGTGTCATCACGATGTTAGGTTATGCCCTAAGACAGGCTGTTCCAACCGAGCTCCAGGGAGCCGGAGCGCTCACTGCGGCAGCTCGGAGCCCGCATGGAGGGGGAAAGTGAGCTCACTGCCCAGTGGCCGCATGCAGCCTCAACTGATGCTATAATCCGTGTTCAATGACAGCTATGACTAGCTGCGGGAGCCCTGTACCTCTATTGGAGGATACCTTTCTATTCATTGACAGGGATGGTCCTCCGCAATGTCTTGTATGTCATAAAGTATTTAATTCTGCGAAGAGGTACAATATACTACGACATTACACACATCTTCACGCAGCGCACTACGATCAAGTAGAAGGCGTTGCACGCAGAGAACTGGTAGCCAGGCTTAAGAACGGCATACCAGGAGACGTAAGTTTAAAAATGGTTTTGTAATACGGAGGGTATCAAAACATGCAACATAGTTCGTGTTCTGTAATGCATTTATAATTTTCAGGTGAATGAGAGCGGAGAAAACACTACTGAATCTGCAATTTGAGCAAGCTACAGGGTCGTTCACATCATTGCGACGAGTGGCAAGCCATTTTCGGTGGGACCACTTGTAAAATCGTGTACGGTAGCAGTTGCAGAATGTTTCTTTCCAAGGGAGGTGCAGGCAATTGAAGGGGTTTGCCTGTCGAAGCAAACAGTGTCTCGTCGAATCCTGGACATGGCAGCGGATTTAGAGACACAGCTCAGGAAAAAGGGGGAGAGCTTTGTTGCATTTTCGCTAGCGCTTGACGAAAGCACCGACATATCGGACTGTGCTCAGCTTGCAGTCTTTGTGTGTGGTGTCGACATGGAGCTGCAAGTAACTGAAGAACTCTTGGATGTGGTACCACTCGATCACACCGCAACACACCATGACATTTTTGAAGCTGTTTGTGAATCAGTGGACAATATGAATTTGCCGTGGGATAAGCTCCATTCTGTAGCGGCAGACGGTGCACCACAAATGATTGTGCGTCACCAAGGTTTTGTTTCTCATTTGAAAAATAAACTCAGGGACGAATTCGGGAAAGACATTTTGACTCTTCATTGTTTTATTCACCAAGAGGCACTGTGTGCTGAAACAGTAGAGCTAGGTGACGTAATGAAAGATGTCGTGAAGTGTGTGAATTTTGTGCGGTGTCACAGTACGAATCATCGCCAATTCAAAGGATTCCTGAAAGATATGTAAGCGGGGGTATGGGGGATATACCCTACCACAGTACAGTTCGTTGGCTGAGTCAGGGAAAAGTTCTTGATGTTTGCTTTGCCATTCGTGAGGAAGTATCCCTTTTTCTCTAAATGAAAGGTGAAGAAATGCGTTGTCTGAAAGATGTAAAATGGATATCAGACCTGGCGTTCCTAGCTGACATAACTGTGCATCTGAATAATTTAAATTTGTCATTGCAGGCAAAGGGCAACTAACCGTTGACATGCACGACCAGATCAAAGCATTCATGGAAAAGTTATTGTGTATTTGAGAGGCAGATGAGTAATGGACATTTAACGTTCTTCAATCGTCTTGCTTCTTTAAACCTGAAGGTACTACTTTCAGCAATTACTGAGCAAAGTTAAAGCAGCTCATCAAGTCGTTTGAAACATGATTCCGAGACGTTGCTAGTTTGGAAATGGATCTTAAGGTGTTCAGCACTCCTTAAGTTTCCCCTAATGATTTGTCATCGTCACTTCAATTGGAGATTATCGATTTGCAATATTCAACTTTGTTGAAAGAGAGGTACTACAACACGTCGGATTTGTCACAATGGTATCGTTCATTACAGCAAAAAACATTTCCCAAGCTTCACAACAATGCCGCTCAGATCGTGTGCACGTTTGGATCTACGTATTGTTGTGAGCAGCTTTTCTCAGCAGTGAAAAGAGTAAAAAGTAAGGAACGATCGTTTCTTCAGGATGCAACAACGAAGGCCATCCTCTGCATTTGACGCTGCGAACACTTTGATGCCCGATATTTCCGATCTTGTAATGAAAAGAAAATGTCAAACTACAGAGGCCCAATAAATGTAGTATGCAATTTCTTGTAAAACAGTTGTTTCTTATTTATTTCCTGAACATCGTATTTCCTGGTGTAGCACTTCACCACGTCTTAGCAGCTAAGAGTACGAGGTTGTCGATCTTGTAAGACGCAGCTGGCACATCAAAACGCTTGCCTTGTCGCCTGCCTCAGCCAGCCGTGCTACATGCTGGCGTGCTGGCCCACTTGAATGGTCACAGCGAGCGACACGGCTCCCTGGAGCAGGGAGCCCTCCGCGGCTCACAACGGAGCCGATGAGCTGGAACAGCCTGCCCTAAGATACATACTATTTATTGCCTCCACAAACCGGAATATACTTCATGGGATTCTGGGATCACTGCCTTGCACTCTTTCTTTGCAACAGGCCATTGAAAATCATCTTGTGCTGATATTCGTGGGGGGGGGGGGGGGGGGGGGGTGAAACAGATGGAAACAAAGGCCAATTTACAGTGCCCATATAAGGAGCAAATTTCTGATCATAAAAAGATGTTTGAGCTTTGCAGAGAGATATTTTCTAAAATCTATTTTTTTGTATTTACTCTACTGGCCATTAAAATTGCTACACCACGAAGATGACGTGCTACAGACGCGAAATTTCACTGACAGAAAGAAGATGCTGTGATATGCAAATGATTAGCTTTTCAGAGCATGGCACAAAATTGGTGCCGGTGGCGACACCTACAACGTGCTTGCATGAGGAAATTTTCCAACCGATTTCTTATACACAAACAGCAGTTGATTGGTGTTGCCTGGTGAAACGTTGTTGTGATGCCTCGTGTAAGGAGGAGAAATGTGTACCATCACGTTTCCGACTTTGATAAAGGTCAGAATGTAGCCTATCGCGATTGCGGTTTATCGTATTGCGACATTGCTGCTTGCGTTGGTCGAGATCCAATGACTGTTAGCAGAATATGGAATCGGTCGGTTCAGGAGGGTAATATGGAACTCCGTACTGGATCCCAACGGCCTCGTATCACTAGCAGTCGACATGACAGGCATCTTATCCACACTTCTGTAACGGATCATGCAGCCACATCTCGATCCCTGAGTCAACAGATGGGGACATTTGCAAGACAACAACCATCTGCATGAACAGTTCGACGACATTTGCAGCAGCATGGACTATCAGCTCAGAGACCGTGGGTGCAGTTGCCCTTGACGCTGCATCACAGACAGGAGCGCCTGCGATGGTGTACTAGACAACGAACCTGGGTGCACGAATGGCAAAACGTCATTTTTTCGGATGAATCCAGGTTCCGTTTACTGCATCATAATGGTGGCATCTGTGTTTGGCGACATCGCGGTGAACGCACATTGGAAGCGTGTATTCGTCATCGCCATACTGGCGTATCACCCGGCGTGATGGTATGGGGTGCCATCGGTTACACGTCTCGGTCACCTCTTGTTCGCATTGATGGCACTTTGAACAGTGGACGTTACATTTCAGATGCGTTGTGACCTGTGGCTCTACCCTTCATTCAATCCCTGTGAAACCCTACATTTCAGCAGGATAATGCACAACCGCATGTTGCAGGTCCTGTACGGGCATTTCTGGATACAGAAAATGTTCGACCGCTGCCCTGGCCAGCACATTCTCCAGATCTCTCACTAATTGAAAACGTCTGGTCGATGGTGGCCGCCCAACTGGCTTGTCACAATACGCCAGTCACTACTCTTGATGAACTGTGGTATCGTGTTGAAGGTGCATGGGCAGCTTTAAATGTACACGCCATCCAAGCTCTGTTTGACTCAATGCCCAGGTGTATCAAAGCTGTTATTACGGCCAGAGGTGGTCGCTCTGGGTACTGATTTCTCAGGATCTGTGCACCCAAATTGTGTGAAAATGTAATCACATGTCAGCTCTAGTATAATATATTTGTCCAATGAATACCCGTTTATCATCTGCATTTCTTCTTGATGTAGCATTTTTAATGGCCAGTAGTGTAGAAGTAAGAGTTTTACGAGAACTAATCTGCAACAGTGATTTACAAAATTGAAAACTGTGGCTGGCACCAGAAGTGTCCACCAGTTGATAAATTCATCAACCAATACTCTGGCTGCAAAAAGAGTTACCAGTGTTAGTAACTATGCTTTACAATTTAACTTTTCTGATGGGAAAACACATATTGCAGAACCCTTGAAAATAAATTCATTTGTTTACTGTAAACACGATTCTGATTGGTATATTGGTCATATTGAAATTATAAATTTTGATCAAGGAGATGCCAGAATTAGATTTATGCACTCGGCAGGTCCAACAGTATTTTTTTATTGGCCAGATAGATATAATATTTGTCGGATCCCATTTAAAAATATATGTTACGTACCATAGTACAACCGACAACAGTGACGGGCAGGCAATATCAAATTTCAGTAGACAAAAATTGATAAATAGAAAAGAAGTAGTTTGTAGCTAATTTATTTTTAGCATAGTTTGTAGTCTAAATTATGGAAAGGGTAGTTGCTACTCATCATATAGCAGAGATGCTGAGTCACAGATAGGCGCAACTATAGTGTGGCCTCAGCAGCCAGAGATTGCAGTCATGTGTGAGTTAGTTGCATTTGTGTGAATGTGTGTGTGTTTTAATTCCATCTCTGATGAAGGTCTTGTTGGCCAAAAGCTCTTTATCTGGCAGTCTTTTTGTTGTGCCTAACTGCTATTCAGCATCTCCGCTGTATGGTGAGTAGCAACTATCCTTTTCATAATATTGTTACACTTTATCCGGGATTTTCCATTGCTGTAGCCTAAATTGTATTTGTAGATAATTAGGTGAACAAATTTCTATTCCTGCACATGTAAATGTGGTTATTATTTTGGATAAATTTTTGTTTCTGTGTGTAAAAATGGAATAATTTGTTACTGTGCCCTAAATATTGTTTTTATGACCACTAGTATAAATCTCCTCCTCAGGGAGTCACACCTAGTGATACGTGGCTGGCTACCACGGGGCCCCGAGCTGAGTCCTGGCATTGCTTCCACTTACTTATGCCAGGCTCCTCACTTTTATCTTTCCTGTCTGGCCACCCTCGGCCAGCTCTTGTTCTTTTCCGACCCTGACGCTATTAGGTTTCGAGGGCTAGGGGTCTTTCATTTTCCAACCTATACTTCTCATGCAGCGTCTGACCCGGAACGGGCAGCTGCAAAAGGCGTCTGTATCCCATGTTAGGGGCGGCCTCCAGAACTGCGGAAGGCAACGGAATACCACCGCATATTATCTTCCCTGCATAATGCAGTCTCCATTTTATGCACAAAAAATGGCTTCCTCTCATGTTAAATCAGTGACCAGAGGTAAAATAGTCCCCCATTCGCATCTCCGGGGGGGGGGGGGGGGGGGGGGGACAACTTGAAAGGAAGCAAAAAATCAAAACGAGAATTGGTACCTGGAATGTCAGAACTCTGCTACAAGCAGGAAAACTAGAAAACCTTAAAAGAGAGATGGAAAAGAATCATATGGACCTCGTAGGAGTTGCTGAGGTAAGATGGAATGGACATGGAGAGTTGCAGTCAGATGAATATATATTCTACTACTCGGGAGGAGAAGTAAAAGGAATTAATGGAGTAGGAATGATTATGACAAAGGAATTGGCTAAATGTGTGGAATATGTAGACTATGCAAATGACCGGGTTATTGGTGTAAGGCTGAAAGGAGAACAAAAAGATTTACTGATTGTCCAGGTGTATATGCCAACTTCAGAACATGATGACCAAATTGTAGAGGAAACGTACAATGTAATAGAGAGAATAATGGACGAAAATAAAAAATGCTGCAAAATAGTAATGGGAGACTGGAACGCCTTTGTGGGAGAAGGGAAAGAGGGAAACATAGTAGGCAGTCATGGTCTTGGAAAGAGAAATGACAGAGGTGAATGGTTAATTGACTTCTGCAGGGAAAGGCAGCTGATAGCAGCAAACACATGGTTCGAGAACCATAAGAGGAGGCTATACACTTGGAAATCACTCGGGGATAAATACAGAAACCAAATCGATTTTATACTGGTAGAAGAAAGATACAGGAATGGAATCAAGAAGGTGCACACATTACCAGGTGCAGATATTAACAGTGACCACAACTTACTTATGGCAGAAATAGAAATAAGAATGAAAAAACTGAAAAAGGCGACAATGGTGAAGAAGTGGGATCTAGAGAAGATAAGGTCCAACAAAGAACAAATTACAGAAATGCTGTCTCGGGACTTTCTAAACACATTACGAGACAAAGAAGCACCTGACAATGCCAACGAGTACTGGAATATGCTGAAAGAAGGAATCATTAAAGCAGGACAGCAAAATGTAGGATATGTAAAAGGGAAAAGGTAAAAAAAACCATGGGTCACACAAGAAATGATTTCCAAGATGGAGGAGAGAAGAAAATTGAAAAACAAGAACACTGAAGATGCAAGAAAGATATACCAAAGGTTAAATAACGAACTGCGAGGAGAAACAGAGCAGGCTAGGAAAAAGTGGCTAAAAGAGGAATGTGATGAAATTGAAGAACTGGACAGGAAGGGAAGATACGACTTACTATACAACAGAGTAGAGACTATGACATGGGAACAAAACAGAGCAGGAAGTGCTACTATGGAAATTTTGAGTAAAGACGAAGAGGTAGTGTACAAAGATCGTGACGATGTCCTCCAGAGATGGGAAGAATATATAAAAGAGCTATATGACACAAATAGCAAACCAGAAACTCTGGAGCTTGAATCACACAACAGTGGAAGTGATGACGAGAAAGGACCGACCATCATAATGGAAGAAGTAAAGGCAGCCATTGCTGCAATGAAAAATGGCAAAGCAGTAGGTACAGATACAATACCGGGAGAAATACTAAAATGCTTGAACCACAATGGAATAAGAGAAATATTGAGATTATGTAATAAAATATATGACAGTGGTGAATGGCCTGAGGACTTTTTGACAACAGTAATGATTCCATTACCGAAAAAACAAGGAACCAAGAAATGCAGCGAGCACAGGACAATCAGCCTCATTTCACATGCAGCCAAAGTGATGTTAAGAATAATTAATAAAAGACTTGAAAAAGTAATAGAGGAGAATCTCGGCGAGGAGCAGTTTGGCTTTAGACGGAATACGGGCACCAGAGATGCAATAGGGCTCCTACGAATCTTGGGAGAAAGGTTTATTGAAAAAGGAAGAGACCTATATATGTGCTTCATCGATTTAGAAAAGGCATTTGGCAATGTGGTTTGGGATAAGCTGGCGACTATTATGAGGGAAAAGAGAGTGGACTGGAAAACCAGAAGACTTATAAACTCATTATATCTTAATCAAAAAGTTTCAGTTATAGTGAGAGGAGAAAGTACAAACTGGATCAGACTAGGGAAAGGAGTAAGACAAGGATGCTGTTTATCATCTACTCTTTTCAACCTGTACTTGGAAAATATGATTGACCAATGCTCATTAGATGACAAAGGAGTAGAAATTGGAGGAAGAAGAGTAGGGTGCTTGAGATTTGCTGATGACATGGTCCTTCTAGCCACAGGGGAAAAAGAATTACAGGATTTGGTGGACACCATTGCAACTAACGGAAAAAAATATGGAATGAAAATTAACACAAATAAAACAAAAGTATTGGCAATAGGAGGAAATAAGGAAATAAAAATTGTGCTGAATGGAGAAACACTAGAACAGGTGCAAAATTTTAAGTATCTTGGAAGCAGGATAGACACCGACTGGAAGTGCACCACAGAAATTAAAACAAGGATAGCAATGGCAAAAGAGGCGTTTTATAAGAAAAGGAGAATCTTCTGCAGCGGTTTGGACAGAGAACTCAGAAAGAGACTCATAAAATGTCTTGTATGGAGTGTTCTTCTATATGGTGCTGAAACATGGACTATGAGGAAAAAAGACAGAGAAAGGCTGGAGGCTTTTGAGATCTGGACATGGCGGAAGATGGAAAGAATAAGTTGGATGGACAGAGTAAAAAATGAAGAGGTACTGAGAAGAGTGGGAGAGAAAAGACAGTTACTAGATGTAATAAAGAGAAGAAAAAGAAATTGGATTGGGCATATATTAAGAAAGAATGACGGACTGATAAAAACAGTTTTAGAAGGTTACGTAGAAGGGAAAAGGAAGCGAGGAAGAAAGAGATTCCAGATACGGGATGACATGATGGACGGTACAACATACAGCAGCCTTAAGAAGGAAGCAATGGATTGCAGAAAATGGAGAGGCAAAGGACCTGCTAATATAGCAGATAACTGATGATGATGATGAGTGTAAATCTCATTTCCCCAAAGATTTTTTAAGTCTGTTTCAAAGAAACTTTCCTCTCTTTCCGACGATGCAAGCCAGAGTACTGGGACACTGCAACTACCCGTCTGCACATAGTGATACGCAATTTAAGTTGTGGACATTTAAAAGAAAGGCTAAAATGACTTCATAAGGTGATTACAACAAATGAGATACGATATTTGAATTCTGCAGAAAATTTTACATAAATGCAGAAATGTTCAAATCTTAAGTTCGTTAATTTTAATGTAGATTAAATAAACTTAAAACTACTTATTGAATTTGTGACTGCTGTGAATAACGTTTTTTTAGTATTTTAGGCAGAAATCAGGCTGCTCTAGTTCTGGAATGGCTTAAGATACAACCCTAAAACTGTAAACCAGTCATTATATATGTGAACAAACCATTTGTACCCAGTAGGGGGCTCGTCGCTCTTTGGCAGGTTCTTGCTCGGCTACCACGAGACCCCAGCATCTTTTCACTTCCGTGCTGCATGTCTGACCTCTTGCTGTTCTTTTTCCCCTTCCTTGAGGAACATGTCTGGGCTGCTTTTGGAAATGTATTGTGCATTTTTGGTAGTCGGCATCAGAATATTCTCCACTGTTCCTTTTTTCTTTCTTTGTTCACCTTCTCCTACCCTTCCTCCACTCCAGTGTTTGATGTTCCCTTTTTATTTTTCTGTGCGCTCCTGAAGGCCGGCTCACGTATCTGATGTGTAACGGGTGACTGGGTAACGCGTAATTCCCAGCCCCGGGTTGACAGGTGCGGTTCGCACGAACCCCATGATATGGGCCGGGCCCATGGAAGAGTGATTGCCCGAGATGCTACCTTCCCAAATCGCCAATCGGTCCCTCTGTCACGTGTTTCGGTGGTGTGACCTGAGGTGAGAACAGTCACCTACCCCAGTTGGAAGGAGTGCGCCGTTGAAGACGTTGGCAATCGTGGGGGATTTTCTCACACTTAGCCAATCATCTTCACAGTTAATGGCTACGAAATGTTAATGGAATGAGGCTAACGATTCAAAGGTCCTCCCACCTGCATCGAGGTTCCTCGTGATTTCCTGTACTGAAGACGGTCAGTCCTTCGCTGTGGTAAATCTGTTTATTATTCAGAAAGGAGTTGATGCAATTCCTGGCCCTGCGAAATTCTGCTCTCGTTTACGCAGTGGCACTCTGATTTTGGAGAATACTTCTGATTCTCGAGCACTGACAACTGTTTGGAGCATCGCTCCTCCACGGCTATCCTGTTCGTGTCGAAGCCCGTCAAATGCCGAATTCTTCCTACGGTGTTATTTACACTAGGCTGCTTGACGGTCTGACAGAGGCAGAAATCCAAACGTACCTCTACGATCAGGGTGTCATTGCCGTCCGTTGGGTGATGAAAAAAGTAGATACCTGTTTAGTGCCCACACGCACTCTCTTTCTCACTTTTGATGGAGCGGTTCTTCCGTCAAAGATCGAAGCTGATTATGAAGTTATCACCGTCAGAGTGTACATTCTGAACCTGACGCACTGCTACCAGTGTCACTATTACGACCACACTTGACTCCTGTCGACACCCCGCCAAATGTGTAACCTGTGGTAGGGATGCTCACGAGTGCAGTTGCCTGCCACCTCCTCCCCGCTGCGTCGACTGCAGTGGCAACCGTGCCACTTCCTCCTACGATTGTCCCGGCTATCTCTATGAGTGGGCTGTCCGGGAGATCTGGGTAAAGGGAAGTAGTGCCTGAGCCACTCACTCGCAAGTTGTCGGTTAGTCGGAAGCCCCGCGTTCTATCGTCTGGTACCTACAGTACTGTTTTTGCTACATCTCGTTCCACAAAGGATGTGGCCTTGCAGACGTGACCTCAAATTTAGCGACGAGGTTGTGAAATCTCCCAGCATCGTGGTAGCGTCCCCGTCTCCTCCTCCAGCTGTGCGACACACCACCGAACTCTCGCCTCGTGGGGTGAAGTCACCAGCTACACGGCCGTCAGGCTGGGAAGGACAGGAGGAATACTCTCGTGAAGATGTCCTACATCCCTCCAGCCAACCAACACCTGAGTAATCCTCTGATAAGCAGAAAGGCTGCAAGAAGTCAAACAAAGGCAAACAGACTTCTCCTTCGGCAACTCAAAGATCCTCTTCAATGGTAATGCCACACGATACCCTTGCCCTGCTGGCCTCCGTGCACCACCAACTGTTTTTCTGCCCTGGTCTCCGTAGGCCGACAGCAGAAGAATGCTGACTCTTCTGTAGACGTTGTGGAGCGGGATCCTCCTGCCTCTTTGCCCTGTAGCATCGCGTCTTCGAAAACTGGCACTCGGCAGCCGCCGACGGGACACCCCTTCATTTTTTCCTCGTCATGTCTCTCCTCCGATGTGACAGAGAGGATCTACGACTGCTCTTAGAATGGCAGTGTCCACTTCTTCTCTACCTCCAGAAAACAAAATTGCATCTTCACAACCGCTTTGAATTCTCGCATTTCATCCTGGTCCATTTTGACCTTTCCCCCCCGAGGTTGGCATTCCGTATCACGAATGGGTCGTGCTGCTCGTACAGGATGACGTTCATAATCGACCTGTCTCCCTGACTACCCGCCTTCGAGCTGTTGCAGTTCACGTTTTCTTCCTCACTTGGCCTTTTCCATTTTGTACCGTTTACACCCCTCTGTCATACGATACCACCAGGGCAGATTTCTTCTAGCTTATTGGGCAGCTACCTCACCGCTTTCTGCTTCTCGGTGACTTTAATGTGCATAATCCCTTTTGGGGACATCCCACAACCTGTCTGAGAGGTGCCCTCTTCTTAATCGAGTTAATCTTTTCTGCCTTTAACACCGGAGCACCCACGTCCCTTTCAGACTCCGTACACACCTATTCCCATTTGGACCTATCGTTCTACACTGCCCAGCTTACCCATCGTCTCGAGTGGTCTATTCTCTCTGACACGTACTCGAGCGACCGTCTCCTGTGCACTATCCATTTTCTGACTTCTACCCGACCTCCGTGCACATCAAAATGGCATCTTATTAAGGCCGCCTAGAGGCTTTACTCCTCCGTGGCGACCTGTGATGAACGACATTTCCCCAGTTGTGATGACCAGGTGGAATATCTTAGAAACTTTATCCTTAGCACCACAGAACATTCCATTCCTCAGAGTTTTTCTTTACCACAACATATCTCGGTCCCTTGCTCTCTGCATTTTTAACAATCATTCTACGATGGCAAACTGCTTTCATTATAAACAGGTGCACGCACAGTGTCGTCGCGTTCTTTGGGGTAGCAAAAAGCTAGCTTGATTTCATTCACTACTTCTTTTAACAGTCCCAATCCCTCTTCCATCATGTGGGCAAACCTCCAGTGGCTCTCTGGGACCAAGATACGTTGCCCAATTTCTGGCCTGACAGTAGCAAATGATCTCATTGTGCTTCTTTTGGCTCTGCGTGCTAAGTACAGACTCCCCCACACTTTACCTTTGATGTTGGCTGACGATTCCCGGATGGTCTCTCTGGTTCTAGGTTTCCTCCGGGAGAGTGGTTTTTATTCTCAGTTTTAAAGTTTTTAATCTCCCTCTGGTGTTGGGGCAGGGCGGTGAGTGTTTGGGTGTCTCCCACTGTAGGCAGTGTTCAGAGATTCCCGATTCACCTCCCTGACCGGAATCCTCTTTTCTTTCCCTTTTACTCTGTTTTTACCCCTTCTTTTTAAGGCTTGGTTAGTTTTTCTATTCCCATACGTACTTTCTGCATTATAGCAGTTGTACCTTTTAAGTCACAGGTGGTCTTGCCTATGCTGTTTCAGCATAGTGTTGGGTTCGTTCTCTTGCCAACTTCCCTCATTTGTTTTTACTAATGACAACGTGACTGCCCTTTTACGTTTCCCCTTTATCCGTTTTATTTTTCTGACTATACTGAGATGTCCCGTTAGCAGAATGGAGTCTATTTGAAACAAGGGACTGATGACCTTGCTGTTTGGTCCCTTTAACCTCAAACAACCAACCAACCGATCTCATTGTGGACCCTATTGCTATCTCCAACACCTCAGACCACTATTTTGCAGAGATTTGGAGCTCCACCCACTATCACCCTGCCTTCCTCCATCGGAAACGAATGCAGGACGCTCAGGCGGTACCCTTATCTTCTGTAATCACGAGTGATACAGTACCACCTTTACTGTGACCGAGCTAGATCGTGCTCTCGCTTCATCCCGATCCTCCACCCTGGGGCCAGACGCTGTTCACATTCGGATGTTGCAGCACCATTCTCTTGTGGGCGAATACTTTCTGCTTAATATGTACAACCGCATCTGGGCAGTGGGCTTATTTCCTAGATGCTGGTGTGAAGCCACTGTCATACCCATACCTAAGCTCATACCTTCTTTCTAGCTACTGCCCCATCTCCCTCACCAGTTGTGTTTGCAATGTGCTGGAAGGTACGATTCGTGCCCAGCTGATACGGTGACTCGAGTCTCACAATTTACTAACCGATGCACAGTACGGATTTGGTGTGCGGCATTTTACAGTTGACCGTCTCGTCACTTTGTCCACCCGTGTCTCGAATGGTTTTCTGCGGAAATCCCAGATTGTGGCCACGTTTTTGGATTTAGAGAAAAGCCTACAACACCTGCTGGAGGACCGGTATCCTCTGTACACTCTACATGTTGGGCTTTCGTGGCTACCTGCCCCATTTCCTTCAAGAATTTTTAAAAGACCGAGCTTTCGAGGTACATCTACATCTACATGACTACTATGCAATTCACATTTGAGAGCTTGGCAGAGGGTTCATCGAACAACAATCATACTATCTCTCTACCATTCCACTCCCGAACAGCGTGCGGGAAAAACGAACACCTAAACCTTTCTGTTCGAGCTCTTATTTTACTTTGATGATCATTCCTACCTATGTAGGTTGGGCGCAACAAAATATTTTTGCATTACGAAGAGAATGTTGGTGACTGAAATTTCGTAAATAGATCTCACCGCGACGAAAAACGTCTTTGCTTTAATGACTTCCATCCCAACTCGCGTATCATATCTGCCACACTCTCTCCCCTATTACGTGATAATACAAAACGAACTGCCCTTTTTTGCACCCTTTCGATGTCCTCTGTCAATCCCACCTGGTAAGGATCCCACACCGCGCAGCAATATTCTAACAGGATGAACGAGTGTAGTGTAAACTGTCTCTTTAGTGGACTTGTTGTATCTTCTAAGTGTCCTGCCAATGAAACGCAACCTTTGGCTCGCCTTCCCCACAATATTATCTATGTGGTCTTTCCAACTGAAATTGTTCGTAATTTTAACACCCAGGTACTTAGCTGAATTGACAGCCTTGAGAATTGTTCTATTTATCGAGTAATCGAATTCCAACGGATTTCTTTTGGAACTCATGTGGATCACCTCACACTTTTCGTTATTTAGCGTCAACTGCCACCTGCCACACTATACAGCAATCTTTTCTAAATCGCTTTGCAACTGATACTGGTCTTCGGTTGACCTTACTAGACGGTAAATTACAGCATCATCTGCGAACAACCTAAGGCAACTGCTCAGATTGTTACCCAGGTCATTTATATAGATCAGGTACAGCAGAGGTCCCAGGATGCTTCCCTGGGGAACACCTGATATCACTTCACTTTTACTCGATGATTTGCTGTCTATTACTACGAACTGCGACCTGTGACCTTCCTGACAGGAAATCACGAATCCAGTCACACAACTGAGACGATACCACATAGGCCCGCAGCGTGATTAGAAGTCGCATGTGAGGAACGGTGTCAAAAGCCTTCCGGAAATCCAGAAATACGGAATCAACCTGAGATCCCCTGTTGATAGCGGCCATTACTTCGTACAAATAAAGAGCTAGCTGCGTTGCACAAGAACGATGTTTTCTGAAACCATGCTGATTACGTATCAATAGATCATTCCCTTCGAAGTGATTCATAATGTTTGCATACAGTATATGCTCCAAAACCCTACTGCAAACCGACGTCAATGATATAGGTCTGTAGGTCGATGGATTACTCCTACTACCCTTCTTAAACACTGGTGCGACCTGCGCAATTTTCCAATCTGTAGGTACAGATCTATCGGTGAGCGAGCGGTTGTACATGATTGCTAAGTAGGGAGCTATTGTATCAGTGTAATCTGAAAGGAACCTAATCGGTATACAATCTGGACCTGACGACTTGCCTGTATCAAGCGATTTGAGTTGCTTCGCAACCCCTAAGGTATCTACTTCTAAGAAACTCATGCTAGCAGCTGTTCATGTTTCAAATTCTGGAATATTCCATTCGTCTTCCCTGGTGAAGGAATTTTGGAAAACTCCGTTCAATAACTCCGCTTTAGCGGCACAGTTGGCGGTAACAGTACCATCGGCACTGCGCAGCGAAGGTATTGACTGCGTCTTGCCGCTTGTGTACTTTACATACGACCAGAATTTCTTTGGATTTTCTACCAAATTTCGAGACAATGTTTCGTTGTGGAACCTATTAAAGGCATCTCGCATTGAAGTCCATGCCAAATTTCGCACGTCTGTAAATTTTAGCCAATCTTCGGGATTTCGCGTTCTTCTGAACTTTGCATGCTTTTTCCGTTGCCTCTGCAACAGCGTTCGGACCTGATTTGTGTAGCATGGGGGATCAGCTCCATCTCTTACCAATTTATGAGGTATGAATCTCTCAATTGATGTTGCTACTATATCTTTGAATTTGAGCCACATCTCATGTACATTTGCATAGACAGTTCGGAAGGAATGGAGATTGTCTCTTACGAAGGCTTCTAGTGACACTTTATCCGCTTTTTTAAATAAAATTATTTTGCGTTTGTTTCTGGTGGATTTGGAAGAAACGGTATTGAGCCTAGCTGCAACGACCCTGTGATCACTAATCCCTGTATCAGTCACGATGCTCTCTATTAGCTCTGGATTGTGGGTGGCTAAGAGGTCAAGTGTGTTTTCGCAACCATTTACAATTCGCGTGGGTTCGTGGACTAACTGCTCGAAATAATTTTCGGAGAAAGCATTTAGGACAATCTCGGAAGATGTTTTCTGCCTACCACTGGTCTTGAACAAGTATTTTTGCCAACATATCGAGGGAAGGTTGAAGTCCCCACCAACTATTACCGTATGAGTGGGATATTTATTTGTTACGAGACTCAAATTTTCTCTGAACTGTTCAGCAACAATATCATCGGTGTCTGGGGGTCGGTAGAAGGAGCCAATTATTAACTTAGTTCGGCTGTTAAGTATAAGCTCCACCCATACCAATTCGCACGGAGTATCAACCTCGACTTCACTACAAGGTAAACCACTACTGACAGACACAAACACTCCACCACCAATTCTGCCTAATCTATCTTTCCTGAACACCATCTGAGACTTCGTAAAAATTTCTGCAGAACTTATTTCAGGCTTTAGCCAGCTTTCTGTACCTATAACGATTTCAGCTTCTGTGCTTTGCATTAGTGCTTGTAGCTCAGGGGCTTTCCCAGCACAACTACAACAATTTACAACTACAATTCCGACTGTTCCTTGATCCAAGCACATCCTGTATTTGCCATGCACCCTTTGAGATTGCAGCCCACCCCGTACTTTCCCGAGGCCTTCTAACCTAAAAAACCGCCCAGTCCACGCCACACACCCTCCGCTACCCGTCTAGCCGCCAGCTGAGTGTAGTGAACCCCTGACCTATTCAGCCGAAACCGAAACCCCACCACCCTATGGCGCAAGTCAAGGAATAAACGTGCGGCTTCTGCTCTGTCGCACACCTTTATGCGGGAAAACGGTGCGCATAATCATTCTATCCTCAGCGTCGTCCTATTTGCTATCGCCATTAACCCTATAATGGCTTGTCTTCCGCCGGAAATCTCTGACTTTCTGTTTGTTGGTGATTTTACCATCTATTATGTTTCTCTTCAGCTATGGCTTGATCGTCTTTACTCGTGGAACGTCAAAAGTGGCTTTCGGTTTTCTTCTACATCTACATCTACATCCATACTCCGCAAGCCACCTGACGGTGTGTGGTGGAGGGTACCTTGAGTACCTCTATCGGTTCTCCCTTCTATTACAGTCTCATATTGTTCGTGGAAAGAAGGATTGTCGGTATGCCTCTGTGTGGGCTTTAATCTCTGTGATTTTATCGTCGTGGTCTTTTCGCGACATACGTAGGAGGGAGCAATATACTGCTCGACTCCTCGGTGAAGGTATGTCCTCGAAACTTCAACAAAAGCCTGTACCGAGCTACTGAGCGTCTCTCCTGCAGAGTCTTCCGCTGGAGTTTATCTGTCATCTCCGTAACGCTTTCGCGATTACTAAATGATTCTGTAACGAAGTGCGCTGCTCTCCGTTGGATCTTCTCTATCCCTTCTATCAACCCTATATGGTACGGATCCCACACTACTGAGCAGTATTCAAGCAGTGGGCGAACAAGCGTACTGTAACCTACTTCCTTTGTTTTTGGGTTGCATTTCCTTAGGATTCTTCCAATGAATCTCAGTCTGGCATCTGCTTTACTGACGATCAACTTTATATGATCATTCCATTTTAAATCACTCCTAATGCGTACTCCCAGATAATTTATGGAATTAACTGCTTCCAGTTGCTGACCTTCTATATTGTAGCTAAATGATGAGGGATCTTTCTTTCTGTGTATTCACAGCACATTACACTTGTCTACGTTGAGATTCAATTGCCATTCCCTGCACCGTGCATCAATTCGCTGCAGATCCTCCTGCATTTCAGTACAATTTTCCAGTGTTACAACCTCTCGATATACCACAGCATGATCCGCAAAAAGCCTCTGTGAACTTCCGATGTCATCCACAAGGTCATTTATGTATACCGTGAATAGCAACGGTCCTACGACACTCCCCTGCGGCACACCTGAAATCACTCTTACTTCGTAAGACTTCTCTCCATTGAGAATGACATGCTGCATTCTGTTATCTAGGTACTCTTCAATCCAATCACACAATTGGTCTGATAGTCCATATGCTCTTACTTTGTTCAGTAAACGACTGTGGGGAACTGTATCGAACGCCTTGTGGAAGTCAAGAAACACGGCATCTACCTGTGAACCCGTGTCTATGGCCCTCTGAGTCTCGTGGACGAATAGCGCGAGCCGGGTTTCACACGACCGTCTTTTTCGAAACCCATGCTGATTCCTACAGAGTAGATTTCTAGTCTCCAGAGAAGTCATTATACTCGAACATAATACGTGTTCCAAAATTCTACAACTGATGGACATTAGAGATATAGGTCTATAGTCCTGCACATCTATTCAATGTCCCTTCTTGAAAACGGGGATGACCTGTGCCCTTTTCAAATCCTTTGGAACGCTATGCTCTTCTAGAGACCTATGGTACACCGCTGCAAGAAGGGGGGCAAGTTCCTTCGCGTACTCTGTGTAAAATCGAACTGGTATCCCATCAGATCCAGCGGCTTTTCCTCTTTTGAGCTATTTTAATTGTTTCTCTATCCCTCTGTTGTCTATTTGGATATCTACCATTTTGTCATCTGTGCGACAATCTAGAGAAGGAACTACAGTGCAGTCTTCCTCTGTGAAACAGCTTTGGGAAAAGACATTTAGTATTTCGGCCTTTAGTCTGTCATCCTCTGTTTCAGTACTATTTTGGTCACAGAGTGTCTGGACATTTTGTTTTGATCCAACTACTGCTTTGACATAAGACTAAAATTTCTTAGGATTTTCTGCCAAGTCAGTACATAGAACTTTACTTTCGAATTCATTGAACGTCTCTCACATAGCCCTCCTCACACTACATTTCGCTTCGCGTAATTTTTGTTTGTCTGCAAGGCTTTGGCTATGTTTCTGGCAAAACTCTCTCGGTCCTCCCACGTGTCTTACCTGGCAGCCTGCTGTATGCAGTTCCATGGTGTCCTACATGTCCTCAGTGGTACTTCCTGGGGTGCAGATTGAACCACCGCTCTCTGTTTGTACCGGTCCCATGTCTTTTCGAAACTAGACTGCGGGTGTTTTGTTTATGCATCTGCACACCGTCCCTCTTATGCCCTCTCAATACTGTCCACCATCGTGGCATCTGTTTGGCCGCTGGTACCTTTTACTCTAGCCCGGTTGAAAGTCTGTACGCAGAAGCTGCCGAACTACATCTGTCCTACCACCGTGACTTTCTCCCCAACAGATATGCGTGGCGTTTGTCTGCCGTGCGTGGCCACCCGTCCTGTGCCTCCTTCTTCAGTGACTTCTTTTATCTCTAGTACTGGGTGCGTCCCTGTTCTGTTACCTCCTGGAGTTTGCTTTCGGATCTTACTCTGACAGCTTAACTTCATGCTATTTGCATCTTTCCTGGTGGCTTCGTGTCCTCAGCTTTGTGGGGTGGCCCGTGTTCATCTCGCCCTTCATTCACTTCCTAAGGACCCTACTCCGGCCTCACTTTATCACGTTCTGTTTCACGACCTTCGCGTGGAACTGTGCGACTGTATCTTTGTGTACACTGACGGCTCTCAGACTGACTGTGGTGTCGGGTGTGCCTTCGTCATTGTCACCGACGCTATTTGGTATCAGCTCCCGGCATGCTGCTCAATATTTACAGCAGAGCTCTTTGCGCTGTATCAGGCCATGCATACATCTGCTCAGACACTCTGTGTCCTTCAAAGCCTCTGTGTGCTGCACACTGTTCTTCCCTTAGTGCAACAGGTCCAGGAAAGCTCTCACTTGCTCACTCTTGATGGAGCCACTGTGATGTTTATGAGGGTTCCTGGTCACTTTGGTCTGACAGGATACGAGGCCGCTGACACTGCTGCCGAGGCTGCAATCCTCGTATCTCAGATCGCCAGTTCTTATATTCTCTCCGATGATCTCTGTGTTGCAGTGTGTCAGCAGGTGGTGTCACTTTGGCATCACCACTGGTCATCCCTACATGGGAACAAGCCCTGAGTTATGGTATATTGATAATTTTTGCTTATGGACCATCTGACAGCAACTGAATAAAACACAATTTTAGTGCCACACGCGTTTCGCCTTTATTTTCTGCAAGGCATCATCAGTGGCCTGGAATATGTACATATGTTAGCTATTTAATTTACATTTTTGTCACTGTGCCTATAGGTTATAAACAGTTCTGATGGTTGGTATTTCCTGTTAAGTAGTAATGTTTTGAACTGTACTTACAGGTTACATGGACAATTGCTTACATATTAGGCTCCTGTTGCACTTTTGGTGTTGTTCTTCTTCTTATGAATGCCAATTTGCAGTTTTTTTCCCCACATTCCACAATGGAAGAACACGGTGCCTTTACCTTTCATTAGTAAGGTTACCGATCGAATCGGCAAAATTTTGCTGAAACATAAAGTGAAACTGGTATTCAAACCTACCAGAAAAATAGGACAAGTACTTCATTCTGTTAAAGATAGAAGGCCACCATTATCATCTAGCGGTGTGTATAAAATTCCGTGTACCTGGGGCAAGGTCTATATTGGTACTATGAAAAGAAGTGTGAATACGAGGGTAAAGGAGCATAAAAGTCTTTGCCGACTGGGTAAAATAGATAAATCGGCCGTTGCAGAACATGCACTTCAGTCCGGTGACCATGTAGTTAAGTTTTCTGAAACTACAGTTTTAAGTGCTACCACGAACTGTTATCCATGACTGTATAGGGAGGCTATTGAAATTTATAAACATGAAGATAATTTTAATAGAAAAGAAGAGGCCTTGAAATTAAGCGAGATATGGACAGTGGCATTACAGAATCGATAAGTGATTTTTATCTATGACAGACTATTATCGATAGTTACTTTTTATCTTTGACTAGTTTTCTCTCTGCTATTATGTGCGAGCTAGACCACGCCCACTTTCCTCGGTATTTAGGCCGCTCTCCGACGCCCGACTCGTCAGTCGGCAGGACTCAACAGGACCACCCATACCTCTGAGGATGTCCAACGTAGTATTGGACGAAACATTAGGAATAGAAGTATTCCATGGACCACGGCCATATAACCCGGAAGAATTATAAACAACAGTACCATCCGGTCGTGAAAGCCTTCATTGTATGATTAGTAAATATGCTTGTACAAAAAGTGTCTGTGCTATTAGTGTTGGTATTATCAGTTGAAATATGAGTTTTCTTAGCAGTTAAAGATCTGTGGCATGTTAACAGCTGTGAGAAATAATGCTGCTGTGTCTGTTCTTGTGCCCTGTGTGCCTGTAACAATATGTTTGCATGGGGCAGGCTGAAATATTTCAGAATATAATCTCACGGTCACACCCAGCAACAAACATTTTTACTATTGACATGAATTTGTAATTAATAGTTGGTGTATAACTAAGAGTTATGCACCTGACGAAAGTAGCATGCTGGTGATACCCATAGTGCCAGTAAAGACTGGAAAGTAAATGTGACGCAAGCTGAGAAAGCATTATCTTATTATATACGGGGTGTACAGAAAGTCTGAGAACACTTTCAATTATTCATTGCACAAGAACCAAACATTGTCAAGATATCATACATGTGTCATTTTGAAGAGAAACCCTGAAAGTTGTTCCCCCCCCCCCAATTGTATATCGCTGCATCATAGGTTGTTTATTTTCCAAAAGGTAAATTTTTTTTTTTGCCTTGTCATGTCGAAAATAGTATGGGCCATTCTTCTTCGCCAAGAGCACTGTCACTGGATATTCCTACTTGGACATGTTGTAGCAATGGCTGATGCCTCAAATCCAATCGGACTCTCAGTTCATCTTTCAGCAGGATGGGGCTCCACCCCATTTTCATCGTAAAGTTCACGGATACCTGAACACGGAGCTGCTACATTGATGGATCGGCTGTGCTACAGAAGGGGACAGCTGTTTCACTAAATGGCCTCCCCGATCACCAGATCTCACTCTGTGTGCCTTTTTTGTGTGGGGACACATTAAAGATCTGGTGTATGTACTGCCTCTACCCCGTGATGTAGCAGAGCTCTGAGAGCGAATATGGGAAGCAATTGCCACAGTCGAAGATGCCATGCTGGGACGGGTATGGCAAGAATTCGATTACTGTATTGATGTCTGCCAGGTCACTCATGGTTCGCGTATTGAATGTTTGTAAAAATAACTTTCAGTTTCTCTTCAAAATGCAGTATGTATGACATCTGTACAATGTTTAGTTCTTGTACAATAAATAATAGAAAGTGTTCCTGGACTTCATGTACATTGTGTATTTTGTTCTTTTCAATGTTATTTCTAGAGATTTCAAACAGACTTTCTTCAACAGGTTTGCTTGTTAAACTCGACGTCTAATGACTACACAAATTTGGGCCGTGCAAATGAGACATCTTTTGTGAATGAGGATGGCCTGTACAACCCCATCTACCTACAGTACAAATACGGAAACAGGTATTTACAGTAAATGAACAGTACTGGAATTCAGTAACAAATTTTGCATGCTGTCTGAATTGTGGTTCTGTGCTTGGTTATATTACTTAGCATATAAATTTAGTGAGGCAAATTATATTAAACTCTGATGTTCTATAGCAACACTACATATAATGTGAAATTCAAATCATTGGCTACAAAAGTCAGTGAACTCTTCCCTAACAGTAACTGGAAACACAGGGAGAAAAAAACGATCTGGTACAAACACAGTCCACATAACAGTCGCAACTCTCCGTCTCAATTTTTGTAACACCCAGCGATAGCAGTGCATTGAGCAGCCATTGAGCAACACTTCCTGAATGTGATACCGGATGAATGTGAATACTAAGTTTTATATTGATTTGTAACATACTTTTCACATTTTTGTTGTGTATGTAGTGCCATAAAAATAAACAATAACTGAAAAATTACACCACATTTATCATTACAGTGGAACCTCACTTAACGAGCACCTCCTGTAATGCGCAATTCGCATAACAAACAAAACAAATTGTAAAGAAATGGCTTTGCTTAACGAGTGACGACGATTTAGTGTGATGTCACCAGCTGTTTGTGCACAGCAGGGGAAACATTCAAACAACGTAAACCCCTTTCAACATCAGCAGAGGAATATGTACAATGTCTAGTTTGTACTGAAGTTTTAGTTTGATTGTCTTTCTGCTACCATCTTAGTGCAGCTTGTGATCACACATTTTTCTAAACTTGTTTTCACACAAAGTGTTTCTTCTGTGTGTGCAAATTTTACCAACCTTTATAGAAATGTACCCGAAGATAAAGCCGCAAGATGATGACCATAAGAGAAAGAAAATGGTCATAGAAACGAAACATAAAATCATGATGTGAGTGTTGCTGATTTAGCACGCACATACAATCAGTCTACATCAACTATTTGCTCTACCCTCGAGAACAAGGACATGATTATGGAGATAGATGCTTGTTCAGTACAGTTCCCCACAGTCGTTTAATGAACAAAGTAAGAGCATATGGACTATTGGACCAATTGTGTGATTGGATTGAAGAGTTCCTAGATAACAGAACGCAGCATGTCATGCTCAATGGAGAGAAGTCTTCCGAAGTAAGAGTGATTTCAGGTGTGCCGCAGGGGAGTGTCGTAGGACCTTTGCTATTCACGGTATACATAAATGACCTTGTGGATGACATCGGAAGTTCACTGAGGCTTTTTGCAGATCATGCTGTGGTATATCGAGAGGTTGTAACACTGGAAAATTGTACTGAAATGCAGGAGAATCTGCAGCGAATTGACACATGATGCAGGGAATGGCAATTGAATCTCAATGTAGACAAGTGTAATGTGCTGTGAATACATAGAAAGAAAGATCCCTCATCATTTAGCTACAATATAGGAGGTCAGCAACTGGAAGCAGTTAACTCCATAAATTATCTGGGAGTAGGCATTAGGAGTGATTTAAAATGGAATGATCATATAAAGTTGATCGTCAGTAAAGCAGATGCCAGACTGAGATTCATTGGAAGAATCCTAAGGAAATGCAACCCAAAAACAAAGGAAGTAGGTTACAGTACGCTTGTTCGCCCACTGCTTGAATACTGCTCAGTAGTGTGGGATCCGTACCATATAGGGTTGATAGAAGAGATAGAGAAGATCCAACGGAGAGCAGCGCACTTCGTTACAGAATCATTTAGTAATCGCGAAAGCGTTACGGAGATGACAGATAAACTCCAGCGGAAGACTCTGCAGGAGAGACGCTCAGTAGCTCGGTACGGGCTTTTGTTGAAGTTTCGAGGACATACCTTCACCCAGGAGTCGAGCAGTATATTCCTCCCTCCTACGTATATGCCGCGAAAAGACCACGACGATAAAATCACAGAGATTAAAGCCCACACAGAGGCATACCGACAATCCTTCTTTCCACGAACAATATGAGACTGGAATAGAAGGGAGAACCGATAGAGGTACTCAAGGTACCCTCCACCACACACTGTCAGGTGGCTTGCAGAGTATGGATGTAGATGTAGATGTAGAAAGGGAGTGACAAGTGTATCTAAAAAATGGTTTCATATTCTGTATGATGTCAAAAGGTTGTTCCTTATATGAATAAATGAAAAGCAATTGCAAGGCAACACTATTAATGAGAACATCATTTGTGAGAAGGTGAGAGTGATTTTTGCCAATCTCGTTAAGATGATGACAGGATCATCAGCAGCCAAAGAAGTATTTAAGGGAAGCTGTGGGTGGCTTGAGGACTTTACGAAAGGAACCGGCATCCAAAAAGTTGTGAGGCACAGCAAAACAGCCAGCTGCAACACAAAGGCAGCAGAGAACTTCTTCACCAACTTCGAGATGCTCATAGGTTCTAGGGTCATCTGCCGCAACAGGTTTTTAATTGTGGTGAGATGGGTCTATTCTGGAAAGAGATGCCGAAGTGGACTGTTGTAACAGCGGAGGAGAATGCATTCCCAGTCACAAGCCAATGAAAGACTCGTCTCACACGATTATTCTGGGCCGCTGCAAGTGGCGATTCGGAAATTAAACCACTACTTGTTTACTGTTCACAAACTGCACAAGTCTTCAAGAAGTGTCAAGTCCAGAAGAGCAGGTTAAATGTGAAGTGGAGGCTCAACACAAGACTTCGGTGATGTGTGATCTTTTTTGTGATTGGATCAGTTTGGAACTTTGATGAAAAACTGTTTGCTTGAGGTGAATCTGTCACTTCGTGTCTTGCTTGTTATGGACAATGCTCCTGCCCATTCTCCAGGCCATCAAGACCACCTTGTTGAAGAATTTCAATTCATCAAGATCCAATTTCTGCCTCCCAACACCACTCTATTACTCCAACCTATGGACCAGCAGGTTACTTCTAACTTTAAGAAGCTGTACACTAAAGCACTATTCAAGCATTGCTTTGAACGGACTGAAGCTACCAATCTCATTCTCAGAGATTTTTGGAAATGTACCTTTAACATCGTTGCCTCTGTCAAGGTGATGGAAAATACATGAGAAGGGGTTACCGAGAGAACTTTGTTCAGCTTGGAAGAAGCTTTGGTCAGAGTGCATTGTCGAATGTGACTCTGAGGCATTTGAGCCTGTACCTGTGGAGTCTGTAGTCAGTGAGATTGTGTCTTTGACCGAGAGCATAGGACTAGAAGTGGATAACAGTGATATCAATGAGCTTGTGGAAGATCACAGACAAGAAATGACCACCAAAGAGCTTATCGCATTGCAGTGTGTTTCACAGCAGGAAGTTGTGTAGTTCTTCAGAGAAGGGGGAGGAGGAGGAGGAGGAAGCAGTAACAGCAGAGTAGAAGCTTCTGGCACAATAAGAGGAATGCTGAAAGTGTGGGAATCGGTTGTATTGTACATTGGAAATCATCACCCCAATAAAGCAGTGGCTACGTGCACTACAAATTTATTTGACGATAACATTGTGTCACATTTTTGCCAAGTGTTGAAGCATTTGTAGAAACAAATGACTATAAATAGCTTCCTAGTAAAAAACAATTAGTGGTGTATTGTAAACAGTTAAGCACATAATACTATATGTGCAATTTTCTTTGAATAAATGACATGTATAAGATAAAACTTTTAGTAATTTTCTGAATAGAATACATTATCATATTTTATTTTAAATTATATCAGACAAATTGTTTCCCTTAATGAGTGTTTCGCACTACGAGCAAGATTCTCTAATGAATTATGCTCGCTGTGCGAGTTCCACTGTATTTAGTTTCCTAAGGACCCTAAGAGATACAAAACTGTGCATTAAATTACAGTTTATTTATGATTCTCCAATAATGAACAGACATTTGCCGATTGATATCATTTTTCTTTAATAACAAAAAATTGCTGGTAAACACCAGAAGACATGATCTTTTACAGAAAGATCACATATCTAATGAAGCAGATATCACACACATAGCCAAATCAGTGAATGTGGAATGTAGGAACCTATATGGAAGTGATACTTACATTATTTAATGTATCAAATAAGCCACCACAACTGTAGCTTAAGGGATAATAAATCATCAAAATCAGTAAAACTGTTTCCCAGCACAGGAGAAACCAATTCCACAGTTGTTACTAAATCTGAGCCACCAACAGCAAGAATGTTCAACACATTCGCTTTTGAAAGAAAAGTAATTCATTTACAATAACATTCGTGTGTTAGGAAATCAACTTAAGTGTAAAAATGTGCGAATCATAACACACCAAAATATTTTAAGCTTCAAGGGAAGTGCCTATGGCAGTAACAATAAACAACAACAGAAATACATGTTTTCATGCATGACATAGGTGTTTATATTCTATTGCTTTGGGAGATTCCACGGTGACTCGTGCTACATTTTAAAATCAGTGTTTTATTATGTTGACTTGTTATCAATCTATTAACCCATATTTTATTTTGTAAATCATCATTATAAATTGTTTTCTCCAGGCAAAGGTCTTCAATTGTTATTTAAGCAGGGAAGAGCATTAAAATTAAAGAACAAGAATGTAATTTATGTTGTGACTTGTGTTACAAATTTGGAACATCCTATTTCTAATGTGCATTTTAGGTCAAAAGTGTCCTCAAACTATTAGGAGTATGGATCTAGTTATTATCACAGAAAATGCATATTAGGTTGGCATTCAAATGACACCATTACAGATTTCTAAAAATATTTATACCATGTGAAATACTGTACTATATTGAAAAAGGCGTGTGACTCAATGTTACGTGACTCGTGTTACTTGCTACTTCTGGTTGGAAAAACTTTTTTACTGCAAGCAGAGAAATTAAAATTTGGTATTATGTGTCAAATAAGATAAACTTAACATTAAAATTTTACTTTTGGAACACAGTGAAAAATTATAAGAGCATGAAATTTTTGAAAATGAACTGTAAATTCAATTAAAAGTATCCTCTTGCGTTGGCAACATCAAATGGATTAATTTTCTTCAAAATTTCATCGCATTTTACAGGCCATTTCCAATAGTGACCAGCATTTTCCATTACACTGATTAAGTAATTATTTCCAAAAACTGAATGTACTTCTCCAGCATTGAATTTACTGTCATTTTCTACTTTGTACCAGTCTCAAATTTTCACACTTTCTGCAGTATGATGATCTGCAACAGCAAAATTCTTTGGAGACATCAGATATGTTTGTAGTACTCCTTTCTTGTAGTGAAAGCAGTAAATGCTTTTTATGTTTTGTACTAATCGTGCTGAAGAAAATATTTGAGCCCACCGATTCCTCGAATTTCGTCAATAGACACATGAAAAACCTGCACAGTTGTGGTACTTGAGTAAAAGTTGATGCATCACCTACTACGGATTTTCATTTTTTTATTGCATTCCCCACTAGCCATTCTGCAACTGCACCAATTCCATCTACGGCTCCTTTACCATGGGATGTAGCAAATAAGTTCTAGATTCTTCTTCTTAAATTCTTCATATTTTCCTCCACTCTTTAACTTTTCCCTCCTCCTACTCTGTCTTTCTGCTGCTACTAGGGCATCCTCTTTTTCCAATCTTAAAATAATACAACTGTGACCCAGATTATGTGGCTCATGTTACACATTTAATTTTCTGTTTTTACAGTATTGATTGAAATTGGGAAAATTAGTAGTGATATTAGTCTCACATCCATACTAAGAAGTAAATTACTGAACAAGATAAAGTTATCTCTATTATCTCACTTGGTATAAAAACTTAATTACATGAAAGTGATTCATGTCACATGAAAGTTCATGCTGTTGTATTACATTATTTATTCCAACCTATAATTTACCTACTTCAGTTTTATAGTCTTTATGCAATACATTAGGGTATGTAACAGTAACATAAATAATGATATTCTAATTCTTACCTGCCAATTAGTTGAAATGAAGGTCTAAAATCTCCAGTAATTCACACTCTTGTCACATGAAAAACATATGGCCTTTAAAAATTGCTACAGATTATGGAGGGAAAGCAATAATTGGCCACAAACCATTGTTGCCATACAGTAAAAAGTCCAGCATTTTCAAAAATTATATATAAAAAAGTTCCAAATTTTAAACTTTTAAATATCGTGTTTCCTACTTTACACGGAATATCCCCTTTCGCACAGTAAGCTGCAAATATACACGCAACCGAAAATATTTCATCATGAATGAGTTGTAGCTTTTGTCATTGAATCAGTGCGATGCTGTTTTTACACGTATTTCATGATAATTCATGTCTTTTGATAATTTGCTAATACACGGAAAGCAAAAATATATCACCTGTTTCGTTAATCAAGTAGGAAATAATTAAAAACAAACATTGTGCTTAGGACGCATATGACTGACTGCTTTCTCACCACTTGGAATGCTAGTGTTGCTCCAGTTGTCAAACGGTATCAACTTTTGCACCAGAGAGTGTTGTGACTGCTTGTATTACTCTGTGGTACAAGTGGATCCATGAAATTTACTTAGTATTGTGCACTCCACCACCAGACACAAGATGGAGTATTTATCTGCCTATTTAGTTGATCAATAAATGGCACATAATATAGTTTTTGTGGTCATCTATGTTGTGAATTTATTATGATTTGCACCTGCTAATCAGATCTCAATAATCGTGTTTCTGTTCTTCTTAGTGGACTACTTTTCCTTTGCAATCAATGCTAGAGCCTGAAAGAGACCTGTTATCCTTGTCAGATCTATGTAATTTCAATACCAATCTGTTAAAGCTTCTGTGTACATTGATAGATATCTGCCATCAGTTACGTAAAACACAGTTGTATTAAAATTGCTTGAATTGCAGATGCCTTCCTCATTAGACTGTACACTGTGAGTAGAGTTTGACAGATGAATAGTGATGTGGGAATGATGGAAATTGATTAATAATAGCTTGAATAATTAGAAAAATTGATTGGAAGGAGTTACTGTTGTTGTTGTGGTCTTCAGTCCTGAGACAGGTTTGATGCAGCTCTCCATGCTACTCTATCCTGTGCAAGCTTCTTCATCTCCCAGTACCTACTGCAACCTACATCCTTCTGAATCTGCTTAGTGTATTCATCTCTTGGTCTCCCTCTACGATTTTTACCCTCCACGGTGCCCACCAATGCTAAATTTGTGATCCCTTGATGCCTCAAAACATGTCCTACCAACCGATCCCTTCTTCTAGTCAAGTTGTACCACAAACTTCTCTTCTCCCCAATCCTACTCAATACCTCCTCATTAGTTACGTGATCTACCCACCTTATCTTCAGCATTCTTCTGTAGCACCACATTTCGAAAGCTTCTATTCTCTTCTTGTCCAAACTAGTAATCGTCCATGTTTCACTTCCATACATGGCTACACTCCATACAAATACTTTCAGAAACGACTTCCTGACACTTAAATCTATACTCGATGTTAACAAATTTCTCTTCTCGGGAAACGCTTTCCTTGCCATTGCCAGTCTACATTTTATATCCTCTCTACTTCGACCATCACCAGTAGTTGAAAGAAATTAGAAGGTAATTTATGGATCTGTGCACAATCTTGGGTGGACTTTAACTGATACCAATATCAACAGACCTTTAATATGAATACATTCGAGGTCAAGTAATGTGATTTGCGTTACATACTGCTGCACATTAATTGCATTGTGCTTAGCCTCGATTGTGACAGTGATGATGCAGGAATGCTCTTCCTGATACCGCATAAGTTCTCACTTGGTGTAAATCCAGTTGATGTATGGGGAAGGTTGTTAAAAACTTGTAAGGAAGGAGTGACATGTTCAATCCACTTGGTATGTTTACGAGACATATAGATCCTCACAAACCTGTTGAATTCTTTCAACATCCTTTCAATGGGGGACGCTTCAGGATAAAATTTGGATACTAAAATGTGTATGATTTAGTTGGAATCTATAAACTCTTTTCATTTCCATCTAGCAAAATGAGAAGCGTTATCTGTTAACATGACTTTTGGTTTTCCTACTCTTTCAAAATAATCCTCTTTGATTCATCTTATAATTGAACGGGCTGTAATGTTATGTACAGCACATAATTTTACGTATTTGGTGAAAATATCATACAGACCTACTATATACTTTACTCTCCCCTTACCTCTGGGATAGTGTCCGGCCACATCCAATGATACCTTTTCTTGAGGTTTTTAGCCACAATGGGATGTAGTTCAATCTGTTTGGAGATGTTAGAATGTTTTGCTTTCTGGCAGACAGTACACATTTTTTGCCTGTTGTTATTGTGGTCTTCAGTCCAGAGACTGTTTTGATGCAGCTCTCCATGCTACTCTATCCTGTGCAAGCTTCTTCATCTCCCAGTACTTACTGCATCCTACATCCTTCTGAATCTACTTAGTGTATTCATCTCTTGGTCTCCCTCCACGATTTTTACCCTCCACGCTGCCCTCAAATACTAAATTGGTGATCCCCTGATGCCTCAGAACATGTCCTACCAACCGATCCCTTCTTCTAGTCAAGTTGTGCCACAAATTTCTCTTCTTCCTAATTCTATTCAATACCTCCTCATTAGTTATGTGATCTACCGATCTAATCTTCAGTATTCTTCTATAGCACCACATTTTGAAAGCTTCTATTCTCTTCTTGTCCAAACTATTTATCGTCCATGTTTCACTTCCACACATAGCCACACTCCATACAAATACTTTCAGAAACGACTTCCTGACACTTAAATCTATACTTGATGTTAACAAATTTCTCTTCTTCAGAATCGCTTTCTTTGCCATTGCCAGTCTACATTTTGTATCCTCTCTACTTCGACCATCATCAGTTATTTTGTTCCCCAAATAGCAAAACTCATTTACTACTTTAAGCATCTCATTTCCCAGTCTAATACCCTCAGCACCCCCAATTTAATTGGCTAGATTCCATTATCCTCGTTATGCTTTTGTTGATGTTCATCTTATATCCTCCTTTCAAGACACTGTCCATTCCATTCAGCTGCTCTTCCAGGTCCTTTGCTGTCTCTGACAGAACTACAATGTCATCGGTGAACCTCAAAGTTTTTATTTCTTCTCCATGGATTTTAATTCCTACTCCATATTTTTCTTTTGTTTCCTTTACTGCTTGCTCAGTATACAGATTGAATAACATCAGGTATAGGCTACAACCCTGTTTCAACCCATTCCCAATTACTGCTTCCCTTTCATGCCCCTCAACTCTTACAACTACCATCTGGTTTCTGTACAAATTGTAAATAGCCTTTTGCTCCTTGTATTTTACCCCTGCCACCTTTAGAATTTGAAAGAGAGTATGCCAGTCAACATTGTCGAAAGCTCTCTCTAAGTCTACAAATGCTAGAAATGTAGGTTTTCCTTTCCTCAGTCTATTTTCTAAGATAAGTCGTAAGGTCAGTATTGCGTCACATGTTCCAACATTTCTACAGAATCCAAATTGATCTTCCCTGAAGTCGGCTTCTAACACTTCCATTTGTCTGTAAGGAATTCGTGTTAGTATTTTGCAGCTGTGGCTTATTAAACTGATAGTTCGGTAATATTCACATCTGCCAATACCTACTTTCTTTGACATTGGAATTATTATATTCTTCTTGAAGTCTGAGGGTATTTTGCCTGTCTCATACATCTTTCTCACCAGATGGTGAGTTTTATCAGGGCTGGCTCTCCCAAGGCTGTCAATAGTGCTAATGGAATGTTGTCTACTCCCAGGGCCTTGTTTCGGCTTAGGTCTTTGTCTAAGTTTGGCGAAATAACAATATTTAACTGTTTTGTCAGTGCACTTTGTAGTGCCATAATGGCCCTAAGTATTGTGTGTGTATAAGATAAAATCATCCACATATTCCTCTGGCAAACACACATGCAGTTGTTCTTGTTCGGGGTGGTTCCTATGGAACAGAACACCTTTGTGAATAATGAAAAACCTTTTTAACTTTTTATCACCTTTTTGTATAAGTTTTGATCTTACCTTACTACAGCACGTCTTCCTGCTGTAATTGCTCTATGTGTTTACACATGTGGACATAGTATGGTCAGAGTGTTTTGTCTTCCATCAACATAGCTCTTAGTTCACCTTTCTGCTCTAAAAGATAGTTAAATTCCTCTAAGCCTTGTGATAATCAAGAAAGAGCATCAGCTGTTATGTTCTGGTTTCCTTCTATTAAAACTATTTCAAAACTGAATTCTTGAAGAAACATACACCACCTGGCTATCCGCCGGTGTAGCAATTTACAAACTAACAAAAATGATAGGGACTGATGGTCACAGTATACTTTTGGGTGTTTACCCCAAAGAAAATGTTCAAACTTTTAAAGCGCCAAATTACAGCCAAACCCTCCAATTCAATAACTGAAAATGAACGTTCAGCTCTGGATAAGGTGCAGCTGGCAAAGCTAATTACTTTAGCAACGAGTTCTCCTCTTCTTGTACCATTTGAAAAAGGCATGAACCCAGACATTGAGAAGATGTGTTGGTGCATCAACAAAAATCCTTCTTCATGTCTGGTTGAGATAAAATATTAGCATTTAATAAGTCTTGCTCGATTTGACATTGTTTGTCCCATAATCGAGCGGTATTTTTCCAGAGGTGACTGAGAAAAGCATCACTGTTTATAAGTTGGTCAGGGATGAATTTCCTGAAAAATGAGACTAGGCCTACGTATGCCTTTAATTGCCTCTTGATTTGGGGAACAGGACAGTTCCTAATGGCATCCAATTTTTTAGGATCTGGCTTCCGAAGAGATTATGTGTCCTAAAAATTTTACCTTTTCTTGTCCAAAATTAGATTACTTGAGATTTGCTATTACTTCATGTTCAGAAAAGCGGATCAATACTTTTTCAATTGATCTTAAGTATTGTACCCAAGTGGGTCTATCTATTGCTTTTGCCTTGACTCACAGTTTTCGCAGGGTCGACATTGTTACAAACAGATGTGGCAAGTGTAGTGGGAATGGGGTGGCCGGATGCCCTTCCTGTCAACACCCCATACCCCCCGGGACGAAATCAGTGTACCCAACCTGTCTGCATCTAGTGTAAATCATGAAAGAGCGTGAAAGTGTTTCAGATGTCTGTGAGTCATGTAACTGAGGCGGGATGTAGGGACCAGCCCGGTATTCACCTAGTGGAAAATCGGTTATGAATCACATCTGGGCTGGCAGGCGCACCGGCCCAGTCATTAATCCGCCAGGTGGATTCGATCCGGGGCCGGCTCCTATCCGAGTCCAGGAAGCAGTTCATTAGTGCTCTCAGCTAACTTGGTGGGTGTTCTACCCAAGTGGGTGTGGCGACTAAAAAGTCATTCGCTCAAAAGTTTGGGCCCTAGCACTTTGTCTAGTGCAGAGATAAGTACATCTGCACTTACGTTCAATCTAAGCTTCTACCTCCACATACGAAGGCGGTATACTTCCAACTTTCATCATGTAATTTTATTTGCCAATATGAGGATCAGATATAGATTATAGTAAGAAATTTAGCATCATGGAATTTCATGAGCAGTTCCTGTAAATTGTCTGGGCATGTTCAAACTGGTACGATAATCTTAATGTTACGTGCATTAAGGACCAAGCGCACCTTTCTATCTGGCTTACTCGTGGCCAAAATAGGACTACAATAAGGGGAAAATGGTGGTTGTATTGTGCCCTATTCAAGCATCCTGCTAATCTCTTCTTACTGCTTCCCTCTTTGTCTATGGTGTAGGGTATTAAGTAGAACAAACAGTTTCATGAGTATATATTCCCATTTTGTTCACAGTATCCTTAATGGTAACTGTTATTTTTTCAAAAAACATATATATAAGCAAGTATCAGTTCCGTAAGTCCTGCGTGCTGCTCTTGAGACAAGCTCTTTGATCCACTTACCTTTGTATTTATTGTGTTGACGTTTACCTCTTTTGCTGCCGACTGTTCGTATCAGTTTTACATCTTATCAGTACTTCCTGAAATAGATCTATTGCAAATAATTAGTTATTTACTGTGAAATGACATTGGCCCTTGCCTATATCAATTTGTACTAGGCGTGTCCTAAATGTATCCATCCTGATTAAAGAATCAACTATTAATTTCTCTATTATCAAAAAATTGCACTGCACAGAAAACTGTCCTAATTGGACGGGAATTAATGTTGTATTTTGCCTCCTTTCGATTTCTGACCAGTCGCAGTTCGTACCTTGCAGTTTTGCGCTGGCAGTGTGGGTATACGCCCACATTTCTTCACTTCCTGAAGAACTTCCTGTGACATCAAATTAGTTGTAGCACCTGTGTCAACCACAATGGGTACTTCGAGGCCAAATATTTTGTCTTTAACCCTTTGGCTGCTGAAGCCGTGCATCCATCTAGTAGGGTCGAGCGCGCCATTGAGGCCGCCCAATCCTGGTACCTGCGTTAATGGCTTTCCCAATGGACCGTTTGCCTGTGGTTGAGCTCGTCGCTTGGCCGAGTTCACTCTGTGCTGAATATTTCTCGAGCCAGGGCATCCACAGCTGTCTCGCCTTCTGAGTGTGATCACTGACACACAAAGTATCTCTATACTTTTTCCGTGACTGTGAATCTGCAGATGAATTACGGGACACACATGATGTGCATTGAAACTGCTTATGTTACTAAAAATCACTATAATAAACAATGTTGTTGTTGTTATGGTCTTCAGTCCAGAGACTGGTTTGATGCAGCTCTCCATGCCACTCTATCCTATGCAAGTTTCTTCATCTCCCAGTACTTACTGCAACCTACATCCTTCTGAATCTGTTTAGCGTATTCATCTCTTGGTCTCCCTCTACAATTTTTACCCTCCACGCTGCCCTCCAATGCTAAATTTGTGATCCCCTGATGCCTCAGAACATGTCCTACCAACCGGTCCCTTCTTCTTGTCAAGTTGTGCCACAAACTCCTCTTCTCCCCAATTCTATTCAATTCCTTCTCATTAGTTATATGATATACCCATCTAATCTTTAGCCTTCTTCTGTAGCACCACATTTCAAAAGCTTCTATTCTCTTCTTGTCCAAACTATTTATTGTCCATGTTTCACTTCCATACATGGCTACACTCTATACAAATACTTTCAGAAACGACTTCCTGACACTTAAATCAATACTCGATGTTAACAAATTTCTCTTCTTCAGAAACGCTTTCCTTGCCATTGTCTGTCTACATTTTATAACCTCTCTACTTCGACCATCATCAGTTATTTTGCTCCCCAAATAGCAAAACTCCTTTACTACTTTAAGTGTCTCATTTCCTAATCTAATACCGTCAGCATCACCCGATTTAATTCGACTACATTCCATTATCCTCATTTTGCCTTTGTTGATGTTCAACTTATATCCTCTTTCAAGACACTGTCCATTCCGTTCAGCTGCTCTTCCAGGTCCTTTGCTGTCTGTGACAGAATTACAATGTCATCGGTGAACCTCAAAGTTTTTATTTCTTCTCCGTGGATTTTAATTTCTATTCCGAATTTTTCTTTTGTTTCTTTTACTGCTTGCTCAATATACAGATTGAGTAACATCGGGGAGAGGCTACAACCCTGTCTCATTCCCTTCTTAACCACTGCTTCCCTTTCCTGTCCCCCGACTCTTATAACTGCCATCTGGTTTCTGTACAAATTGTAAATAGCCGTTCGTTCCCTGTATTTTATGCCTGCCGCCTTTAGAATTTGAAAGAGAGTATTCCAGTCAACATTGTCAAAAGCTTTCTCTAAGTCTACAAATGCTAGAAACATTGTTTTGTTTTTGCTTAATCTTTCATCTAAGATAAGTCGTAAGGTCAGTATTGCCTCATGTGTTCCAACATTTCTACCGAATCCAAACTGATCTTCCCCGAGGTTGGCTTCTACCAGCTTTTCCATTCGTCTATGAAGAACTCGTGTTAGTATTTTGCAGCTGTGACTTATTAAACTGATAGTTCGGTAATTTTCACATCTGTCAACACCTGCCTTCTTTGGGATTGGAATTATTATATTCTTCTTGAAGTCTGAGGGTATTTCACCTGTCTCAAACATCTTGCTCACTAGATGGTAGAGTTTTGTCAGGACTGGCTCTCCCAAGGCCGTCAGTAGTTCTAATGGAATGTTGTCTACTCCCGGGGCCTTGTTTCGACTCGGCTCTTTCAGTGCTCTGTCAAACTCTTCATGCAGTATCATATCTCCCATTTCATTTTCATCTACCTCCTCTTCCATTTCTATAATATTGTCTTAAAGTACATCATCCTTGTATAGACCCTCTATATACTCCTTCCACCTTTCTGCTTTCCCTTCTTTGCTTAGAACTGGGTTTCCATCTGAGCTCTTGATATTCATAGAAGTGGCTCTCTTTTCTCCAAAGGTCTCTTTAATTTTCCTATAGACAGTATCTATCTTACCCCTAGTGAGATAAGCCTCTACATCCTTACATTTGTCCTCTAGCCATCCCTGCTTAGCCATTTTGCACTTCCTGTCGATTTCATTTTTTTTAGACGTTTGTATTGCTTTTTGCCCACTTCATTTACTGCATTTTTGTATTTTCCCCAATAAACAATATGTAGAATTAATTATTGTTAGTTTTACCCTCTTAAGCTTACCGCAGTTAATGAAAAATAATTTCACACCAGATGCGTTTCGCTTTGATCTACAAAGCATCTTCTGTGTTCACTGGTTTTCTTGCTTCGTGTTTACATCCTTTGTGCACCACTGCTTTCCCTCTCTTCATTAGCGGAGGTTGACATGAAGGAGGAAAACCAGTGAACAGAGAAGATGTTTTGTAAATAAAAACAAAATGTGTCTAGTGTGAAATTCTTCTTCATTAATTGCTGTAAGATTAAAACGCTAAAGCTAACAATAATTAATTGTTAGAGCTCCTGTGAAAGATGGCCATGAAAACAAACATGATGTTTGTTTGAATCAACAATGTAGCACTATGCTTGTTTTAATTTTATGCGTAACATATGTAATATATTTAATGGCATTTGAAAAATGCCGTTCGTGTTTTTGGGAGTGCAGTAACACTCCTGTAAAATGGCTTCAAAGTCAGAAATCATAAATGTTGGAGTATCTTTTATATCTTCTGAATATATTTTCCATCCTTCTTTTTGATCCGGGCTTTGGACCGGCACTGGCGAAGTTAAAAATGTATTATTTTTTTAAATTTTGTGTACAATTTTTATTTTTTATATTTTTTATTTCCTTTTTGTTGCCCTTTACTTTTAGAATGTTATCAATGTCGCTTATTCTCTTCTGAGTGATTATAGATGGTTTTGTTTAGTGTGATGCACACTACGCATAGTGGTATCTTGCATGCTCTACATTCGTATCTCGTTTCTCGGCGCACTTACTGCTTCAAGCATACTGCGCATTGACGCATTGGTGTACGTTTGTTCAAGTTTTCCAGCTCGGTGACCTTTGGAAAATACCTCCCAGTAAATCTTAGAAAATTCTCGTCTTCAGAGTGGCTTCCTCTGCCAGCTTTCCCCCATTCTTTTGCACAAGTTTCAACAAGGTCTCTTACCAGACACAAATGAAATTCCGCTAGTTGCATTTTTTGTCCTGTTACTACTCTGTGGAAAGCACGGGCATTTAAAATGCAAAAATCCAGTCCATGGAAAAAGAACTTTTTGTACCACTTGACAGTCTTTCGTACTGATTGCACTGATCTCGGCAGCATGTCACAGTGGTCAACAGCACCCATACTCTTGTTGTAATCTGCAACACATTGTGGTTTCCTTAATCTTTCACATAGCTTTCTGTTTGTCTTTTCCATCTCAACCATTTCTGCAGTATTACAGGTGGTCAGCATCCAGACTTCGATTTTTTCACACCATTTCATGGCAAGGATTGTATCAGTGGACGTAACTGTATTACTCATTTTAGTTTGTTTTTTTTCTTTTTTTCTTCTCCCCCTTCTAGTTTTGGCATGATCCATCTGTTTTTGTGAAAAGTACCACGTGCGTTTGTTCCACGGTTATGAAGCCAAAGGAACAGGTCTCTGCTTGAATACCAATTATCGACATAGAGAGTGTGTCCCCTTCCTAAAAATGGTTTCATCAATGGTTGCTATTATGTCGCCACTTTTCCCCAGATTGTGGAAGTTAATTGCAGTATTTGTGCCCATGTAAACAATGAAATCCAGGATATAATCCGTCTGGCAGTCACATAGCACAAATGTTTTTATTCCAAACCAACTTCTTTTGGAGGGAATGTACTGTTGACCGATAATTGCCCTGTGATCAACAAGAGGCTTTCGTCAATGCAGAGCTTTTGATGCAGATGAGATGTGCTGTGAAATGTTGCGCGAATTTGACCAACAATAAACCTAATTTTAAATAACTTGTCTCCTTCATTGCTGACAGAGTTGTCACTGAAGTGAAGCATTCTTAAGATTAACAGAAAACAGTCTCTGGGCATAATTTTGCCAAAAACAGGAGTGTTCAAGAGTACATCTGTGGACCAATAGTCACCAATTTTCAGCTTTTTCACACGAGGACATTGACATAGAAACAGCGACGAAAGAATACAGTTCTTTGAAACCCATTTCTTTCCATCTGGACAAACGAGAATGCTCAGATTCTGGCGTATTATCTTTTGTATACAACAAAAATCTGTCAGTTTCATCTGCTACAAATTTCATCGATTCTTCCATTAAAAATACTAGGAAATATGATAAAACACTTGAATCACTGTTGTGTCCAGAAGCTGAAGCATTGAACACGTGCGTAAATGGAAGAAAATCACTTTTCTTCCAGTCAGATGTGTCGCTAAAGCGAGCTCTTTTCAATGGCACTTCACTATCACTCTCATACCCGTCAGATTCTGAATGGTACCTCTCCCTTGTTGACAGATGTGTCGTTCCAGCTGAAGTACACTGCACAGGACTATTACTTTGAGATTCAGTCAAAGAGTAAGAATTACCGACGCGGTCGAAAATTTCGTTCTCACTGTCGCTTCTAGTGAGAATTTCGAAGGTTTCTTCATCCGTACAACCACAACGGCGTGTCGTTTTCTTCTCAAGATGTTAACGGCCTCAATGGTCAGTAAATGCACAGACGAAAACTGCAACACGAGAACACGCAGCAGACGCTCATGAGACTTCAACCGTGCCGGCGGAACGCCGAACAGCTACTTAGCACTCGGCGCGAATATACGGCTGTGCGCGTTAACGCAGCCAGAGACCACAGGGAAAGAAGCGGCAGCGCAGCTCGACACATCGGGAGCACACGGGTGCCAGTAAGGCGACGTATGTAAACACGTTCAGAGTACCAGGTAGAAGCACTGGTGGCACATGTAAACACGTTCGGAGCACACGGGGACAGGTACAGAGGCACACGTTAACATGTACAGAGCAGTTAAAGGGTTAATAGTAGCCTGTACCTTACCCTTTTCTTTTCTGTGTATCCTCATTACTTTGGTATACCGGGTGATCAAAAAGTCAGTATAAATTTGAAAACTGAATAAATCACAGAATAATGTAGATAGAGAGGTACAAGTTGACACACATGCTTGGAATGACATGGGGTTTTATTAGAACAAAAAAAAATAAATACATAAGTTAAAAAAATGTCCGACAGATGGCGCTTCATCTGATCAGAACAGCAATAATTAGCATAACAAAGTGAGACGAAGCAAAGATGATGTTCTTTACAGGAAGTGCTCAATATGTCCACCATCATTCCTCAACAATGGCTGTAGTTGAGGAATAATGTTGTGAACAGCACTGTAAAGCATGTCCGGAGTTACGGTGAGGCATTGGTGTCGGATGTTGTCTTTCAGCATCCCTAGAGATGTCGGTCGGTCACAATACACTTGTGACTTCACGTAACCCCAAAGCCAATAATCACACGGACTGAGGTCTGGGGACCTGGGAGGCCAAGCATGACGAAAGTGGCGGCTGAGCACACGATCGTCACCAAACGATGCGCGCAAGAGATCTTTCACGCGTCTAGCAATATGGGGTGGAGCGCCACCCTGCATATACGTCGTACGTTCCAGCAGGTGTTTATCAGCAGGCTGGGGATGATGCGATTCTGTAACATATCGGCGTACCTCTCAGCCATCACGGTAGCAGTTACAAAACCAGAATCACACATTTACTCGAAGAAAAAAGGCCCAATAACGGTAGATGTGGTGAATCCAACCCATACCGTGACTTTATCGTCGTGCAGTGGAGTTTCCACAACAGTTCCAGGTTTTTCGGTAGCCCAAATTCTGCAGTTGTGGCCATCGACAGACCTACGGAGCGTGAAATGAGCTTCGTCGGTCCACAACACGTTACTCAACCAATCGTCATCTTCCGCCATCTTTTGAAACACCCACACCGAAAATGCCCTCCGCTTCACTAAATCGCCAGGTAACAGTTCACGATGCCGATGGATTTTGTACGGATAGCATCGGAGGGTACGCGTAAGTGCCAACCAAACAGTAGTGTGTGGAATGCTGATGCGACGTGCGACTGCACGAGCGCTGACTTCCCCGCGCACAGACGAACCTGCTACAGTCTCCATTTGTTCCTGATCTGTCTCAGCAGCATTACGCCTTGTGCTCGGTCGGCCACTACGGGGCCTATCATCTAAACAACCCAGGGCTTTGAACTTCGAAATCATTCCTGCCACAGCTGCATTTGTCAACGGACCTTTACCCGTTCAAATCCCCTTCCTATGGCGAAAGGATCATAACGCTGAACTAGCACATTCCCCATTCTGATACTACAGCTTCACTAAAAGCGGCTTTTCAGGTAACGTCAACATGCTGCGACTGTTGGCGCATCTGATTCTCTCTCTCATTACAGCTCCTTTTATACACTATTGTGATGCGCAGTCACTGATGTTTTGCTGTCCAGCGCCATCTGTCAGACATTTTGTGAACTTTGTTGTTGTTTTTTATTTATTTTTGCTTCTAATAAAACCCCATGTCATTCCAAGCATGTGTGTTAATTTTTACCACTCTATCTACATTATTCCGTGGTTTATACTGACTTTTTGATCACCCGGTAGATCAGAGCTGGGCAAACACCGATTCATGAGCAGGGGCTCTCGCAGATGCTCGCAAGGCCTGCCTGCGGCTCTCCCCCACTCTGCAAGCCAGCAGTACCCTCACCATCTACTCGCCTAGCCACGCACAGAGACTTACTGAATAAAAAGCCACGCACGCCACTATACTGTGCAGAACCACTCAGTCGGTTTACTTCCCATTGTCTCTATTGTCTGTGTAGACACAGTGTTCATTGTTTGTGATTAAACAGAACTAGTGGGTGGAAAATGGCTGAAGAGGAGTTAACCCATTAGCGTTGTGCATTGCCATATGGTAACGTTTGTAACACTTTTTTAAAATCGTCGATCCCACGACATCGACTAAGCGAGAGTGCTGGCAGTGCTGGATTCCGTTCCGCAAGACTGTAAAGATCACTACAAGCAACAGTTTTAACGATACATTTAAATTCTGCGGCGTGAGCAGTGTTGGAAGTCGTCGTTTGCTGAATGGAGTGTAAATTCAAGTAAGTATGTTTTACACAGTAACTTACGATATATAATTTGGTTTTTTAGTATGGTTGTGCTTTAAATACTCAAATATATATTCTTTGGAGGTTACTGCTTGCTGTGAAATAAATTACGTTCACTTAGGCTGTTCGAACGTCTGTGTTGCCGTATGGCGACGCTAGGCGCTTGTACTCAGTAAAAGGACGAATTTTCTCTTTTTTGTTTTAGAAGAGGTTTCTCGCTTGCTGAGGCGCTGGGGATTCTTTATAATGACGATTTTGAAGGTGATGTGTTTGTTGAGCCCCCAGATCCGAATAGAGAAGAATGATGGATTATTGTATGTGTGGTGGCTGGACGACTCGCTTGTCACAATGACCTCTTCTTCCTGTGGTGCACAAGAAGTTGGCCAAGTCGAGAGATTCTCACAACTAAATAAGTGAAATATAATGATTCCCAGACCGAAAGTGGTAGCCAAATATAATACATATATGGGAGGTGCTGATCAGATGGATCAGAATCTAGCATGCTATCGCATTGCAATAAGAAGCAAGAAATGGTACTGGTGTCTCTTTACACGGATGTTAGATGTCGCCATACAAAACAGTTGGATTTTGTATAATAATGAAAGAAACCAAACAGCTTGATTTCAAGAGAGAAATAGCAACAGTGAACTTGCAAACACACCAAGCTTTACCAAGAGGAGCCAGGAGACCATCTGCATCATCAAGGGCATGTTCTGACAGCCGCATACAATTAGGTTTGATAAGACTGACCACCTCGTCCAGCACACAGAAGGAATGAAGAAGAAAAGGTGTGCACACAAGGACTGTAAATCTATTGCGAGAACGATGTGTTCAAAGTGTAATGTGGGATTGTATATTGACTGTTTTATTCCACTTCATGTAAAATGCTGAGTTCAAGGTTTGATTTTTGATTATTAACTGTATTGTATTATAAAGTATCAATTGTATGATGAAGACTGAATAATAAATTTACACAAAACTTGTATATGTAATAAGAAATTTCAATAACCTACTTATTTTAGTTGAAGTTGTAATCCATATAAATTTAGGTAGTGAAAGCGCCTAGCATTGCCATATGGCAACATCAAATATCTCGCTAATGGCGGTAATGACTTTCGTCGAAACAACTGTGTTGTGTAATTTATGCCTTTTACACGAAAAAATTAATTCCAGTGCTAATGGGTTAAAATCATTGAAACGAAAGTCCTTTGAACCGTACTTGTTAATCCACAGTGGGAAGAAGAGTACTTTTTTGTTAGAACGCAAAGCGGACCTCAGTGTTTGATTTGCAATGCAACATTGTCTTCACGGAAGAAGTACAATGTGAAGCAACATTATCAACTGCTTCACGAGAAGGATATAGTCAGTTTGAATAATAAAGAAAGAAAAGCCAAATTTATCGAATTGAAGCAGAAAAAGGAGAAAGACGTACGAGTACCTGTAGATAATTATAACATTGATTCACATTATTACTGTTATTAATAATATGTTACGTGCATTTTCGGTCACTTTTACTCTCTCCGGTACGTATTTACAGGACGAAAACCTCATCATCCACAACAGTGCGGCAATGACAGTGAGCTATGATGTAGCTCTTAAAATAACTAAAACAGTACAGCCCTATGGTGATGAAGAATTTGTGAAAGAATGTTTTGTTGCTGCCACAACAATTTTGTGGCCAGCAAGTCTTCCTGTTTTTGAAACCATTCCTCTTTCACGGAGAACGGTTTGCAGACGCATTGAAAAAATGGCACACGATGTGGAAGCTCAGTTGAGAAATGTGATCAAAGATTTGGTTTTCATTTTGTTAGCATTGGACCAAAGCACTAATGGATGTGATGTTGCCCCACTTGCAGTCTTTTTGTGAGAAGTTGATGCTCAGTTTTATGTGATTGAAGAACTCATCGATTTAGTGCCAATGCATTACATAACAATGGTCGACGATATATTTTCGTGTGTAGAACATATAATAGAGAAATACGAACTATGTTGGGAAAAACTTTTATCGATTGCAACAGATGGGGCTCCTGGAGTGATTGGTCATAAGTCTGGTGCTGTTGCTTTGATACGAAAAAAGTTGAAAGCTGTCGGTGTCCAGCAGGAACTACCAGCTATACATTGCGTCTCACAATATTAATTTGCTAGTAAAATGTGCCAAACTAGTTGGCATCATGGACGTGCTTTATAAAAACAGTTAACATTCTCAGATCGCATGGTTTGGCCAACTGTTGCAGGATCTGAATACAGAAACTTCGTGTAAGCACGTTTTGCACTTACGTCCCAGACACACACGTTGTGCCACATACGATTGGCCTCCCAATAACCATGTACTGGTGCTGAGCTCGTGGAGTCCACATATGTGTAAAAACACCTCGGACTTTACTTGTGTTCCACCTGCACTATATACATTAGCTTGTCCGTACTCAGCTTTGTGCACGAAGCGCGCTCACAGCAGTACGGTTTACCCCCTGCAGTGTGCGTACCTGAGTGGCCGGCCACGTCGCACAGCTCTGCTATCCGCACTACGTGCCCTCACAGCTGCCCGGCATTGCCCTCGTGGCTCACGGTGCCCACCTGCAGCTTTCGTGCCCATCCCTGATACAGATAATCTTCCACATTACTACCTTCATCGTATTTGATAAAGCGAGTGTAGATCAAGCTCGCGCCCCCACTCTCTCCCCAGGTCACAGGACAGGAGCCTACTGTGACCAGTTCAAGTTTTCCGGCATTGCAGTGGCATCGGTCTCTGGGTTAGGCATAATTTCTACTATGTGGAGTGTTGGTGTCTGATTATGCCATATAGTATCCAGTGAGGCTATCAACTAAAATTGGACTAAAATTCTTGTTGCCTTTGCATATATGCATTACTTTGTTGGCCAAATTCCTCTGTCTGTGGATTATTTTACTCTCTGGTATTGTTTTGGGTTTGCCAAGTGATCAGCTAATTATTGCCAGTAACTTGTAGGCTGACTGTACTCTACTTGCCCGTTGTAGTTGTTTGTGTTAAATTTTTGCCCATTTCTTTTATATCCACCCACGAATTTATGGCTTTTGCCATTGCCATTTTGATTACCATTGCCATTACCATAGGTCTGTGTGGGGTAAGGTTGCCATCCGTGTTGTACTAGAAATCCATTGTTCACTTGTTGGTCCACATCTCTGTAGCACTATCTGCATATTAACGGGCTTGGGTTGTACTGATCTCTCTTCGTACATCAGATCAATTGAATCCAGTGCAGATAGAAAGAAATTGGTGTCGTGTTTGGGATGATAATGAGCTGGCCGGTGTGGCCATGTGGTTCTAGGTGCTACAGTCTGGAACCGTGTGACCGCTAGGGTCGCAGGTTCGAATCCTGCCTCGGGCATGGATGTATGTGATGTCCTTAGGTTAGTTAGGTTTAAGTAGTTCTAAGTTCTAGGGGACTGATGACCACAGATATTAAGTCCCATAGTGCTCAGAGCCATTTGAACCAATTTTTTTTTTTTTTTTTTTTTTTTTTTTTTTTTTTTTTTTTTTTTTTTTTTTTTTTTTTTTTTTTTTGGGATGATAGTGAGTTTTTTCCTAATGTGGGCAGGAAATTTTCAGCACATCTACTTGAGATACCGGATTCATCCAGTAACTGATTTTATTCAAATATTTTTCAGAATATCCACTTAAGCTTCCATGTTTGCTACTGGATGGAGCTGGGTTGAATACTTCACATCTAAGCCTCCCTTGTACAACCTCAGACCAATATTTTTCCAGAAAGGCTCTCACCTCGCAGACTATTCATAGTAGTGGCAATGTGGTGCCATGTTCGTAGCCCGTAGAAGAATGTCATCCTGTGTGTATCCGACAACAAATCTAATTTCTCGGCTCTGGTCCAGGTGCGAAGTAAAACATTTCGAAATGCTCTGATAAAGATCGTGAGGTTTGTTCTTTTCCCTTTGGAGGTAAATACCAGAAATTGTCGATGTCTAAGTAATCCTTTATCTGCAAGTAATGTTGTAAAACACGCAACGCTGCCAGCGACAGGCACGTTTGTGTTCGCTTGTGGCACAGTGCATGCAAATTGCATTTGCTCGACAGATACAACTGCCGGCAAGTGTTGCTGCAGTCTACAACCTTTGTTATTTTCTTTCAGCAGGCTAGCCACGTATTGTGGGTAACCGGTGAAAGTATCTGACTTCTCTAAAAGCATGTGCTTGTTTTCTGTCAAATGTTGTTTTGGAATGTCAGTAGTTTTAGCAATACTGCCTTGTAACTTTTCCTCTGCTTCCAGACTAAGATTTTCAATCTGCAGTGGAGTGTGAGCTGTTATGAAACTTCCTGGCAGATTAAAACCGTGTGCTGGACTGAGACTCGACCTCGGGACCTTTGCCTTTCGCAGGCAAGTGCTCCACCATCTGAGCTACCCAAGCACGACTCACGACCTGTCCTCACAGCTTCACTTCTGCCAGTACCTCGTCTCCTACCTTCCAAACCTCACAGAAGCTCTTCTGCAAACCTTACAGAACTAGCACTCCTGGAAGAAAGGATATTGCGGAGATATTGCTTAGCCACAGCCTGGGGGATGTTTCCAGAATGAGATTTTCACTCTGCAGTGGAATGTATGCTGATGTGAAACTTCCTGGCAGATTAAAACTGTGTGCCGGACTGAGACTCGAACTCAGGACCTTTGCCTTTCACAGGCAAGTGCTCTACCATCTGAGCTACCCAAGCATGATGCACGACCCGTCCTCACAGCTTTTTAATCTGCCAGGAAGTTTCATTACAGTGCACTCTCTGCTGCAGAGTGAAAATCTCATTCTGGAAACATCCCCCAGGCTGTGGCTAAGCCATGACTCTGCAATATCCTTTCTTCCAGGAGTGCTAGTTCTGCAAGGTTTGCAGAAGAGCTTCTGTAAAGTGTTGAAGGTAGGAGATGAGATACTGGCAGAATTGAAGCTGTCATGACGGGTTGTGAGTCGTGCTTAGGTAGCTCAGATGGTAGAGCACTTGCCCACAAAAGGCAAAGGTCCCGAGTTCGAGTCTCAGTCCAGCACACACTTTTAATCTGCCAGGAAGTTTCTTTTCTCTGCTTCCTTTAATCTGGAATCTATTTTAACTAGAAACTGACTTTCTTTCTCTTTTAAAGCTTCTACAGTATCTACATAAATTTTGCTGCTCTTATCCAATATTCTAGCTTCAGCTTTTTCTGTTATTTCCTTTAATCCGCACATAACTTATCTCTCTGTTTTTTTGGCACATTTTGACTCTACCCCGTAGAGTCAACTTTTGTACTTTTGTTTGTAAGTTTTTGCAGATGTCTTGCAGCTCTCTGACTGCCTCTGTAACATTTTAACCGATGAACCCACTTGGGATTGATCCCCGGGACTTGAGAATTGCTTCACTAAGGTTCTGTAACACATCTGCAAGTTGTTCCTGTTTATCATCTACGGATGATATACTCTTTCCGTTAACGTATTTATATTGCAGGATAGGTTGGTAATTATTTCTTGTTTTAGTTCTTTATGTAGCTCTGTCAACTACCCGGATAGTTTGTCAGATAATTCAGTGTGTATAGTTTTGGTCACCTCACTGAACTGTTGACTAATATTATTCTTGAAATCATTAAATGCATGATTTTGCTGTGTAAACTGTTGTCCTATACCCTTAAGTTGTTGTGTTACACTTTCCTGAAATTCCTGTCGTTTTGTAAACTGTTGTGTTAGTTGTTGCAGGAGTTGTATCAAATTTTGTGTCTCACTAGTATTTACATTGCTTTTACTGTTTTCTGTTCTTGCTTTTGCGATGTCATGAGCGAATAATCAAAGGAATTTTCGCTGTCATGCACTTCACTTCCACTATTTGAAAAAATGTTTCCCGGTGAGAACTGAGAAATTGTCTCACCGAGTGTAATAAAAGTGACATCATGAATAGTTACATTACCAGTGTTGTCATATATTGATAGTGGGAAGCCAATCTCGTCATTTTGGTTACCGTTGGTGAGTTCACGAGTTGGCGCGTTACCTTCACCTGTTGCCAAGCTCAGATGTCTGTGGATTATTCTACTGTTTGGTGTTGTTTTGTGTTTGCCATTTGCAATTTGTGTTTGCCATTTGCAATTTGTGTTTGCCATTTGCAATTTGTGTTTGCCATTTGCAATTTGCAATGAATGTGCAGCAATGGCCATTCCCTTTGACTTTGTTGTGAATAGTTTTTTACAAAATTATGAATAAAATTTTTTCAAAAATGAAATTTTGTCTGTATCGGTAGTTTTCAATTTAAATAGGTTTAGCTGCGTATTCACTAATGAACCTGATTATTATCTGACACAGTCTTTTAGAATTTGAATGATGTATCTTGCACTTTAATGATGACTTTGTACAAATTTTCGTCTTTTCTGTAGAAACACGCTTTCCATAAAGGATATTAATTGGAAGGAAAGGAGATTATTTACTGCCAGGGAGATGGCACCAGGCATGTCCACATAGGCATACTGCGTAGCAGCTTTCTAGCTTTACTGCTGAAATCAGCATTCCCGGCTTGTCTCGTTTGTAGGCAGAATTTAATTTTAATTAGGATCTTCAATGTTTTTACCATTTCCAATGTTATGGACATGAAACAAACACAATGAAAGTTTCATTAGTTTCTTGTAACAATAATATCAATCATTTATCTCAACAATTTGTATCTCAACAGTTGAAAAGTTTTCATTTTTTGTGTGGTGCCATCTTGTCATGGTTGCCATTGAATAGGAATGTGGGACTCTGAAATTGATTAATAATTGCTTGAATAATTGGAGAAATTGGTTGGAAAGAATAGTTGAAAGAAATTAGAAGGTAATTTATGAACCTGTGCGCAGTCCTAGGTGGACTTTAACTGATACCAATATCAACAGACCTTTAATATGAATACATTTGAGGTCAATTAACATGATTTGCATTACATACTGCTTCACATTAATTGCATTGTGTTTAGCCTTGATTGTGACAGTGACGATGCAAGAACGCTTCTCAGGATACCACGTAATTTCTTCTCGTCTGCGGAAAACCTCCGAATGCAGGATCTCGGCGGCGAGTGAAATGATGAACAGATAGGAGTTGACCTCTTAACCGTATGAATAAACATTACTTTTCCAATAACTTTTTATAACGCTTCTTATGAATAGTTGAAATAGACAATTTTAACAACGCTGGTAGGACAGATCCAAGCATACGTCTGTACATTATCACTTATCTGAACAAAAGGGTGAAGTGTGTATTTCTTACTTTGTTTCATACAGATATTTAACAATGTATCAAAACATTATCTTTGCCACGTGACAACTCGTTAATTTACCTTTGGTGGTGTCTCATTCAGTTTACATATAGCTGTTATATATATAAGAAAAGAAAGGAATGAAACAAATAATATGATTCAATACACAGAGCAAAATACCAGAGACTGAATAATATCAGGATGACAGTTTAAAACCGTCTTTTGTTTTTGCTTCTAGGACATCACCGTCGTCATTGTGCGTGCCATTCGTCCACAACTGCGACACATCTGCAAGCTACCCACAGCAGGTGGAAATACTAAACACTCTCCCACAACATGCTATCCAGAACTAAACTATTACCGACCGAGATGCCGCTGTGGTTAGCACACTGGACCCGCATTTGGGAGGACGACGGTTCAATTCCACGTCCGACAGTCCTGATTGAGGTTTTCAGTGATTTCCCTAAGTCACTTCAGGCAAATGCTGGGACGGTTCCTCTGACAGGGTGCGGCCGACTTCCTTCCCCGTCTTTCCATAACCCGACGAGACCGATGACATCGCTGTTTGGTCTCTTCCCACAAATCGACCCAACCTGACCCATCTTAACTATTAATACAAAATTTATTAAATATTATGATCATTTTTCATTATTTAGGAGGACAGATACCTTTAATTCGTAATATGTGCACCTCAAAGGTCAAGTATTTTTTAGGAGAAAATGAAATGAAATGTTGTGGGTTGAGAGGGTATGTGATATTATTTCAGTCATTACAAAAGTGTGTCAGTTTGACAAAGAACACAGCAGTACAACGTTGCAACCCCTCTAGCCTTGATGCGTGGGCTGGTTTGGTCGGGAACCGTGTCGAGAGCTGTTGTATGCTCTCCTGAGGCCGCTGGTCTGCAGCTGCCTACTGGCCCTGGGACTGAGTCAAAGTCCAGGCTACTCCCTCACGTATTCCGTTGTGGCAGATCGCTGGGGATCATGCTGGCCACAGGAGTATCTCAAAACTGTACAGATAATTCATAGACACACATGTTGTTGTTGTGGTCTTCAGTCCTGAGACTGGTTTGATGCAGCTCTCCACGCTACTCTATCCTGTGCAAGCTTCTTCATCTCCCAGTGCCTACTGCAACCTACATTCTTCTGAATCTGTTTAGTGTATTCATCTCTTGGTCTCCCTCTACGATTTTTAACCTCCACGCTGCCCTCCAATACTAAACTAGTGATCCCTTGATGCCTCAGAATGTCCTACCAAGCGATCCCTTCTTCTAGTCAAGTTGTGCCACAAACTTCTCTTCTCCCCAATCCTATTCAATACCTCCTCATCAGTTATGTGATCTACCCATGTAATCTTTAGCATTCTTCTGTAGCACCACATTTTGAAAGCTTCTATTCTCTTCTTGTCCAAACTAGTTATCGTCCATGTTTCACTTCCATACATGGCTACGCTCCATACAAATACTTTCAGAAACGACTTCCTGACACTTAAATCTATACTCGGTGTTAACAAATTTCTCTTCTTCAGAAACGCTTACCTTGCCATTGCCTGTCTAGATTTAATATTCTCTCTACTTCAACCATCATCAGTTATTTTGCTCCCCAAATAGCAAAACTCCTTTACTACTTTAAGTGTCTCATTTCCTAATCTAATTCCCGCAGCTTCACTCCATTCCGTTCAGCTGCTTTTCCAGGCCCTTTGCTGTCTCTGACAGAATTACAATAGCATCGGCGAACTTCAAAGTTTTTATTTCTTCTCCATGGATTTTAATACCTACCCCGAATTTTTCTTTTGTTTCCTTTACTGCTTGCTCAATATACAGATTGAATAACATGGGGGAGAGGCTACAACCCTGTCTCACTCCCTTCCCAACCACTGCTTCCCTTTCGTGTCCCTTGACTCTTATAACTGCCATCTGCTTTCTGTACAAATTGTAAATAGCCATTCGCTCCCTGTATTTTACCCTTGCCACCTTCAGAATTTGAAAGAGAGTATTCCAGTCAGCATTGTCAAAAGCTTTCTCAAAGTCTACAAATGCTGGAAATGTAGGTTTGCCTTTCCTTAATCTATTTTCTAAGATAAGTCGTAGGGTCAGTATTGCCTCATGTGTTCCAACATTTCTACGGAATCCAAACTGATCCTCCCCGAGGTCGCCTTCTACAAGTTTTTCCATTTGTCTGTAAAGAATTCGCGTTAGTATTTTGCATCCGTGACTTATTAAACTGATAGTTCAGTAATTTTCACATCTGTCAGCACCTGCTTTCTTTGGGATTGGAATTATTATATTCTTCTTGAAGTCTATTTCGCCTGTCTCATACATCTTGCTCACCAGATGGTAGAGTTTAGTCAGGACTGGCTCTCCAAATCAGTAGTTCTAATGGAATGTTGTCTATTCCCGGGGCCTTGTTTCAACTCAGGTCTTTCAGTGCTCCGTCTAACTCTTCACGCAGTATTGTATCTCCCATTTCATCTTCATCTACATGCTCTTCCATTTCCGTAAAATTGTCCTCAAGTGTGTCAAAAATGGTACCACAACACTATCGCACTGTGAGAAGTAACGACGTAACGTTGTACCATAGAACAGGATGTATACACCTCGAGACAAATGGGAAATCTGGGAAAAACCTGGGAATTTTTTCATTTGGTACAAAACTGAGAAATAGCTGAGAATTTTTTAGGATTCTGGGAATTTTTCATTACTTTAGTTTACAGTTAAGTGTCTGTAAAAGAATTTGACTTAGACCCTTGACTGCAGGGTAATACTGCAGCAGTAAAACATAAACAAGAGAATAACACCAAAATAGAACTTCAGTTGCAAAGAAAACACACAATTTACAACAACAAAGCACAGTGCACACACGAGCATCTGCCGACAGCAATATCTTGAAGGCTTTAAGATGAAGACTGTGAAATACTTGGTAACAGCAAAGTGCTTTTGATGAGTGTGGCGTCACAACTCTTTACGTTTCTAACAGGTCGTGGGAAAATATTGTGAATAGTGATTCCTCCATAACCACACACTTAAGAAACAACAGCAAAAAATTTTGATGACCATAATTATATGTCAAAGGGTAGTGTTTCTTGATGAAAAATAGCACCTCGTAACTATATTACACAAAGCAATAATACACATTATTGTGTCATATTTTCCCGAAATTGAAGTTCACTGCCAGGCCACTCAGAGCACTACTACAGTCCTTACCGTAGCGTGGGCATCGTACTACTTACATTTCGGTGTTCTATGTTTGGAAACTACAACGCTATATTTTATACTTTCCTAACACCAAAATACACTACGTGATCAAACGTATCCAGACACCTGCCTGAAAATGACTTAAAAGTTCATGGTGCCCTCCATCGGTAATGTTGGAATTCAGTATGGTGTTGGCCCACCCTTAGCCTCGGTGACAGGTTCCACTCTCGCAGGCAAACGTTCGATCAGGTGCTGGGAGGTTTCTTGGGGAATGGCAGCCCGTTCTTCACGGAGTGCTGCATTGAGGAGAGGTATCAATGTCGGTCAGTGAAGCTGGGCATGAAGGCAGCGTTCTAAAACATCTGTGGGATTCAAGTCAGGACACTGGGCAGGACAGTCTGTTACAGGGATGTGATTGTCATGTAATCACTCAGACACAGGCTGTGCATTATAAACAGGTGCTTGATTGTGTTGAAATATGCAATTGCTATCCCTGAATTGCTCTTCAACGGTAGGAAGCAAGGAGATGGATTGTATACTTGTTAATATGTGATCAAAAGTTTTCTTGGGGAATGGCAGCCCATTCTTCACGGAGTGCTGCACCGGAAAAGGTATCAATGTCAGTCAGTGAGGCCTTGCATGAAGTCGGCATTCCAAAACATCCCACAGGTGTTCTAAAGGATTCAGGTCTGGACTCTGTGCAGGCTAGTCCATTACAGGGATGTTATTGTCATGTAACCACTCCGCCACAGGCCGTGCATTATGAACAGATGCTCAATCGTGTTCAAAGATGCAATTGCCATCCCTGAATTGCTCTTCAACAGTGGAAAGCAAGAAAGTGCTTACAACATCAATGTAAGCCTGTGATAGTGCCACGCAAAACAAGGGGTGCAAGCCCCCTCCATGAAAAACACGACCACACCAGAACACCACCGCCCCCGAATTTTACTGTTGGCACTACACATGCTGCAGATGACGTTCACTGGGCATTCGCCATATCCACACCCTGCCATCGGATTGCCACATTGTGTACCGTGATTCATTATTCCACACGATGTTTCTCCACTGTTCAGTCATCCAATGTTTAGGCTCATTACACCAAGCAAGGCGTCGTTTGGCATTTACCAGTGTGATGTAGTCTTAAGAGCAGCCGCTTGACCGTGAAATCATAGTTTTCTCACCTCCCGCCTAACTGTCGTACTATTTGCAGTGGACCCTGATGCGTTAGTTTGCTACTAATGGAAAGACTGATACAGCTTTCCCAACCTAATGTAATACATGGGCCATGCTACTGATTAGTCTATGATCACAGCTCATTCAAAGAACTGATGGTGATGCAAAAGAAATATTCTGTCTCCTGTTCCCTGTCTTTTGAAGCACATGTGAAGTCACACACCACATTGTCATTATGTTACAGGATGTAGCCATTGTCATCTGGTTGAAGTGATCACTGTAGCAAATATCTACTGATACCAGTATTGCTGGCACCTGTTTTGATCACAACCGATTTAGATTCTTCCTACACGTCGGTCAGGGGCCTCAAGATGGCTGAAACTAGTTGCCAAATAACATAAGGTTGCGAATTTGGCAGCTGGAAGGTGTTTGACATTCTCTATCGAACAGCTGAGTCCTGCAACAATCTCTAAAAAGATGGATATACAGGAATTGGTAGGTTCAGTTGACATGGCTTGAATACAGCTATAAGTGGTTGTAGGATGCAGTAGTTACAGGATGCAGTAATTATGTGGGGATGGAGATGATTGCAGAGGACAGATTGGCATGTAGGGTTGTATCAAACCAGCCTTCAAACTAAAGACTTCAACAACACCAGTTTTCAGTTGCGGCAGTGTCAAAATTTTGGTTCAACAGTGTTGGTTTTGACACAAAAGCATGAAAGTTTTATTGTATTATTCCCCATTTGTGTTCGCAGCTCGTGGTCTAGTGGTTAGCATTGCTGCCTCTGGGTCGCGGGGTCCCAGGTTCGATTCCCAGCCAGGTTGAGGATTTTTTTATGACTGGGGATTGGGTGTTTGTGTTGTCGTCGTCGTCGTCCTCCTCCTCCTCCTCCTCATCATCACCATCATCATCATCATCATCATCATCATCACCATCACCATCATCATCATCATCATCCATGACAGTGGCTACATTAGACTATGTAAAAATTGGACTGTGTCAAAATTGGGACTTTGTACGGGCGCTGATGACAACGCAGTTGTGCGTCCCACAAACCAAGCATCATAGTTCCCCATTTGTGCAGCACTTGTTTCTGTCAAAACTGTTAAACCTGTTTGTGTTCTTCACCCGAGATGCTTTTTCAGGACAACAACATTCCGGATCTTGTGTGACACCGAGTCGACTGATGTCAACAACACGAGGCTGACGGTCAGTCCTGGAAGTACACAGGAGAACCACCTGGTGAGTGAGAGCTTTTTAATTTCGATTTCCAGTGATCTGTGTAAATTAAATAACTGTTGTTGTTGTTGTTGTTGTTGTTGTTGTTGTTGTGGTCTTCAGTCCTGAGACTTGTTTGATGCAGCTGTCCATGCTACTCTATCCTGTGCAAGCTTCTTCATCTCCGAGTACCTACTGCAATCTACATCCTTCTGAATCTGCTTAGTGTATTCATCTCTTGGTCTCCCTCTATGATTTTTACCCTCCACGCTGCCCTCCAATGCTAAATTTGTGATCCCTTGATGCCTCAGAACATGTCCTACCAACCGATCCCTTCTTCTAGTCAAGTTGTGCTACAAACTTCTCTTCTCCCCAATTCTATTCAATACCTCCTCATTAGTTATGTGATCTACCCATGTAATCTTTAGCATTCTTCTGTAGCACCACATTTTGAAAGCTTCTATTCTCTTCTTGTCTAAACTATTTATCGTCCATGTTTCACTTCCAAACATGGCTACACTCCATACACATACTTTCAGAAACGACTTCCTGACACTTAAATCAATACTCTATGTTAACAAATTTCTCTTCTTCAGAAACGCTTACCTTGCCATTGCCTGTCTAGATTTAATATTCTCTCTACTTTGTCCATCATCAGTTATTTTGCTCCCCAAATAGCAAAACTCCTTTACTACTTTAAGTGTCTCATTTACTAATCTAAATCCCGCAGCTTCACCTCATTTATTTTGACTACATTCCATTATCCTCGTTTTGCTTTTGTTGATGTTCATCTTATATCCTCCTTTCAAGACACTGTCCATTCCGTTCAGCTGCTCTTCCAGGTCCTTTGCTGTCTCTGACAGAATTACAATAGCACCGGCGAACTTCAAAGTTTTTATTTCTTCTCCATGGATTTTAATACCTACCCCGAATTTTTCTTTTGTTTCCTTTACTGCTTGCTCAATATACAGATTGAATAACATCGGGGAGAGGCTACAACCCTGTCTCACTCCCTTCCCAACCACTGCTTCCCTTTCGTGTCCCTCAACTCTTATAACTGCCATCTGCTTTCTGTACAAATTGTAAATAGCCATTCGCTCCCTGTATTTTACCCCTGCCACCTTCAGAATTTGAAAGAGAGTATTCCAGTCAGCATTGTCAAAAGCTTTCTCAAAGTCTACAAATGCTAGAAATGTAGGTTTGCCTTTCCTTAATCTATTTTCTAAGATAAGTCGTAGGGTCAGTATTGCCTCACATGTTCCAACATTTCTACGGAATCCAAACTGATCTTCCCCGAGGCCGGCTTCTACCAGTTTTTCCATTCGTCTGTAAAGAATTCGCGTTAGTATTTTGCAGCTGTGACTTATTAAACTGATAGTTCGGTAATTTTCACATCTGTCAACACCTGCTTTCTTTGGGATTGGAATTACTATATTCTTCTTGAAGCCTGAGGAAATTTCACCTGTCTCATACACCTTGCTCACCAGGTGGTAGAGTTTTGTTAGGCCTGGCTCTCCCAAGGCTGTCAGTAGTTCTAATGGAATGTTGTCTACTCCGGGGGCCTTGTTTCTACTCAGGTCTTTCAGTGCTCTGTCAAACTCTTCACGCAGTATCATATCTCCCATTTCATCTTCATCTACATCCTCTTCCATTTCCATAATATTGTCCTCAAGAACATGGCCCCTGTATAGAGCCTCTATATACTCCTTCCACCTTTCTGCTTTCCCTTCTTTGCTTAGAACTGGGTTTCCATCTGAGCTCTTGATATTCATGCAAGTGGTTCTCTTTTCTCCAAAGGTCTCTTTAATTTTCCTGTAGGCAGTATGTATCTTACCCCTAGTGAGATAAGCCTCTACATCCTTATATTTGTCCTCTAGCCATCCCTGCTTAGCCATTTTGCACTTCCTGTCGATCTTATTTTTGAGATGTTTGTATTCCTTTTTGCCTGCTTCAATTACTGCATTTTTGTATTTTCTCCTTTCATCAATTAAATTCAGTATCTCTTGTGTTACCCAAGAATTTCTACTAGCCCTCGTCTTTTTACCTACTTGATCCTCTGCTGCCTTCACTATTTCATTCCTCAAAGCTACCCATCCTTCTTCTTCTGTATTTCTTTCCCCCATTTCTGTCAATTGTTCCCTTATGCTCTCCCTGAAACTCTGTACAACCTGTGGATCTTTCAGTTCCCACCTTTTTGCAGTTTCTTCAGTTTTAATCTACAGTTCATAACCAATAGATTGTGGTCAGAGTCCACATCAGCCCCTGGAAATGTCTTACAATTTAAAATCTGGTTCCTAAATCTTTGTCTTACCATTATATAATCTATCTGAAACCTTTTAGTATCTCCAGGGTTCTTCCATGTATACAACCTTCTTTCATGATTCTTGAACCAAGTGTTCGCTATGATTAAATTATGCTCTGTGCAAAATTCTACCAGGTGGCTTCCTCTTTCATTTCTTAGCCCCAATCCATATTCACCTACTACGTTTCCTTCTCTTCCTTTACCTACTGTCGAATTCTAGTCACCCACGTCTATTAAATTTTCGTCTCCCTTCACTACCTCAATAATTTCTTTTATCTCATCATACATTTCATCCATTTCTAAATAACTATAGCCAGTATTTCCACAGTGTGCAGCCACATGTCACTATTTAGGCATCTGGTTCTGGCGAAGTGATCTCAATCCTCGAGCGGCCGCACCTGTGTATAAAATGCGCCAATCACAAATAACACTGTCTTGTACTGTTCTGTTGTTGCTTTACAAGTGCAAGCCCATACCTATTCTTACATTATTGCTTCAGCTAACACAATGCTAAATGGTGCTCCCATGCGTCCAAGTGAGCAGCAGTAATATAAAATAAACTGTATGCTAGGTGAGAAAAAATGTATGATCCGTGCAAGAATATGATTCAGATCCCAAGCTAGCAGCACAATCCCACAATGAGACAGTTTTATACAAAATAAGTAGCAATCTAATAAGCAGTTGGCTGTGATCTGATACAGCTGTACCGTTTAAAGTTTCGAGTGTGTTGTTTCTGTGGGGTAATACTTGAGCTTGGCATCAGAGTGATATAATAAGAAAGTATCTCTTATTATTTTTCAATCGAACGCTGATTTAGCTCATATAATGAGATTTATTGTTATTTAATTAGAGTAAGATTGAACTGTGGTTTTGCTCATTTGTGTTTTCCTTGGTAACAGGAAGTCTGCTATTTTTTAACTATAGGGTCTTTGGAAATTCCCATTACAAACTTCTAGGACTTGTCGAGGGGTGCGAGAATGTAATACTTTGAATAGGAACCTGGGTCCAGGTACATACTGTTTCCATGCTACAGCAGTTTCAAAACATATTTGCTAGATAGTTTGCAACAGGTAGTCACGGTGGAGGAGGGTTACCACAGATTAATTGATGTTATTTGACATCTTTCCTACCTCTATGACGTGGTTCAAAACTCATTCATGTGTCTGAGTGTGTCAGAGCAACACGGTTGAATACACGTTTGCAGAATAAAGGAACATGAGCTTCTGAATGTCAAAGCTCACAATAATTGAACTGTTTATAGCTCTTATCAAGATTGTTATGCTCAATGTCCGACTCCATTGCATACCCTTTTCAACACAATTATGCAATGGCTTCAATAGAGGGTGTGGGGCGGCGAGTAAGTTCTGACACTGGTTTAAAGTTTTGATACCGTTTTTAATCACGTGAGCCTGGCAACTAATTTGATGGTCAGCCAGAAAGCGAAGGGAAACATACTGACATTAGTTTCCAGTCTGCACGGCCACATTCCGGTCCAGCCCACTGAAAGAAAAGTGTCTATTTCCCATTTCTTTGTGGGATCGGGACTGTGACGTCAGTAAAAGTTTAAAGTTCCAATCAAGATTTAATTTAATTAAAGTTTCTCACAAACAACACTTAAAATTTCGTTATGTTCAATTGAAAACGAGTCTTTTTAATCTAACTGCACCTTTAGCAGTTCAGAGGCGACCTCCACGGTAACTTCCTACTAGATTGTTTTTCGCCCTGACTAACATCACTCAATTGAAAGTTCGCAATAAATGTTCAAAAATTAATGCTCGTCATAAAAGTGGAAATAAATTCACCACTTGCCACACGGAATTGAATTTCACACGGACGGCACACTAACAGTTATTTTACTGAATTCTAAACGGTCCAGGATGGTGTACAGTCCTCGCGAGTTCTCTCGGGCTCATAATCTTTAATAATATAGTAACCAATTACTTCAGAAACTTCTCAATTTTTGCTGGTATGCAGATAAGCAGTTTGAAAGCACATAGAAAGTTTCAGCTCGCTAGAAGGAAAACTTTGCCTAATAAAATTTATTTAGTGGAACTAACGGTAGATTGTTACCTCTGAACCATACCTTTGCTAAGACTTATATCAGTTGGTATTTGTGTTACAAGTCTTAAACTTGATGTAGCTCTATTATTTGGTATATTTGATCATCTGGTTTAACGAAAATCCTCTATCATTAAAATTTCAAGTACTTAATCTACAACACTTAGGTACATTTTAGTTACAAAATTATTTTTATTTAATTACTTAAAAACTATAAGAGGTAGATTAACATGGACTCTCTGTTATTATTTTTGGGGTGTACTGCAGCATAAAACAAATTTTCAAGTTTCTAAGTCCATTATTTAACACCTCTGATTTTTCAGAAAAACGTGGATTCTGGCATTAATTTTTGTTTTATGGTTTTGGAAACCAACATCACTTATTTATAACTTCTAAGTGCAACTTCTGACCAAATTCTGGCTTCCTAGTGTCATTATTTAGCGCCTCTGATTTTTCTCTTAAAACGGCATTTTTCCTTAAATGAAGTTTAGAACATCAAGACTTGGTATTTGGAACATTATTATACTAAACTATAATTTAAGAAAGTTTTAAACATAAATTTTGATTTTTAATTTCATACTAAATTGTGGTGCAATACTTGTGCACTACATGCAGACACATTAAGGTGACTTGGCGTTACTACCAGTGAACTGGGGTAAGCCCCGGTGCACTCGCTCGCCCCTGTATGTCACACACGAAACGGCGCTCGGTTTGCTTCGAGGGGTACTTTCACAGGCAGTAGGCACGACTGTGGTGCTCCGAGGAGACGCTGCACACCTGAATTGGAAGAGGCCTTAAGTGCATCGCATTGAAGAAAACCTGTCAATGAGTACACAAGCGATTGGGCACGCAATGGATGCTGCACCCAGTACCGTCCGATATGTCGTCAGTGACTGACAGCTACATCTGTAACCTCTCCGACACTCCGTACCACGTCTGACACTTAAAAGACACATGGAGGAAGCACAAACCAGGTCAGAGAGGTAAGACAGACATAAAATGACACCAACCGATCTGATGCAAGCACTCCCCACCGTGACTATAACATTGCATACCTGCCTAACAAACATTTTCAAACGGCTGTAGCACAGAAACAGTGTTTCCGGACATGGGTTCCAGTTCAAAATATTATCTACACAGTTCCCTCTACAAGTCCTATACGGAACAGAAATTTCTGAACACTGCGTATGTGTAAAGTGCACCGTGTGCCTGCTCGAGTTATAAAAATCATTGTGCCTGCTCAGGTGTTAAGACGTTGCTTAAGAGTGTACCAGACATCATTACTCTTGCTTCTCTTCACATATTTCTCTCAAATCCTCAGCAAATTATTAACTGAAGTCATCATAGGCTGCACAAAAGAGACAGATATCTGTACATCTTTCACAGTATTCCAATTTTGGCGACAATGGCAATTTTCAAGTGATCAATTCCTGCACCTACAGGTTCAGATGGCTAACCTTTTCACCTCTAATCACTTCTGACTTGTTAAAAATATTTGTAATCCCTTTCCACCTGGACACCTAGTAACCAGGCACTCATGAAACAAAGACCAACATGCATTCACTATTTAATTAATTACTGGCATTCAGGCACCTATATTTTATTTCTTAATTTTTTTTTATAGAACCACTGTATTGTGAATCTTTATGTTCTCTTATCATAATAATCACTCTACAAAACTACAGGAATTCATCCGTTAGCAGACTTTGTCCGCTGTTAATATGTCGAGGGAAAGAAATACCGACATCGAGAATGAGTTGTATGACACAAAAGAAAGTTGGTAGGTGTGTTTCTACATCCGAAAGATGTTGTCTATTCAAATTTTGTGCCACCTGCATTAGAATTGCACCAGTAGCACCACTGTGTGAGTGTCAAAGCAAGTTTGCTTTAAATATATGCTGTAATGGTCACGACTGGTAGTTACTTTTGAGATCGGATGTGGTGAGTTAATGTTAGTCAGGGATGCCTTTAAGGTGACACAGACACTATTATCAGCACCTCGGCAAGTTTGAATGAGGTCATGTAATAGGACTACGAGAAGCCGGATGTTCCTTTTGTGATATTGTAGAAAGCCACTGTACACGATCACTGGCGGCAATGACCGTGGGAATGTACAGTCTCAAGGAGACCGGGGTCCAGACAGCCATGTGGCACTACAGAGAGGGAAAACTGTCAGATTTGGTTTATGGCTCTGGCGCATTGTACTGCATCTGCAGCAACGGTTTGAGCAGCAGTTGGCACCACAGTGACACAGCAGACTGTTACAAATTGGTAACTTCAGTGAAAGCTCCGAGCCAGACACCTTGTAGTGTGCATTCCACTGACCGCAAACCACCACCATATGTGACTTCAGTAGTGTCAAGCAAAAGTTCATTGAAGGGCAGGTTGGAGGTCTGAAGTGTTTTTCTTGTTGGTTTAGAGTTTTATGTACACTACTGGCCATTAAAATTGCTACACCAAGAAGAAATGCAGATGATAAACGGGTATTCATTGGACAATTATATTATACTAGAACTGACATGTGATTACATTTTCACGCAATTTGGGTGCATAGGTCCTGAGAAACCAGTACCCAGAACAACCACCTCTAGGCGTAATAACAGCCTCGATACGCCCCTGGGCATTGAGTCAAACAGAGTTTGGATAGCCTGTACAGGTACAGCTGCCCATGCAGCTTCAACACGATACCACAGTTCATCAGGAGTAGTGACAGGCGTCTTGTGACGAGCCAGTTGCTCGGCCACCATTGACCAGACGTTTTCAATTGGTGAGAGATCTGGAGAATGTCCTGGCCAGGTGAGCAGTCGAACATTTTCTGTGTCCAGAAAGGCCTGTACAGGACCTGCAACATGCGGTTGTGCATTATCCTGCTGAAATGTAGGGTTTCACAGGGATCGAATGAAGGATAGAGCCATGGGTCGTAACACATCTGAAAGGTAACGTCCACTGTTCAAAGTGCCGTCAGTGCGAACAAGAGGTGACCGAGACGTGTAACCGATGGCACCCCATACCGTCATGCCGGATGATACACCAGTATGGCGATGACGAATACACGCTTCCGATGTGCGTTCACCGCGATGTCGCCAAACACATATACGACCATCGTGATGCTGTAAACAGAACCTGGATTTGTCGGAAAAAATGACGTTTTGCCATTCGTGCACCCAGGTTCGTCATCGAGTACACCATCGCAGGTGCTCCTGTCTGTGATGCAGCGTCAAGGGTAACCGCAGCCACGTTCTCCGAGCTGATAGTCTGTCCTGCTGCGAACATCGTCGAACTGTTCGTGCAGATGGTTGTTGTCTTGCAAACGTCCCCATCTGTTGACTCGGGGATCGAGACCTGGCTGGATGATCTGTTACAGCCGTGCGGATAAGATGCCTGTCATCTCGACTGCTAGTGATACGAGGCCGTCGGGATCCAGCACGGTGTTCCGTATTACCCTCCTGGACCCACCGATTCCATATTCTGCTAACAGTTATTGGATCTCGACTGACACGAGCAGCAGTGTCGCAATACGATAAACCGTAATCGCGATAGGCTACAATCCGACCTTTATCAAAGTCGGAAACGTGATGATACGCATTTCTCCTACTTACACAAGGCATCACAACAGCGTTTCAGCAGGCAACGCCGGTCAACTGCTGTTTGCTCTGAAAAGCTAATCATTTGCATATCACAGCATCTTCTTCCTGTCAGTTAAATTTCGCATCTGTGGCACGTCATCTTCGTGGTGTAGCAATTTTAATGGCCAGTGGTGTAGCTGCTGGCTCGCTCCTTATAGTTGAAGCTGAGTTAGAACACCTTACGAGATCTGTCACCTGACGTACTTTTGATGTATTTACCCTCTTTCTTAAATCAGTTTGCTGTAGTTGATTCTTTTGAAGTAGAGGTCCCGCTAATCAGTGCCTCTGAATTCCCGTTACACCTGAGGAAAGTCATGACTTTTTCACATTCTGCAGGCGTTATTGGAGCAAAAAGAGAGAACTTCTACTCGTGTCATGAAAAAGCACATCCGTGGCCTTCCTTTTACAAACTTATATTTCCTTGAATGGGTGTACAGATCATTAGAGTGACTCGTGAATTATAAAGCACACAAGTTTTCATACTACATATGTCTTGAAGGTTCAGCATCACATCCAAGATTATTTGTCATAAAACCATCTTGTTTTTTATTTTCATTCTCGGAGAGTGTGGCTGCTCCTCGGTGGTCGAAACGTAAAAGGCCCCACCCACCACAGGTGAAGCTGTTTACTTGTCATCACATCTTGCTGTTTTCTCATATTCCACACCTCCTGTCACAAATGACAACAAACACTCGTGCACAGTTTATGTACTATACAAGAAGTGTGAAATGTTGTTTGCCTAAACAGCATGTAAAACTTCAGCTCTGTTGTGTTTTCTGGTGAAAACTGGTTCTGCCTCAGTGCCAGTGATGGCTGTGTGTCGGTTTAGAAGGGGGCCGGTTGAGGGCCTGCAACACACTGTACCTACACCTTGAATTATGAGCCGGGATGTGATTTTGTATGACAACAGGAGCACTCTCACGGTTATTTCCATGCGTGCTGACCACAAATTTGTGTATCAGTCTGTCGATTCGACCTGTTACGCTGCTATTCGCAAACAGTATTCCGTGGGGTGTTTAATGTGAGGTAACACTCACCCACAGACAGCTGTCGTAACTCGACACGTCCTACAGGGTGTCCACACATTGCCACGGCCAGTTCGATCACCAGATCTGTCTCCGACGGTGCAGATTCGGGATGTCATTGGACAACAACCTCGGCCTCGTCCACAGTCGGCATTAACCGTCCTCGTACTGACCGACCGAGTGCAACAGCCCTGAGAACCCATCCCACAAACCTGTAAAACACAATTCATTGACATTTGCATGCTTGGTTCAACAATCTGTGGTTACACCATTTATTAATGTACCAGCATTTCACATTTTCAGTGGCTTATCTTGTGTTTACATTAACCTGCGATCTTGCAATTTTAACAACTTAAAAATATTCTTTGTCGTATTCTTCTCCTTCTCAGCGATTACGGGCCCTGTAGACCGCGTGCCGCATTGATGATCTGCTTCCGTCTTCTTCTATCTCTCGCTGTCTCTCTCCACCCTGTGGAGATTCCTAATGCTGTGGCATCCCTCTCTATGTCATCTTTCCTCCATGTGTGAGGTTGACCCAGTGGTCTTGTTGCTTGGAGAGTGCTGTCAGATGCCTTCTTAGGAATTCTGTTGGTTTCCATTCTATCCACAGGCCCAGCCCCTTACAGTCTCCTACTTTGTAATTTCTGGATGATAGTGGGTTGCTTCATTAACTGATAAATTTCAATGCTGCAATTACGTAGGTTTTCCTGGCATAATAAGTCTTGAAAGCCTCTTTGGGTTTGCTACCAGATCCTAAAATCAACTTGACTCCATATTTGAGAGAGGTGGCGCCGCCCTCAGTGGAACACTGCTGGCAACGATATATCGCACTCAGGGCCACACCGAAGAACGTTAAATTTTGATGCAAGATAATACAGAATTCCATGTCTTGCTAAGAGAAAACCCATTGTCTCTGTTGATTAAATTATCAGGAAAATGGATTCTCCGAGAAGCAGATTCGTCGGGCTGTTGTTGAGAAGTGTACGAACACTTCGACTGAAATGTGCAGGAGCTTCAGCGTGCATGAACCACATGTTGTGTCGTACTTGTAAAGGCACATGTTCTAGCAGCAGAGGTAAAGTATCCCGTATGAAATCGTGATAACGTGCTCCATTGAGCGCACGTGGAAGAACGTGGGGCCCAATCGAGGCATCACCAAAAATGCCTGCCCAAACGTCCACAGAAAATCTGTGTCGATGACGTGATTGCACAATTGCGTGCGGATTCTCGTCAGCCCACACATATTGATTGTGAAAATTTACAATTTGATCACGTCGGAATGAAGCCTCATCCGTAAAGAGAACATTTGCACTGAAATGAGGATTGACACATTGTCGGATGAACCATTCGCAGAAGTGTACCCGTGGAGGCCAATCAGCTGTTGACAGTGCCTGCACACGCTGTACACGGTACGGAAACAACTGGTTCTCCCGTAGCACTCTCCATACAGTGACGTGGTCAATGTTACCTTGTACAGCAGCAACTTCTCTGACGCTGACATTACGGTTATCGTCAACTGCACGAAGAATTGCCTCGTCCGTTGCAGGTGTCCTCGTCGTTCTAGGTCTTCCCCAGTCGCGAGTCATAGGCTGAAATGTTCCGTGCTCCCTAAGATGCCGATCAATTGCTTCGACGTCTTCCTGTCGGGACACCTTCGTTCTGGAAATCGATACAAACGTACCGCGCCACGGCTATTGCCCTGTGCTAATCCGCACATCAAATGGGCATCTGCCAACTCCGCATTTGTAAACATTGCACTGACTGCAAAGCCACGTTCTTGATGAACACTAACTTGTTGATGCTACGTACTGATGTGCTTGATGCTAGTACTGTAGAGCAATGAGTCGCATGCCAACACAAGCACTGAAGTCAACAGTACCTTCCTTCAATTGGGCCAACTGGCGGTGAATCGAGGAAGTGCAGTACGTACTGATGAAACTAAAATGAGCTCTAACATGGAACTCAAGCGTTTGCGGGCACATGTCCACATAACATCTTTTCTTTATTTGTGTGTGAGGAATGTTTCCTGAAATTTTGGCCGTACCTTTTTGTAACACCCTGTATATATAGCATTGAACAATGAAGTATCTAAAGCGGATATCACAAAATTACACACATTAAGGTCACACCTGCTCCCTGCAGTCCGCACCTGCTAAGACCTGTGATTCACCTGCCTCATAGCTTTGTTTCCACACTTACACTGTTAAGAGTGCAGTAGCTCAGCGGCACCTGAATATTTGGTAGTGAGCAAAACGCAGAGCAGTGCTCAGCGTGTAGTGCTACTCCAGTCGGTGAGTGTAAAGGGTGAAAAGTCATTCAAAAACTGTCAAACATCGTCCCGTCGAAAGTATTGAAATTTTTTACTGATCTGGCCCGTAGTGAAGAAGCCAGTCTTAATGTAAATTTTGTGCAGATTCATAAACTCACAGCAAAAGTGTAGGATGTATTACCAGATCAATAACATCTGCATTATCTCCAGATTGAATATGTGTTTTGGTCCTCCAAGACAGGAATATAAATGAGAATGGAAAGTTACAGAATCTGAGACAATTTCAACAAAGAACTTGTGTCTAGAACTGACTGTACTTCAAACTGCCCCACCTCCCCCCCCCCCCAACCCCCCCACACCCCGCGCGCGCGCGCGCGCGCGCACACACGCACACACGCACACACGCACACACACACACACACACACACACACACGATTATTCTGCAATTCACAATCAAGTGCCCGTCAGAGTGTTTATTGAACCACCTTCAAGCTGTTTCTTTACTGTCGCACTCTCGAATGGTGCGCAGGAAAAATGAGCACTTAAATCCTCCTGCACGACCTCTGATTTCCCTTATTTTATCGTGATGATCATTTCTCACTGTGTAGGTGGGAGCCAGCAGAACATTTCTGCTGCCGAAGGGGAAAGTTGGCAGTTTAAATTATACGAGAATATTGTGCCGCAGTGAAAAATGTCTTTGCTCCAGAAGAGAGTGGGCAAGAATAGTGCAAGCAGGCTCTTTCTTTCTAAGTGTTCTGCCAATAAGTTGCAGTCTTTGATTTACCTGGCTCACAATATTATCTGTGTGATCATTCCAGTTTAAGTTATTTGTAATTGTAATCCCTAAGTATTTTGTTGAATTTACAGCCTTTATATTTGTGTGATTTATTGTGTAACCAAAGTTTAGCAGATTTCTTTAGTACTCATGTGGATGACTTCACATTTTTCATTATTTAGAGACAGTTGACACTTTCCAACCATATAGTATCTCGTCTTAATCATTTTGCAATTGGTTTTGATCATCTCATGGCTTTATAAGATAGGAAGTGACAGCATCATCTGCAAACAATCTGAGAGGCTGCACGGATAACTCCCCTATGTCATTTACATAGATCAGGAACAGCTGAGGGCCCGTAACACTTTCTCGGGGAATGCCAGATATTCCTTTTGTTTTACTCAATGACCTTCCATCAATTACTATGAACTGTGACCTTTCTGACAGGAAATCACGAATCCAGTCCCACAACTTAGGCATAATTTGATTGAAAGTCATTTGTGAGGAGTGGTGTCGAAAGTCTTCTGGAAATCTAAAAATATGGTGGAATCAACCCTTGTCAATAGCACTCATTACTTCGTGAGAAAAGAGAACTATTTGTGTTTCACGAGAATGATATTTTCTGAATCTGTGCAGACTATTTGTCAATAAATTGTTTTCTTCGAGGTAATATGCCAGAGGTAGCATCCAGCGGCCAAAAAATGCAGGCTGGTCTCCGTGAAAAAATTAATTATATACTGGCTCAGTGGCCTCTTCATCTTCTCCATTCCCTCATTTTTCGATTGAGAAAGTTGAATGACGGATGAAAATTTTTGATCAAATGCAGACACAATACGGCACCAGATATTGTGTGCTGAGAACTACAGGCCTGTAATGTACTTAGATGGAACTTAAATATGGTACAATTCCAAAGGAAGCTGTGTTCTGAAAGTGTCAGCTGGTAGAGGTGGCTGATTAATCTTAAAGGTTGTGTGTGTGTGTGTGTGTGTGTGTGTGTTTTTAGTCTCCTTTCCCCTCCCCCCTCCCCCCCCCCCCTTTCCACACACACACAAATATGTGCATAGGCTTTCTACAATAATTTATAGTTTCTTTAGGGATCAGTTAAATATTTATATTTTGCAGTAATATTATATTTGTTTCAAAAGCTTTAACCAGCACCTGGATGAAGGAATTCATGGTACAGATATGTTATTTTACTTATGTACAACAGACAATTAAGTTGTAAGTAGTATAAAAATGACATACATTTTAATATTAATTATTTTATTATGGTACCAATTCTTGTTTTGCTTTTTTGCCTCCTTGCTACCCCTCCTCTAGTGCAATTTTAATCATTAATGACTGTGGCTTTCATGTTTTGGTGTCAACATCATCCATATTATGCATTGTGGACAGGAGTCTGACCAATTTCTTTTTGTCAACTATGTGACAGGCGATTTATTACTTTGAAAGCTACAATTTCAAAACTCGAGCAGACTGGTTTTTAGAGGCAAAAATTCAGTTGGGATCTGCCTTTTATTCTTGTGATGAGTGCGTAGAATGGTCATTTTTTTCTCTTACATCTCTTTCACTAATTGGCAGCTCGTGTACCAATTATCAGTGGTCCCATTTCTCTGTGTATCTTTGATATCAGTGACCAGTCTTTTTGTATTATCTGCTGGGATGTATGGTACTTGAAATGGCTCTTCTGGCTGCTTTCTCAAATATGCTTCAGTATCAATGGTGTAAAAACTCTTTGCATTACACATGGAAAGTATTTTTATTCTATATTTGGCAGATTTGGATGGTGTGTACTGGATTTGGCAGGAGCGGCCTCTAAATGCAATCAAATCTAATCAACATTTGGTGTGTATTTTTCCTTCTTTTCCTGCTGCTGTTTATTTTGTAAGATTTGTGGTGGGTCTTATACCAGCAATATCGGGAAGTTGCATCCCTGGCTGATATAACAGGGCAGTATTTTGCCGACCACAATACACCGCCAGATGAAAGTAGTATTACCTTTATCCTCTCTTCTCGGAGTAATTTTTTTGGTGGTCCGGATCCTTCCATCAGTGAAGATTCCTGGAATGCTTCTGCAAGTTCTCTCTATGGCGCTACTAAATAAATAGCCACACTTCTGACAAACAGGGGTATATTGTGCCCAATATTTGTACTATTACTTTTCACAACACAACTAACAATTGCTACTGTAATACCACTCTCTTGAGTACATTCAAACGTCCGTACATGCATACAGTAGGACCTGAGAGAAAAACAACTACCATTCTTCAGTTGTTCATTACACCCTTATTGGTGTGTCGTTTACTCTGTGGCTTTCGTATTCAGGCACTTGCAGTCCCGTGGCACAAATGACTCCCAGACGACCAGTCGTTGTAATGCCATTTTTACTGGCCCCCTTCTCGATGGCTCCACCACTGCTCCACATTCACTGCATACAAGAAAGGAAAACTCACAGCTTCCCTTTCCCACTACATTTATCCTTATTCAACTTACTCACGAGCATCTCTTGTTGACGGCTTTCCAATGTGTTGGGATGTTTACAAATATCCTGAAACACTACATATTCCGTCAATCACACAAGAGATCTTGTGCTTAAGTCTGTAGTGTATTCTATTATTATTATCCTACTCTTACATCTTTAAGCTGCCTTTACATAATTTCTCCAACATAACTTTTTATAATCATTAATGATCACTTGTGGCTATGTGGCTTAGTTACTTAATTACTTTGTTCCTGTTTGGCAGGATTCATTCATTTTCTTCATACTTGTAATATTATTTCTCATATCTTGTTACTTTCTTTACTAGTGTGGCTACCTTTTCTTGATCAGCCAAAGTATCTGAGGAATGTGCATAGTAATACAAACATATTACTTGTCATTAATGTTATTTTTAAGTTCCTTTCATTTGTGATCCTCTTGACCTCATAACCAATTAACTATTTTCGTTTTCAATTTAAGACAATTTTAGCATCTATCTACTGGATATTTGTGAGCACTTATTCTGATATGATATATCATAATATTATTCCTCTTTGAATAGGTAAAGCAGTATTAACCTTCTTTATGTAGGTAGCTGATCTTTCGCTGTTATACTCATTATAAACTTTCTGAGTTTCCATTATATTGACATTTAGTTCTTCTCTTTTTAGAGAATTTTACTTCCTTAATATCCCACTTTCCAAGAATACGGACTTGTTTTCGAAAGCTTCTGCGCGCAGTTATGGTGGGGTGTAAATTGTTTCCACCACTGCACACAAATCCTTTCACTTCTTTACTATAAACCATTGGAAGAAACCTCGTGTTATTTATAACCAGTTTTAAGAAAGATCTATGGATTATCCTTTTAAGAAAACTTAACTTTTAGCAAAACTTACCCTCACTTCCACCAAAGACAACTTCTGTGTCCCAGTACTGTAAAATATTTCTATTTCCTTCAGTATGGCAGTGCTGCATATTAATTCCTATTCTACTATGGTACAGGTCAATCCCTTTCTTGGTGCCCCTGCCCGCACAGTATAGGTCGGCCTTTCTTAGCTCCACCTATCTGCCTTTTATTCATCATGCCTGATTAGCGAGTCCACTCCACATTTCAGATATATTTATATCTTCCATTACTTTTCCTTCTGCTTTCTCCTATATTACTTTGAGGTTCCCTTTCGACCTCCATGTCTGTACTCTATTTCAGGTGTTACATCCTTTGCTTACTACCTTCTTCACATCTCAACTCATCTATTGACGACACTACATGTCTAAGTATTCTTAACTGCACTCTATTCTTTCTTTTGTTCTCTCTTTTCTTAAAACTCAAACTCCAGCTAGATTACCAATTCAAAACTCTACTGTTTCTACTGTCCTTTTCTATTAATTTATTTTCTGCACCTGTACCCCATCTTTCTATTTGTCATTGTATTATTATAGTTACGTCAAATACTATTTAGTACTTGGTTGCTTGTCCTCTCTCCCCTCCATATGTATACCTCACATCTCCTAAATGATTTGAACAATCAGAATGAAATTTTGACAAATGATAATACACAACTAGGAGAGTATTTTGCCAGAAGGTTAATACACAGAACTTCCTTATCTACAATGATACAACTGAAGCTACAGTTTTTATTTATCTATTTATTTATTTTCTATCCAGTACTGCAATTTCTAAACAGTCATTCACTTCTTAGTATGAAAATGAATGTGAAATTCCTTCTTGTGTGTTACTGCAAACTGACACAGTGAGGTTTCCAGTAACATATTGACCTCTCTGATCACCTATTGCGTGTTTAATAAGACACACTATTTCAAGATGGTGTGACAATAGCTATTCCAAGGTGAGTTTGTGAAATTTATACTGTGTTTTGGCAAAAAAGCAAAATTTAACATGACAATTAGGTAAACATATGTGTTACTCAAAACTTGTGAGTAGTGACACCTCTCTGAAGAAAAATAGGTTAACAATTGAAATTAAAATTGTTGTGTCTAGGAATCATACCTACTCAGTTCACTAGACAAACAATCAAACAACTCGTATTAATAAGCCTTATTACAATAAGAAAATTACAAATACTTAACTTTGATAAATCCGTTGTAAGCAGTGCGCGGCGTACAAAATAATCAGTCTTCAGAATAGGCAAACAAAAGTCTGTGCTATGTAGAGTTTACTAATGAAGTGGTTAACACTGGAGCTGCTATTGAAGTAGGCCATCACCAGTCGGGCGCGGCGCATGTATCCACTTCACGAAGAGGCCGCTGCTGTCACATTGTTGTCCTGGAAGGAGGTAGGTCAGTATGCTATTAGCCGACCTCTTCTCATGGCGTCCTCTTTACTGTTGTTCCCGACTGGCGTTCTAGCGCTTGACTTTGCACCGTAACAAAAATAAGTCACCAAGTATGTTGCAGTGTAAGAGGAATCCCGTAACCCAATGTATCTTCAATAGTGAACAGCTGGGACTGAAATGTACTAAAGGGTTTTCTTCCTACACATCAGTCATACACTGTGTGATGAAAAGTATCCGGTCTGCAGCTCGCAGTCTCACGGTCGCGCTCTCGCTTCCCGAGCACGGAGTCCCGGGATCGATTCCCAGCTGGGGTGAGGATTTTCGCCTGCCTCGAGATGACTGGGTGTTTGTGTTGTCCTCAACATTTCATCATCATTCATGAAAGTGGCGAGACTGGACTGAGCAGAGGTTGGGAAGTTGCATGGATGCTGATAAACACACAGTTGAGTGCCCCACAAACCAAACATCATTATCCTCATTCTCATCATCATCATCATCATCATCATCATCATCAAAAGTATCTGGACACCCCCAAAAATATACGTTTTTCATATTAGGTGCTGCCACCTACTGCCAGATACACCATATCAGCAACCTCAGTAGTCATCATACATCATGGGAGAGCAAAATGGGGCACTCTGACGAACTCACAGACTTCGGACGTCCTCAGGTGATTGGGTATCACTTGTATCATATCTCTGCACCCGAGGTTTCCACTCTCCTAAACATCCCTAGGTCCACTGTTTGTGATAGTGAAGTGGAAATGTAAAGGAACACAAGTGGAAATGTGAAGGGACACGTACAGCACAAAAACATACAGGCCGACCTCATCTGGTGACCGACAGAGACCGCCGACAGTTGAAGATGGTCGTAATGTGTAATAGGGAGACACCTATCCAGACCATCACACAGGAATTCCAAACTGCAGGATCCATTGCAAGTACTATGACAGTTAGGTGGGAGGTGAGATAACTTGGATTTCACGGTCAAGTGGCTGCCCATAAGCCACACATCGTGCCAGTAAATGACAAACGACGCCTTGCTCGCTGCAAGGAGCGTTAACATTGCACAACTGAACAGTGGAAAAATGTTGTGTGGAGTGACAAATTACGGTACATAATGTGGTGATCTGATGGTAGGGTGTGGGTATGGCAAATGCCCGGTGAATGTCATCTGCCAGCGTGTGTAGTGCCAACAGTAAAATTCGATGGCAATGGTGTTATGGTGTAGTCTTGTTTTTCATGGAGGGGGGCTTGCACCCCTTGTTGTTTTGCATGGCAGTATCACAGCACAGGCCTACTTTCAGGTTTTAAGCACCTTCTTTCTTCCCACTGTTGAAGAGCAATTCGATGATGGCGATTGCATCTTTCAACACGATCGAGTACCTGTTCCTCTGCTGTCTCTGACAGAATTACAATGTCATTGGCGAATTTCAAAGTTTTTATTTCTTCTCCATGGATTTTAATACCTACTCCGAAGTTACTCACACCTGTCTTCTCCATGGATTTTAATACCTACTCCGAAATTTTCTTTTGTTTCCTTTACTGCTTGCTCAGTATACAGATTGAATAACATTGGGGATAGGCTACAACCCTGTCTCACTCCCTTCCCAACCACTGCTTCCCTTTCATGCCCCTCGACTCTTATAACTGCCATCGGGTCAGTATTGCCTCACATGTTCCAATATTTCTACGGAATCCAAACTGATCTTCCCCGAGGTCAGCTTCTACTAGTTTTTCCATTCATCTGTAAAGAATTCGTCATAGTATTTTGCAGCCTTGGCTTATTAAACTGATAGTTCGGTAATTTTCACATCTGTCAACACCTGCTTTCTTTGGGATTGGAATTATTATATTCTTCTCGAAGTCCGATGGAATTTCGCCTGTCTCATACATCTTGCTCATTATCGTTTTTCCATACAGTTATTAAAACACGACAGAGAGACATAACAGAGTCTTCTGTCATCAATACAATATTCTCCTTCACTACTTCCAACAGCCTCTCAACAATGGGGCAACTTTTTGATTCCGCGACTGTAGAAAATGCATGGTTTTAAGGTGAAGAACTTGTCGAACTGTGTTTGGAGCGCATTTTTGACCGAAAAGGAAGTTACTTGAAGATTGTTCGATAGAGAGCAAAAAAGGTGAAATATCTGAGGGTACAAATGCAGCTGAATAAGGTGGGTGTGGAACGATTTCGCAACCAAGCAGTGTTTTTTTGTCAGTCTAGCAGAATGGGGGCCGGTGTTATCGTGGAGTAGAATCACTTCGTGCTGGCTTCCTGGTTGTTGTTCTCGAACTGCATCTGGAAGACATCTCAGTTGTTGTTGGTTGCAACTTGGGGAATCATTTGCAGTACACCATACTGGATGTGTAACATTATCTTTTGTGGAAGGATACAGGTCTTTGTATGGGAAGTTGCTACTTTGTTTGGGCTCAGCCATTCTTTTCTTTTCCTTACATTAGCATAAAGATACTATTTCGCGTCATCAGTAATGACACGGGATTGGAATGGTCGGTGTTGCTCGTGAGCCATTTGATGACGAGCAATCAGAGGTGCACACACATGGACAACTGCTGATTTTTGTGATTTTGGCTCAGAGCATGAGGTACGTGTACACCAGATTTTTAAACCATCCCCGTTGCATGCAAATGTTGCACAATGGTGGAATGATCGTACTTCATCACATTTGCCAGTTCTCGGAGTGCACTGACGTGCATCATTGTGGATTAATGTGTTTAAACAATCTTCACCAATCCGTGAAGGTCTTCCCAAATACGGAGAGTCGCTAATGTCAGAACTATCCTTAAATGAGAAAACCATTGTCTTGCTGTTCTCCATCTAGTGGCATTGTCCCCATACACGGTGGAAATGTTTCTGGCTGCCTCTGCTGTTGTCACCTCTCTGTTTAACTCGAACAGAAGAACGTGTCAGAAATGTTCTGATTTCTCCACATGGCACTCCAGTTTCTAGCCCCTGCAGATCCACTCATTGTCTCGAAATGACAATATGTAAACTCAAGAAGTAACACTGAACTACAAATAAGAAATGACAAACAATAAATAAACCCATAGCAACCAGAATACCAACAAGCAAAACAAAAGTGCTGTGAACTTGTGTACACACTTAATGATGATAATTATTATTATTATTCTCGTGTCAGAAATATACAGGTACATGTACATACATTTTACACATTTATGATTAAATTACTTTTCATCAAAACTTGGCCAGTTCCAGTGCATTTTGTGTTGCTCGTTGAAGATAATGTGTACAGGAGACTGGGTACAATCGACACCGAAGCATGTGCCGGACTGTCTGTTGTTCTCCACACTCACACTGAATATTATTTGCATCAGTGTATCCCCATTTAGCCAGGTTAAGTTTTGATCTTCCAACTCTGGATCTCTGTCTGTTCAGGGACTTCCAAGTTGTCCATTCCCTGTCATGGCCTGGAGGTAAAGCTTCAACAACTCTTTTCCAACCAGGGGGAAGGTAGGTCATAGCCCTTCATAGTTGTAACCTAGCTTTTACAGCAGTGGAACTAAGTTCCTTTGATGTCATAAGGAAACTCTTTCTCGACTTCAGTCGTTGTGGATGCGGTTTGTGCTCGTACAGAGGATAAGTGATTTTCCTGTTCCACTGCCTTTCTTTCCTTGTTCGCAACTCTCTCTCTTTGAACTGGTGGTGCTGCTATTCCTGCAAGTTGGTAAAACCGTTCGACTGGAGTGTGTTTCGAGCAACCTGTTATAATTCTGCAGGTTTCGTTGAGAGCTACATCCACCTGCTTGGCACGAGTTGAATTATACCAAACAGGACAGGCATTCTCTGCCGCAGAATAGCATAGTGCCATTGCAAATGTTTGGATTGTTTCAGATTCACTATCTCACCGTGATCCGGTCAGTTTCCAAAGGAGATTGTTCCTGGTGGAGACTTTCAACTTGCATTTCTTGCAGTGCTTTTTGAAAGTGAGAGATCTGTCAAGTGTCACTCCTAGGTATTTTGGAGTCTCACAGTGTTCCAGTTTGACCCCCGACCGTACTATTTTCAACTTGCGAGTGGCTTCCGTGTTTCTCAAATGAAAACACACACTTGGGTCTTTGAAGGGTTTGTTTTAAGCTGGTTTGTGTTGAAGTATCTGGATAGATCTTAGAGGGCATTCGTGAGGTTGTTCTACACCGATTCAAAATCTGTGCTCTGGGTGGCTAAAGCGAAGTCGTCAGCGTAGAAGCAGCTCCCCGTGTTTGGAGCTATAGTTCGGTCGTTCGTGTATATATTAAACAGAATTGGAGCCAAAACACTTCGTTGCGGGAGGCCATTCTTCTGTAGTCTCCGTCGCCTACGCCGTCCCGGAAAGTCGACAGAGAACCTGCAATTTTGCAGAAGGAAGGCGATGAGTCTGGTTAGACCTAAATCTTTGGTCAGATTGTAGACCTCGACTAGTAGTAGCTGGTGATTGATCGTATCGTATGCTGCTGATATATACCTGCACCCTTTTCAGGGCCACAGTTAACAATTATGTCTATTAACATATATACTTAATGATAATAATAACAGTGATAATGATAATAGTAATTAGAAATGTAATTTTAACAATGAAGCTTTTTGAAAAGTATTATTATACAAAAAAAAGACAAAATCTGAAGAATAATCTACAATGAACACCGCTCGCAATGCAGGTGCAATCCACATATGGATTTCACACTGATAGATGTGTCAGGGTATATACAACCCTGGAGATCAGGGAAAAACCCGGGAATTTTTCCATCGGGGAGAAAACCTGGAAAAACCCGTGAATTGTTTAGAATTCCGGGAATTTTTCATTGTTTTAGTTTTAGTGATTTTGACTGGTAAGAATCAATACTCTAACAGAGGATATTACTGTATCCCGCTACTGCAGAATAATACTGCAGCAACAAAACATGAACGGGAGAGAAAAAAATGAAAATAAAACTTAAGTTGCAAAGGAAATGCCCTGTATTCAACAACAAAACAGTGCTCATACAAGCGTCTGCCAACAGTAAAGTGTGTCAAAGGCATTAGGAACACTATGGAATGCTTTATAGCAACAAATTGCCTCCGATGAGCGTGACTTGACAACTGTTTAAATTAGATTCGTTTGAGCAGTTGCGGGCGGGCTCTTGCGCATGCGCGGTTGAGTCACGTATGAGTAGTACCTTCTCCCGCTTCTGCTTACGGAAGTGTGGCTGGGCGCCACTACTTAATATTGCTCCGGTTCGGAAATTTCGTAGGTCCGGGGCTGATGCACAGAGCAGTCCGAGTTGTGGTGGGGAGGTGGGTCTTCTCCACGTGACCTGTGTTTACGTTCATTGATTTTGTTGTTTCCTCTACGTTTATTGCTCTCACGTTAAATGATAACAAAACGGATTTTTGTGACCGGGTGCTATCAAATGAATTAAAATACGTTCGCATAATTACGGCAGGATAAAATATGTTAAAAGTTTCAGATTTTATTTCCATCTTTGACAGTCAAGCATTAATCGCCTTACAGAACAATGAAGTTATTTTTGCTGGTTTGCTAAAGAGATTTGCCTTTTATTAATCCTTTCTACTGAGGCAGTCAATTTATTTGAAACGAAGTGTTTAATTTAGTTTCAACTGTTCGCTGCATTTCAAGTGCACGTATGGCATTATGCTATAATAAAGAACCAAATGTGAGTACTGGTACTCCAAGAAAATTTACATGCGGATGTGCATTTTAAGCCGAATTTTATGCACTTTAGTATGGTTCGCGAAATCCCGACGCTCTTGAAGTATCCTTTGAAGTCTTGTTTCTTTTATGACAAGATATTTTAATGTTTTACACGTACGAACGAACATACGGGCTTCGTGCGTCATCGTAGCTGCGCAAGCGCGGTGACGCCAGTTAGCTGGCGCTTTCTTGCAACTGCTGAAAGGAACCTATTTCTAACAGGTCGCGGGAAAATATTGCGAATGGTGGTTTGAAAAGCATTACATTCACAGCAGATTTCCTTTTACGCAAGATGAATTATGTGCTGTAACACGCACAAAAAAGATCAACATTATATGTGGAAGCTTAGCTTCTCTTCCAACTTATTAATCTTAGAGACCAATATTATATGTGAATGCTATGTATATCAATTTAAGCCATTAACTTTTCTTATTTGTGTATTCACGCTACTTAAGAGTGATCTTGCTATTGGCTGACTACATCACGTCTCCTACTGCTGTCATAAGCTGGCGAGATCACGTGAATGAGCTATGACGCTTACAAAAGCGCATTGCAATCTCAGTTTCAATGCTTTGGAAAGTGACGTACATTATTTGGTGGAGCGCATCAAAGGTCTTTCAAAACGTGTCCCCCCCCCCCCCCCCCCCCCCCCCCCGAGTTTCGTTTTCTAAAGTGCCTGGAAATTCTACTCCGGTATATAAAACCATAAACATTCAAAGGATTGATGAGTTTTACAGTGGTGAGGAAGAGTATACTGTCACTTAAAAAAGAAAAAGTATGTTTTCACCCGGGAGAAAGTGTATTTTTAACCAGGAAATCTGGGAAAAATCCGGGAATTTTTTTTCCTTCTCCACCCATACACCCTCCGGGCATCTACATGGACAAGGAAAAATAATTCCTGGATTTTACCCCGGATTTCCCGGTTGAAAATAAACTTTCTCCCCGGTGAAAATACACTTTTCCGTGTTAAGTGACAGTATACTTTTTCTCGGCACTTATCAATCCTGTTATGGTTTATGGTTTTATACACCGGCGTAAAAAAACACGTTTTGGAAAGATCTTTGATGTGCAGCAACATATACACTGCGTATTTCCGTGTTACGAAGGTATAAATTCAAATTCCACCAAACACCGCATATTACTTTCCGAAGCATTAAAATTGAGATTGCGACGCGCTTTTGTAAGCCAGTCACAGCTCGTGTCTCCTGATCTCGCCAGCTGATGACAGCATTTGACACGTGATGTAGTCAGCCAATAGCAAGATCACTCTTTAGTAGCGCGAACACACAAATAAGAAAAATTAATGGCTTAAATTAATGTACAATTGTTGCTACAAGGAAAGCAAAGCTATGATATATAATATTGGTCTCTAAGATTAATGAGCTGCAAGAGAAACTATGCTTCCACATATATTGTTGATCTTTTTTGCGCGTCGTACATCACATTACTGTGCCAGTAAAATTTTTTAATAACAACGTAAATGTCTGATCGTCTGGGCTCGAAACTCTTCATATGGTCGTCCTCAAAGAGTTGAGTTTTAAATGAGAGTCAAACGCTCTGTGATTTAAGAAATTCGTCGTACACTCTCTCACATAGTTTATCTTACATAAAAGGAAATTTTCTTTGAAAGTAACGCTTTTCAAAGCAATATTCGCAATATTTTTCCGGTACCTATTAGAAAGGTACGTTTCAGCAGTTGCCAGAGAGCACCAGATAATAGGCGTCACTGCACTTGCGCAGTTACGATGACGCAGGAAGCCCGCATGTTCGTACGTGTGAAACATTAAAAAATCTTGCATTAAAACGATTCTAATGTAAAAAACTGTCATGTCACACTCATTGGAGGCAATTTGTTGTTAAGAAGCACTGCACAGTCTTCCTGAAGCCTGTGACACACTTTGCTGTTGGCAGACGTTTGTATGAACACTGTGTTTTGTTGGTGCATTTCCTTTGTGACTTAAGTTTTATTTTCGTTTTTTTCTCTCGTTCATGTTTTGTTGCTGCAGTATTATTCTGCAGAAGTGGGATACAGTAAAATTTTTTGTTAGAGTATTGGTTCTTACCAGTCAAAATCACAAAAATTTAACTGAAAACTAAAACAATGAAAAATTCCCAGAATTCAAAAAGATTCCCAGGTTTTTCCCGGTTTTCTCCCGGATGAAAAAATTCCCGGGTTTTTCCCAGATCTCCCAGTTGTCCTGGGTCGTAGACACCCCGACCCTGTGTGTGTACTGGGTCTAAATTTCGTGTAAGTTAATTGGCTCACTACAGTGTCCCCTCCTGATCCCCATCCTCGTTCAATATTTGCAGAAGTTCGAGCTGATTTCGGCAGCGGCGTGCCCGACGTACCGGCCCGCCATGTCGCCGGCGGATTTTGCCGCGGGAGCTGCCGCCGACGGCGGACTGTCGACGGGGTCGGTGCTGTGCATCCTGTTGTTCGTGTTCCTAGGGGTGTACTTTGTGGGCGGAGCACTCGCTCTTCGACTGCTGCGGGGTGCCACTGGCCGGGAGATGGTGCCCAACATCGAGTTCTGGTCAGCTCTGCCCGAGCTCGTCAAGGTATGGCACTCTGCTTTCGTCTGCTGTTGAAATCTATTATTGTTGTGGTCTTCAGTCTAAAGCAGGCTCGTCCAAACTGTGCCCCTGATGCGCTAGCGCCCGCAATCAGCCAGCGCCCCGGGCGAATTCGTTTGTTGTCGCAGTGGCCGAGCCGTGTCGCTCAGCTGGCCGTGCAGACCACCCGCCCGACCGACCGCCGCGCCACTCGACCTTATACCATTATAAGACACAACCAGGGGTTTGGATATTTTTCTAGCCGTGGAAAACGTGTTAGAGTCAATCGGTTTAAAATGGGAACGCCTGACCAGTATAACAACGGATGGAGCCCCTGCACTACGAGGGATACGCACTGGATTCCTGGGTTATGTCAGGTCAAAAATGGCTAAAGTTGGCTGTTCCTTATTCGCGGCAGTCCATTGTCTGATAATACCAGGAGGCACTTTTGTGCAAAGATTGTCAACATAATAAATGTTATGGACACAGTTCTTTGAACGGTTAATTATCTTCGATCGCATGGACTCACACATCACCAATTTAAAGAATTTCTGGTTGATCAGCTCGTGGTCTCGCGGTAGCGTTCTCGCTTCCCGAGCACAGGGTCCCGGGTTCGATTCCCAGCGGGGTCAGGGATTTTTCCTGCCTCGAGATGACTGGGTGTCGTTGTGTCGTCTTCATCGTCATCATTCATCCCCATTACGGCCGGAGAAAGGCAATGGCAAACCACCTCCACTAGGGTGGCGAGTTCCGCGTCGCTCCCCTACGCTCTGTAAAGAAGTATGGGACTCATCATCATCATCATCATCGAATCGGAATACCCGGATATCCCCTACCACACCGAATTAAGATGGCTGAGCAGAGGAAAGGTGCTTCATCGGTTTTTCTCCTTGAGGGGTGAAATAAATACCTTTTTGAAATGAAAGGACGTCCAGAAGAATTACTTTGTGATCCTAAGTGGGTGGCGAATTTGGCTTTTTTGAGTGACCTCACTGGTCATTTAAATACTTTGATTTTCGCGTTGGAGTGAAATGTTCACTCTGTTGCTGATTTAGTGCAGACGATTCAAGCACTTAAAAAAAAAATGCACAAGAAAAATTGTGGACACTTTCCTGCACTAGACAGCGTTAAAGAAGATGCGGATTTTTCAGATTATGTCAAAATCATTTGCGAATTACAAGAACGGTTTGAAAACAAATTTTTGGAGATAATTGACCGTCAACCGGCCTTATATATATTTGTTCGCCCGTTTTCCCTTCGGGTAGAGGACGTCTCACAAGTGCTTCAACTAGAGCTGATGGACCTGCAGTGCAACATCCGCCTGAAGAACCGCTTTCTTAGTGTAAAACTTGGGATGACTTTTACAGATGTCTTCCACGAGAGAAATACCCTCTTTTGCACAAGCACAAGGCCAAATTTCTCTCAATGTTTGGTTCTACATTTATTTGTGAGCGCTTTTTCTCTCTTTTAAAGCTTGCTAAAACCAAGAAGCATTCATTACTTGGCGATAAAAATTTGATTAATTCTTTGAGGTTAGCAGTCTCACGGAATATTGTACCAAGCCTAGACAAAATAGTTTCCTCGAAAAAGAGAAACGTGTAAAATGGTAATTGTCTTCTTTAACAATGCTGACTGTAAGAATTAAAGGGCTTTATAACCTTAATTCTATTTTTAATAAGTTTTCAAACTTGGTCAGTTAAAATTATTACGTACAAAACAGCAAACTAAGGATCCGATTTCTAAACTCTGAAAAGAGATACAAAAAGCTATAGCACGAAGTATAACAAAAAATATTTACTTGTAACTACTATCAGTAAGAATGAGACTCTATATCCCTTACATAAAAGTATTTTTAAAATAGAATAATTTGTTTACGTGTGATCAGACCATGGTACAGTACAACTCACTCTGCAGCTATCTCTCTCTCTCTCTCTCTCTCTCTCTCTCTCTCTCTCTCTCTCTCTCTCTCTCCTCTCTCCCTCTCCCTCTCTCTCTCCCCCCCCCCCTCCCCCCCTCCCCCGATGCCAACACTAGCGACACACGGTCGTGTACGGGGCGCTAAACTACACTGCCTTGCACCCGCGGGCCGCAGTTCTCCGTGCTAATCGATCCTGTGCAAGCCTCTTCACCTCTGTATAAATCCTGCAACCGACATCCACTCGGATCTATTTACTGTACTCGAGCTTTCGTCCCCCTCTACAACTTTTATCCTCCAAACTTCATTCAGTTACCGAATCGATGATTGCTTGTGTCCTATCGACCGATTCCTTCTTTTGGTCAAGTTTTCCATATATTTAAGTTCTGTCTTATATGATTCAGTGTCTCCTCATTCTTCTTGTCAAAACTGTGTATTGTCCACATCCACATCTGTGCAAGACTACACTCTTTGCAAAAACCATCAGAAAAGACTGTACTTAAATCTGTATTCAGTATTAACAAATCTATCTTCTTCAGAAACGTTTTTCTTGCCGTAGCCAGTCTACATTTTATATCCTCTTTACTTCGGCCGTTGTGTAATTTGCTGTCCAAATATAGTAGCAAAACTCTTAGTTTCCATTAGCATCACCTGATTAATCTGACTAAATTCTATTATCATTGTTTTGCTTTTATTGGTGTTCATCTTATATCGCACCGAGCGAGGTGGCGCAGTGGCTAGCACACTGGACTCGCATTCGGGAGGACGACAGTTCGATCCCACGTCCGGCCATCCTGATTTAGGTTTTCCGTAATTTCCCTAAATCGCTCCAGGCAAATGCCGGGACGGTTCCTTTGAAAAGACCCGGCTGACTTCCTTCCCCGTCCTTCCCTAATCTGATGAGACCGATGACCGGCTGTTTGGTCTCCTCTCCATAAAACTACCCAACCCAAAACTACAAACCTTCTCCAGACAATGCCCGTTATTTTGCAAATAACAGTGTATAAATCAGATGGCAGTTATAAGAGTCGAGGGACATGAAAGGGAAGCAGTGGTTGGGAAGGGAGTAAGACAGGGTTGTAGCCTCTCCCCGATGTTGTTCAATCTGTATATTGAGCAAGCAGTAAAGGAAACAAAAGAAAAATTCGGGGTAGGTATTAAAATTCATGGAGAAGAAATAAAAACTTTGAGGTTCGCCGATGACATTGTAATTCTGTCAGAGACAGCAAAGGACTTGGAAGAGCAGTTGAATGGAATGGACAGTGTCTTGAAAGGAGGGTATAAGATGAACATCAACAAAAGCAAAACAAGGATAATGGAATGTAGTCTAATTAAGTCGGGTGATGCTGAGGGAATTAGATTAGGAAATGAGGCACTTAAAGTAGTAAAGGAGTTTTGCTATTTGGGGAGCAAAATAACTGATGATGGTCGAAGTAGAGAGGATATAAAATGTAGGCTGGCAATGGCAAGGAAAGCGTTTCTGAAGAAGAGAAATTTGTTAACATCCAGTATTGATTTAAGTGTCAGGAAGTCATTTCTGAAAGTATTTGTATGGAGTGTAGCCATGTATGGAAGTGAAACATGGACGATAAATAGTTTGGACAAGAAGAGAATAGAAGCTTTCGAAATGTGGTGCTACAGAAGAATGCTGAAGATTAGATGGGTAGATCACATAACTAATGAGGAAGTATTGAATAGGATTGGGGAGAAGAGAAGTTTGTGGCACAACTTGACTAGAAGAAGGGATCGGTTGGTAAGACATGTTTTGAGGCATCAAGGGATAACAAATTTAGCATTGGAGGGCAGCGTGGAGGGTAAAAATCGTAGAGGGAGACCAAGAGATGAATACACTAAGCAGACTCAGAAGGATGTGGGCTTGCAGTAGGTACTGGGAGATGAAGAAGCTTGCACAGGATAGAGTAGCATGGAGAGCTGCATCAAACCAGTCTCAGGACTGAAGACCACAACAACAACAAATCAGGTCATTACTTGCTGTGATCAGACATTCCAAACACATGGACAAACATTCATTTTTGTTTAGAGAAAAACTGGTAGCTTAATATTTACCTGATTATGACTGTACTGTTGAAGTAAATGTTTACCTCTGTATGTAAATAGTGAATCCTATTCACAGTACATTACTGCTTGTCTTGGAACTTGTATGAACACTGTTATGTGCCATGTTGCTAACAGAAGTTTGAAGTCTCTGAATGTGGATATTCAGATGATTTGTAGAAAGATTGGCAAATGAGATATGTTTCTAAATTTATTTTTAGGCAGTAGGGATTCCCATTTCTTGCGCATGTTACATGGGATGGGAGTTTAAATAACTAGTTCTTTTCCCCTCCCCTCCTTGTCTCCCCCCGCCCCCCAAACCTCCTGACCTAGCAGCCCTTTCCTGTTCCCACCATGTCCCTAAACACTGCTGCAAGCAGCACCACACCCTCCCTCACCCGTACCCTCCTACCCCTACCCCTACCCCTACCCCTACCCCTACCCCTCCCCGGCCCGGCCTCCTCAACCCCACCACCTAGACTGCTTCTCCTATGATGCACTGTCATACTGCAATGGTAACAGCGGTTGCTGCCAGATCACCAAAAAGTAAGTGCTGTGGGCCTTAGCTAGTGCCCGGATTGGATGCCGTCCGGGTCTGCTGAGCGTTGTCGGCAATCGGGGTGCACTCAGTCTTTGTGGGGTCAGTTGAGGAGCTACTCAACTGAGAAGTAGTGGCTACGCTTATGAAAGCTAACGGCCAGGAGAACGGTGTGCTGAACCCGTGACACTCCATATCTGCATCGAGAATGAAATGGCGGTTAGTCAGTACCGGCGGGCCTCCTGAGACGTTTGGGTGGAGGAAGAGATGAGGCACCATTGCCTGTTTTGGCCGAAAGCTCAAATGTATACCATTCTTTTTGTGGTGCCTGTCTGCAACTCAACATCAGCGTCTCATCTACAAGGTCAGTATCAATCTATCTGTTTCATAATATTGTCACTATTTGTATATTTTGTTGATAAAAAAAGTGAATTTAGAATAAACTCGGCAATTCGCTGCCACAATACAAGAAATAGAAATAATGTTCCCGTAGACGTCACGTGCCAATGTTAACACCACGACATTGCCAACTACAACTGAAACGGGCATGTGGCCGTCAGCCCTGGACGTTGAGACAATGGCAGAGCGTTTGACATGATGAGACAGCACAAATCAGTCATCTTTGAGGGGAACAGCTCCTCGACGTTTGTACCGTGCGACGGAGAGAAGCTGGCGGCACCCTCATTATGCCTCGGGGGAATATTCGTACTGACATCCGTGTATCCGATGGAGCTCAGCACCGTGACAGTCGAGGAGTATCGTACACGGGCTGCAGACCGTGCACACCCCTTATGACGATCACGTTTCCTGATGATGGTGGCATTTTTTGACACAATAACGCACCGTGTCTCGAGGCATGGCGTGTGATGGACTGATTCACGGAACACAGTGGTGAATTTCAATTGACGTGCTGGGGCCCCAGTTCACCTGATCTGAGCCTTATCACACACATCTGGGATGTTTTTGAAATTGAATTTTTGAATTGTGAGGCAGGTCCATCTGATTAGATTGAAACTACCTTCACATTTTCAGGTATAGTTGACAGTACCTTGCTAATGTAAGCAATTGCAGCACTTGAGCCATGGCTTTATCCAGAGCACTATGTGACTTATACAGTGAGAAACTTGTTTTACTAGGTTGCTGATCTTGTATCTTAGTTGCCTATGTTTTCTAACTCTCTCCCTATTTTTAGCTCTTCTTTCTTCTAATAACAGTCCTTGTTTATGGTGATTCAACTGTAGAAACTTTCGTTTCTGCTTCTGCTGGCTTTTTCGAGCTTCTTCCAGATACTTCTTAAATTATTCATGTTTTCCTTCTCTCTCTATAACTTTTCCCTGTCTTTCTGTTGCTGGTAGGGCATCCTCGTCTTCCAATCTTAAAATAAAACAACTGTGACTCAGATTACGTGACTCAGATTACACATTTAATTTTCTGTTATTACAATGTGGGTTGAAATTGAGAAGCCGGCCGGTGTGGCCGTGCGGTCCTAGGCGCTTCAGTCTGGAACTGCATGACCGCTATGGTTGCAGGTTCGAATCCTGCCTCGGCCATGGATGTGTGTGATGTCCTTAGGTTAGTTAGGTTAAGTCCCATAGTGCTCAGAGCCATTTGAACCATTTTTGAAATTGAGAAATTTTTAGTAGTGATATTAGTTATACAGTCACATTAAGAAGTAAATTACTGAACAAGATAAAGTTATCTCTAATATCTCTCTTGGTACAAAAACTTAATTACATCAATGTGACTCATGTTACATGAAAATTCGTACTGTTGTATTATATTATTTAGCTCAACCTATAATTTGCCTGCTTCAGTTTCATACTCTTTGTGCAGTTCATTAGGGTATGTAACAGTAATATAAATAATTCTATGCTAATTCTTACCTGCGAATTAGGTGAAATGAAGGTCCAAAATCTCCAATATTTCACACTCTCATCACATGAAAAACATATGGCGTTATATAAAGACTACAAATTATGGAGGGAAAGCAATAATGGGCCACAAACCATTGTTGATATACAGTAAAAAGTTCAGCATTTTCAAAAAATATAAATAAAGTACCAAATCATAAACTTTTAAATATTGTAAGTGTGTCCTGCTCTATATGGAATACTCCTTCACATTTGTCATCTTTACCCACTTGCAACTAAATTGTGACATTCCAACCTAACTAGACCTCAGGTTATGCTTCAGATCACTGTCACCACAATCTACATCCTACCTTTGAGACAAAACCATTAATAATATTTCAGCATAGAAGGTTCAGACGTGCTGTCCAGGGTGTTTCAAAACTCGATGGGAAAACTTCGGGAATGGAATCCTCGTACAAGAAGAAGAAAGAATGTCCAGTAAACATGGGCTCATCTCCAATACTGTGAAGCAAATCTCTCGTACTGCAAGCTCTTTACTTTCCATATTTTCGGAGGAGGTAATATGGACAAGAACAAGAAAAAAAATTATTAGTAAACATGTGCTGTAAAATGAATACCTTAAGAACTACGAGCACTTGTTCACTGTAGAAGATAAGTGTTCCACAGTAGTGAAGATAAACAACTGCTTGTAACTCTTAAGGTATACATTTTAGAGCCATGTTTACTTCACAATTTTTTTCTTGTTTTGGTCCATACCACTGCCTCCCAGAATATGGAAAACAAAGAGCTTACAGTAGAAGACATATGTTTCACAGTATCGAAGATGAAAAGGTGCTTGTAACTCTTCAAGGTATTCACTTTTGAGCCCACATGTACCGGACTTTTTTTCTTCTCATTATACAAGGAATCCATTTCAGAAGCTTTGCCTACCAAGTTTTGGAACACCCTGTATATATACACTGCCTGACAAAAACAGTGAAATGCCCAGAAGACACGGTCAGATGCCTGTATAACTTGTGCATGTGCACAATATCATCAGATATGTAAAAGATTAAAGTTGCAGTTGTCTGTGACAGGTAGAACAGCCACCAGGGTGCATTGGTGTTCTTCATGTTTAGTTGTTTTTACCAGGTCCAGTAGGGTATAAAGGGGCACGAATAGCATCACATGGTGAGTGATTCCTGGGAAGGAAACATGTACTTGTGTGAGACAGCATGATCAGCACGTGACAAAGCTCGAAAGGGGCCTCACTGTGGATATCCGTTCAGCCGGCTGGTCGAATCGTGCATTATCCAGCTTTGTCGGGCATTCAGGTGTGACAGTGGCTCGATATCGGACTAGATGGGAATGTGAAGGCGAGCGTACTTGTCAGCAAGGTTTCTTTCGATAGTATCTGAACACCACGACTGAGGATCACTGCATTGTGAACTGAGGACAGGTAATGGACTCCCTGCAGTATTCTGTGTCACCCCACACCATTAGTCTGAGATGAGCAGCAGCCAGACTAGGGAATTATTGCCCCACATGTAGGCTACCATTACAATGATGACGGTGTACGAAGTGGTGCTGTGACTGGGAAGCACACACGGACTGATGTCGAGTGACATGACATTGTGATCGGTGACGAATTGCGATTCTGCGCTACCCCGGATAACTGTAGTCAGTGAGTATGTCAGTGACATCGGGAGAGATCCCCTTCTTCCAGTGTTTCGGAGAGGCACAGAGGTGTTTCTGCCAGTATCACGTCGTGTATCGTGGGTGGTAGTGACCGAGGGAACTCTGTCGGCACGACGGTACGTCTCGTGTCCTCGCAAGTTAAATCCTGTGCGACAGTACCGTGGTACCGTTTGTCGACGGGAAAACTCTCGTCCACACGTGAGGATATCGTTTTGCCATCAGTGGCTCTACACATTTACAAAGACCACAGTAAGGTGAATATATTATTGACGAACTGTCTGCCTGACAATGAACTGTTCCTGGGACCGGCGACATCCCGAGATCTGTCTCCGATAGAACACGTGTGACACCGGCTCGGACGTCAGCTCTGCCCCGATGCGAGTATCCGGGATGTCGAGAACCGTTTAGGAGAGTTGCCGTTTAGGAGAGTTGTGAGCCAGCTTACATTGCGAGAGGATACGACAGTTTTACGACACCCTTCCCGACCAAATTGGTGTGTGAATTTCTGCCAGAGGGGATGAAAGTTATACTTGTAAGTGGGTTGGTACTGCCAAGTGGTTGTTTGTAAATTTGACTATATTTTGTAGTCATTGAAATAACATCACATTCCCTTTCGACCTGATAAGTTTCATTTTGTTTCCTCCTCCTGTTCTGAGTATTTCATACTTTATATTATTAGGTTGCTGCATAAATTCATAGCATTTTTGTTTGCAGCTCGGTATTCCGGTTGCTACGGGTTTGTTTGTCGATTCTCATCTTTTATTTGTAGTCCACTGTTGCTATCTGAGTTTACATATTGTCATTTTGAGGTAGCTACTGGAGCTGTGGATGCTAGAAAATGTGCTGCCAAGTGTAAAAATTCAAATATTTGTGACATATCTTCGTGTTCGAGTTTAGTACAGGGGTGACAGTGGTGAAGGCAGCTAGAGACATTTGCGCTGTGCACGGGGATAATGCTATTGGACTGGACACGGCAAGAAATTGATTTTCGCATTTTAAGGAGATCGTTTTGACACCAGTGGCTCTCCAGATTTAGAAATACCTCGGAGGTTTGATGAAGACCATTTAAAAATCATTAATCCATTTCAGTGTACTAAAAGCATTAATCTACAGTTATCCACGTCAGTGTACTCGAGAACTTGCAAGTGTGACGAACTGCGATCACTCCACCGTCGTGCGACATTTGCACACAGTGGGGAAAGTTTCAGACATCAGGTGCACAGGTACCACACACTCTGAGCCAAAATTACAAAAATTAACAGGCGTCTTTATGTGCATCTCTGCTTGCTCATCATCAGTTTCTTGTGAACAACACCGAGCATTCCCTTCCTGTGCGATTACTGGTGACGAGAAATGGTGCCTTCGTGCTAACGTAAGGAAAAGAGAGGGATGGTTGAGCCAAACAAAGACCTGTGTGAATCTACAAAAGATAATGTTACACATTTGGTGGAACACTGATAGTGTGATGTACTGCGGATTGCATCCCCAAAGTGTAACCGTCACTGCTGACATTTATTATCGAGAGCTGAGACATCTTGCAAACACAGTCCGAGAACAACAACCGGGAAGACAGCACGAAGAGATGCTACACCACAAATAATGCTCGTCCGCATTCTACTAGACGTACAAAAAACGCTGTGCAGGAGTTGAGTTGGGAAGTCATTCTGCACCTACCTTACTCACGTGATATCGTGGCCTCACATTTTCTTCTTTACCATTCTCTGTTGAACAGCCTTTGAGGAATATGTGACTGTAGGCTTTCCGGGCGTAAACTATCGATGAAGGTTTCTCGGGTCTTCTGGCGAAGATGGGTAGTATGACACTTCCCGAAACATCGTGAGATATCGACGCTACCACCCGGCTGGAGACCCGAGAAACCTCCGTCGGCCTTCCAGGAACTTCTTTTCCAGGCGAAAATGTGCTCCTAACGTGGCTCGAGGAGTTCTTCCCTGAAAACCGAGTGATTTCTAGTCGAGAAATTGAAAAGTGAACCCAGCATTGGCAGACTATTGTAAATGGTGGAGGAGAATATATTATTGATGACTAAAGTCTCTGTTATGTGCATTTGTCGTGCTTATTAAACGTATGGAAAAATGCTATGAACTCGTGCGTCAAGATAATTACATCTACATCGATACCCTGCAGGCCACCGTACTGTGTGTGGTGGATGGTACCTCATACCACTACTTGTCATTTCCCCTCCTCTTCCACTCTGAAATAGAGCAAGAGTAAAACGAATGTCTGTATGCCTCCGTATGAGCCTCAAATTTCTCGTATCTTATCTCCGTGGCCCTTATGCGCCATATACGTCGGTGGCAGTAGAATCGTTGGGCGGCAGTTAGCTTCGAACGCCGGTTGTCTAAATTTTCTCAATAGGGTTTCTCGAAAAGAATGTCACCTTCACTTTCGGGATTCCCATTTGAGTTCCTGAAGCACCTCGGTAACACGTACTTGTTTCTTGAACCTACCGGTAACAAATCTAGCAGCCTGCCTCTCAGTTGCTTTGATGTCTTCCTTCAATGCAACCGTACAGAACCCAAACACTCGAGCACTACTCAAGAATAGGTCATACCAGTGTCCTATATGCGGTGTCCTTTACAGGTGTACCACTCATTCCTAAAATTCTCCCAATAAATCGAAGCTGACAATTTGCCTTTCCTACCACAGTTCTCACATGCTCATTCCACCTCGTATTGCTCTCCACTCTCCAGCATTACGCCCAGATATTTGACGGTGTGGAGCAGGACACAGGGAAAACATGTATAAAAAATAAAGATGCTGTGACTTACCAAACGAGAAAGCTTTGGTAGATAGACACAATAAAAAACACAAACACACACACAAACAAATTTCAAGCTTTCGCAACCCAAGGTTCCTTCATCAGGAAAGAGGGAAGGAAAGGGAAAGACGAAAGGATGTGGATTTTAAGGGAGAGGGTAAGGAGTCATTCCAATCCCTGGATTGGAAAGACTTACCTTAGGGGGAAAAAAGGACAGGTATACACACACACACACACACACACACACACACACACACACACACATATCCATCCGCACCTATACAGACACAGGCAAACATATGTAAAGGCAAAGAGGTTGGGCAGAGATGTCAGTCGAGGCGGAAGTACAGGGGCAAAGATGTTGTCCAATGAAAAGTGAGGTACGAGGGGCGGCAACTTGAAATTAGCGGAGGTTGAGGCCTGGTGGGTAACGGGAAGAGAGGATATATTGAAGGGCAAGTTCCCATCTCCGGAGTTCTGATAGGTTGGTGTCAGTGGGAAGCATCCAGATAACGCGGACGGTGTAACACTGTGCCAAGATGTGCTGGCCGTGCACCGAGGCATGTCTAACCACAGGGTGATCCTCATTACCAACAAACACTGTCTGCCTGTGTCTGTTCATGCGAGTGGATAGTTTGTTGCTGGTCATTCCCACATAGAAAGCTTCACGGTGTAGGCAGGTCAATCGGTAAATCACGTAGGTGCTTTCACACGTGCCTCTGCCTTTGACTGTGTACACATTCTGAGTTACAGGACTGGAGTAGGTGGTGGTGGGAGGGTGCACGGGACAGGTTTTACACTGGGGGCGGTTACAAGGGTAGGAGCCAGAGGGTAGGGAAAGTGGTTTGGGGATTTCATAGGGATGAACCGAGACGTTACGACGGTTAGGTGGACGGTGGAAAGACACTCTTGGTGGAGTGGGGAGGATTTCGTGAAGGATGGATCTCATTTCAGGGCAGGATTTGAGGAAGTCGTATCCCTGCTGGAGAGCCACATTCAGAGTCTGATTCAGTGCAGGAAAGTATCCCGTCACAAGTGGGGCACTTTTGGGATTCTTCTGTGGGAGGTTCTGGGTTTGAGGGGATGAAGAAGTGGCTCCGGTTATTTGCTTCTGTACCAGGTCGGGAGGGTAGTTGCGTCATGTGAAAGCTGTTTTCAGGTTATTGGTGTAATGGTTCAGGGATTCAGGACTGGAGCAGATTCGTTTACCACAAAGACCTAGGCTGTAGGGAAGGGACCGTCTGATATGGAATGTGTGGCAGCTGTCATAATGGAGGTACTGTTGCTTGTTGGTGGGTTTGATGTGGACGGATGTGTGAAAGTAGCCATTGGACAGATTGAGGTCAATGTCGAGGAAAGTGGCATGGGATCTGGAGTAGGACCAGGTGAATCTGATGCAACCAAAGGAGTTGAGGTTGGAGAGGAAATTCTGGAGTTCTTCTTCACTGTGAGTCCAGATCATGAAGATGTCATCAATAGATCTGTACCAAACTTTGGGTTGGTAGGCCTGAGTGACCAAGAAGGCTTCCTCTAAGCAACCCGTAAATAGGTTGACGTACGAGGGGGCCATCCTGGTACCCATGGCTGTTCCCTTTAATTGTTGGCATATCTGGACTTCGAAAGTGAAGAAGTTGTGAGTTAGGATGAAGCTGGCTAAGGTAATGAGGAAAGAGGTTTTAGGTAGAGTGGCAGGTGATTGGCGTGAAAGGAAGTGCTCCATCGCAGTGAGGCCCTGGACGTGTGGGATATTTGTGTATAAGGAAGTGGCATCAATGGTTACAAGGATGGTTTCCGGGGGTAAAAGATTCATCAGACGATTGTTAGCCTCATTTTCATAATCTGCCACCACATAACCAGTCCTTTTAATACATTTACACGCAGTTTTTTCAAAATTTTCCCGAATTTCTCCACCCTTAAAGTGTTTTGGAGGCAACACAACTACCGAACCTTTGTACACATCGTTGTTTACCAACCTAAGTTCACCACGGGATCAACATAGCTCAGCTTAAACCAATACTTTTTCGACTTTTTTCACACCAGAACTCTAGTTACTTTCTAGTTCACCTTTATCTCTCCCCATATATTTTTATTTTCACTTTAGCCTCATGTTACACTTTCCACCTTCTAATAACATGTCACCCTCAAAACACCCCCACAACGACCCCATTAAGTTTTATTTACATTCCCTCCACAAACATGCCTTCACCCTAGCCAGATTACACTCGCATATTTTATTTACTCAGGCTTGTCTGACATTTGGCATCACCCCCAAAGGCCTCACACTTAAAGTTCCCATCTCTGGCTGTAACACTTCTTTCCATCAGTCCCTATACCAGTTCCAAACCGAACAATCCATTGCCCTCACACACCTAATCCTTCACCTACACATCAACTCAGCCAATGAACACACCTGTCAACTCCTATCCCTAATCAGAGTCTTCAATCTTCCCTCTCCCACATCCACACCGGCTGTTCAGAGCATCCTCCTACAGGCCAACCGCAAATTAGAACAGCATGCCACCCTCCACCTCAAAAAACTATCCAATCTCCTGGTTTCCCACCTCCGTAGAGACAACTCACTCACCCTGCACAACCTTTCCAACAAACCTCAACCTCCTCTCATTGCACACAGACCCAGTCTCTCCCATCTACTCAATCTCCCATTTCCAGCTCCACTCCCTCCAAAACCTCAAAATTCTAGTCAACACAATCTGTAACCACAACACCCCAATTCAGTAGCTAACTTTCCTCCAAAACTCTCTACCAGTCCGAAACCTCTGTCCTATCCAAAGGCCTCACCTTCAGCCCTACTCCCAGATTCAACCAAACAGCCCTCATCAAAGATTTACTGTCCTACACTCGTAGTCTCTGCTGGAAATACCACTTTGCCACGAAGAAAAATAATCCTAATCCTACTCCTAACGATCCAACTCCCCAAGACACTATCCAAATTGAACCCTGCCTGGGACAGTTCCGTCCTCCATCACAGCGGGACCCACCTCCTCTTCCTCAAAATCACCCTCTCCAAACCTTCCAGGAATTTCTCACTTCCAGCCTTGCCTCTCAGTCTTTCTTGAAAATCCTTAATCCTACTCCCAACATCACCACTGCTGGAGCCCAGGCTATCCGTGATCTGAAGGCTGACCGATCCATCGTCATTGTTCCGGCTGACAAGGGTTCCATGACCGTGGTACTTGATCATCGGCAGTATGGGGCTGAGGGACTGCGTCGGCTTTCAGACAACACTACATACAAAGTTTGCCAAGGTAATCCCATTCCTGATGTCCAGGCGGAGCTTCAAGGAATCCTCGGAACCTTAGGCCCTCTACAAAACCTTTCACCTGACTCCATCAACCTCCTGACCCCACCAACACCCTGCACCCCTACCTTCTTCCCACTTCCTAAAATTCACGAACCCAAACATCCCGGCCGCCCCATTGTAGCTGGTTACCAAGCCCCCACAGAACGTATCTCTGCCTATGTAGATCAACACCTTCAACCTATTACATGCAGTCTCCCATCCTTCATCATCGACACCAACCACTTTCTCGAACGCCTGGAATCCTTACTGAATCTGTTGCCCCTGGAAACCATCCTTGTAACCATTGATGCCACTTCCTTATACACAAATATCCCACACGTCCAGGGCCTCACTGCGATGGAGCACTTCCTTTCACGCCAATCACCTGCCACCCTACCTAAAACCTCTTTCCTCATTACCATAGCCAGCTTCATCCTAACTCACAACTTCTTCACTTTCGAAGGCCAGATATGCCAACAATTAAAGGGAACAGCCATGGGTACCAGGATGGCCCCCTCGTACGTCAACCTATTTACGGGTTGCTTAGAGGAAGCCTTCTTGGTTACTCAGGCCTACCAACCCAAAGTTTGGTACAGATCTATTGATGACATCTTCATGATCTGGACTCACAGTGAAGAAGAACTCCAGAATTTCCTCTCCAACCTCAACTCCTTTGGTTGCATCAGATTCACCTGGTCCTACTCCAGATCCCATGCCACTTTCCTCGACGTTGACCTCCTTCTGTCCAATGGCCAGCTTCACACATCCGTCCACATCAAACCCACCAACAAGCAACAGTACCTCCATTATGTCAGCTGCCACACATTCCATATCAGACGGTCCCTTCCCTACAGCCTAGGTCGTTGTGGTAAACGAATCTGCTCCAGTCCTGAATCCCTGAACCATTACACCAATAACCTGAAAACAGCTTTCGCATGACGCAACTGCCCTCCTGACCTGGTACAGAAGCAAATAACCTGAGCCACTTCCTCATCCCCTCAAACCCAGAACCTCCCACAGAAGAATCCCAAAAGTGCCCCACTTGTGACAAGATACTTTCCGGGACTGGATCAGACTCTGAATGTGGCTCTCCAGCAGGGATACGACTTCCTCAAATCCTGCCCTGAAATGAGATCCATCCTTCACGAAATCCTCCCCACTCCACCAAGAGTGTCTTTCCGCCGTCCACCTAACCCTCGTAACGTCTCGGTTCATCCCTATGAAATCCCCAAACCACTTTCCCTACCCTCTGGCTCCTACCCTTGTAACTGCCCCCAGTGTAAAACCTGTCCCGTGCACCCTCCCATCACCACCTACTCCAGTCCTGTAACTCAGAAGGTGTACACAATCAAAGGCAGAGCCACATGTGAAAGCACCTACGTGATTTACCGACTGTCCTGCCTACACCGTGAAGCTTTCTATGTGGGAATGACCAGCAACAAACTATCCATTCGCATGAACGGACACAGGCAGACAGTGTTTGTTGGTAATGAGGATCACCCTGTGGATAAACATGCCTCGGTGCACGGCCAGCACATCTTGGCACAGTGTTACACCGTCCGCGTTATCTGGATGCTTCCCACTGACACCAACCTATCAGAACTCCGGAGATGGGAACTTGCCCTTCAATATATCCTCTCTTCCCGTTACCCACCAGGCCTCAACCTCCGCTAATTTCAAGTTGCCGCCCCTCGTACATCACGTTTCATTGGACAACATCTTTGCCCCTGTACTTCCGCCTCGACTGACATCTCTGCCCAACCTCTTTGCCTTTACATATGTTTGCCTGTGTCTGTATATGTGCGCATGGATGTGTGTGTGTGTGCGAGGGTATACCTGTCCTTTTTTCCCCCTAAGGTAATTCTTTCCGCTCCGAGGGTTGGATGACTCCTTACCCTCTCCCTTAAAACCCACAGCATTTCGTCTTTCCCTCTCCTTCCCTCTTTCCTAATGAAGCAATCGTGGGTTGCAAAAGCTTGATATTTGTGTGTGTCTGTGTGTGTGTGTTTGTTTGTTTTTTATTTATTGTGTGTCTACCAGCGCTTTCCCGTTTGGTAAGTCACAGCATTTTTTAAATATATATTTCAGCAGAATATGAAGAAAAGGCTGGCCACAAAATGTGATTAATTCTTATGTTAGTGGCATAAAGGTGTATCTTGGTAACAGTTGTTCATTGGCTTCCACATTCTATCCTCCTTTTGGCTGCCTGCATCTTATAAGTTACTACTGTGAACAAACGCACAGATGGCCCTCCCTTTGTAAAGTTTAGTTAGGTCGATGCAA